>NC_068928.1:18106742-18409772 GCF_023091745.1 Budorcas taxicolor
AGAAGAAAAAGAATGTTTAAGTCTCGCTTTGAGGGAACTAAAGTTCTATTTGCTGACATGTTCTGAGAGAGAGATAATCAAATTCGGTTTTTAAAAAGGAACGACCTCCAATGTAAAATATTAATAACCTTCCTAATAAAAGTTAGTATGAAAAAATAATTTTAACAGTTCTGTTTGAAACTTAAAATCAAAAGTTTGCGTATTTTTCCCTTTGTCTAGAAAAGAAAAACATAAGAACCATGGAAAATTCACTGTGTATTATGGGGTTTTCATAATAACCCCCTGATTTGTGTGTGTGTGTGTTTATCTAGGTTTAACTAGATATAATAAGGGTGGTAGTAAGGAATAGTTAGAACCCCTGGGACAAAAAGAAACTTGACACTAATAACCTGAGGGAGGAGAAACCACCTGAGACACAACAGAAATATCTAAACCTGAATTTTGGGAGGCCTATAACTGGAGATAACTACTATGCCCATTTGTTTTAAACTGTGGGACAAGTGATTTTATGTTTAATTTTAAGCAAAAGCAGGAGTGAACTGAGATTTATTGAGCATTCTATCCATACAACAGTTGTAAACTGTTATTTACTATTGTTAGTCTCTTACACACAAGTAATTGAATCTCAGAGAGATTAAGTCACTCTCTCACCATCCCACAGCTTTTAAGTGGGCAAGCTGAGATTTGAACCCAGTTACAGGGAACTCAAACCCCCATGTGTTTTCCAGTAAAACAAAGGTGTCCAGTCTGTCATCTTGGAAGACCCAGAGTTTCAGAAAGCAAGCGTAGGCTCTACTTCCCCATCATCTGCAATCAGAGCTGTTCTGCTTTTCTGAGTTCTGTAATTTCAAAGATAATGGATCTGCTTGCTCAAGAAATATTTTTTGAAAACCACTGCATTACTCTCTGCTACCTTCCCAAGTCTGATAATGAGGAACAATGAGCTAAAATGGCACTAATAATGTGGGCTATACTCACCTCAAAATTTGACACCATGAAAACCATGAGTATGCTTAGAGTAATGAAGTTTACCTTAATAGTAGTGAAATATAGATGAAAAAAATCTCTGTTTCTCACTCATGCCCTGCCCAGAAAAAAAAAATTTAATCTTCTTGCTTTTGTTATCCCTTATCTTTGTGTGAACTGATTGTTTCCAAACTAAGTTTCCTCTTTATTTCCTAAGGGGAAGAAAAGCATTACTATGTCACCATCCTTCATAAATAATATCAACAAAACTAGATAGATATTATACCACTTCCATAATAATGCTGCAGTCTGAATTTCCATTTAAAGTTTGTAAGTTCACCTTCATTGTACAATTTCTGATTACTGTTGATAATCAGAACAAATAAGAGATACAGGCCTTTATTTTTAGCTTGTTGTCGTTTTACAGATACTGTTCTTATTTCCTTGAGACAGTTTTCGTTTGACCGATATATTTAGCAATTACTCTTTATAAATGACTTTGTTATGTGAAAACAAATTTTATAGCTAGAAGAAACTTAGATAGTATCCAGCTTAAGCCTCTTTTTATACACCTGAAGAAACTGAGTTCCAGAGTTTAATTTGCTAAGATTACACAGGAAGTATATGCTGAGAGAGAATCTATAGGGTTAAATACTTGTGGAAAAGCTGCCTCTTAGCTTCTACATTCAGTTTTATTTAGGATGTTGTATGTTCTTCTTTAAAAAAGTTCTTTTCTACCTTACTCTACTTAGAATTTTATTTCTGCCTGTACACTATCCAATGGAACTAGATCCTGGGGAAACATTGCTATTATTCCTGATTGAGCTAGTTTTTTCTCCTTCACATTCATGGCTTCCTACAATAACTTATTCATGTGGCTAGTTTAAGAAAGTTGCCACCTTCATGGTTGAGCTGAATGAGAGAAATGTCCTGAAGAGACTACCGAATGATTTGGCAGCTGTTTTTGATAGAACAACACAGAGCTTACAAGTTGCCACTGGGATATCTAGTACTCTATGTGCCTGCAAGAAATTCCCTGAGATTATAAAAGCACTTGGCAATAGATTTCAGAATTCTGTAACCATTTTTTATCACAGAGGCACTGTAAAGAGAACAATTTGGGGAGTAGGACTTCTACTTCATATCAAGATAAATTAACTTTCTGTACTTTGGGGATCAAATTAATACACAGAAGCCAAGAAATTAATTTGGTTGGGCTTTCTTCAGAGAGCATTCTTCAAAGAGAGTTTTCTTAATAGGAGAGAAATGTTTCTGGCTCTATTTCTATTTTTTAAATCTAATTTTTTCCTAGATTTTAAAAGTTTGCAACAAACTTAGGAGAAAGGACATTATACTATCAGTCAACTCTTGTCATTATTTCACAGTGTGAGTTTGATAAAGTTATTTAAGTTCTCTGGTCTTTGTTTTCTCAAATATAAAATTAAGGATTGATTTAGAATAGTGATTTTTGTCCATAACAGAATCCCTGGAAGTTGAAAGTAGAGCATGTATTATGTGGGAAATCATGTTCAGCATTATAATTTTGTTTTTGAAAGGGAAAAACAAAGCTATCTATAGTTCTTATACTATAATCAGTAAAAATAAAGTTTTTTATTAATGACTATATGAAAAAAGAGACAGTCTTCCATATACCACATGACACACTTATAATATGTGTTCTTAAGGCACATTTGCCTACAAAGATAGACATGGGTTACAGAGGTAGGAGAATAGGAACTTTTTAAAAAATCAAACTAGGTATAGAGGGAAAAAATCAAGAAACACTGATACAGGTTATTGTTAAAGTTATCCCAGTTCTTTAATTCTAAGAAAAATAACAGAAATCACCTTCCAGTGAGCTATACCAAAGTTAAATTCATGAAAATGTCCTTTTCTATAAAGTTATAAAACATGGGTTCTACTTTTGATTCCTGAATGAAACAATAAACAAAAGGCAAATAGTGTTATTTTTTCTCTAATGGAGCAGATAAGGGTTAAAAATTCAGCTCAAAACATGTCAAATGATGTAGAAGAGTGCCCAGTAGGAAGGTAAACTACACAGTATTTAGAATGGGAAATGAAAACAGGAAAGTTTATGTTGTACTTATCATGTAAGAATATAAAAATCTTCTTTCACCAAAAAAAGCAAAAATATCTGAAAAATGCTGAGAATCCAAAAAGATCTGAGCCGACTGAATTGCCCACAGAGAGGAATGTTAAAAAATAAGTTGGTAGGCCTTTTAACAAAAATTCGGTAATTTATTCAACCAATCTTCAGTTAATTGTTACACTATGAAGAAAAAAAAAAAAGAGGCCTGTACAAAGGAAAAAAAAAGAGGCCTGTACAAATTGCTTTTAGGAATTTGTTGAGGTTTTTTCAGGGTCCCAAATGGTCGATTATTTTTTAATGTTTCATGGTTGTTTAAATAATATGAATATTTTCTGTTTTGTCCAGAGTTAATCATGTAGGGAATTCCATGGCAGTCCAGTGGGTAGTACTTGGCATTTTCACTGCAGGGGGCTAGGTTCAGTCCCTAGTTGGGAAACTAAGATACCTGACAGTCTCCAGTGGTCAAAAAAATACCCCCAAAAAACAAAGTTAATCATCTATGTCTGTCTACTTCTCCGTCCATCATCTAAGATACCGCATTGCTTTTGGTGCTCATGTGCCTTAGTCTCCTCTAGTCTGTGACCTGTAACAGCTTCTCAGACTTTCCTTGTTTTTGATGACCTTGACAGTTTTAAAGAGTACTGATAATTTATATAATGTTCCTCAATTTGGATTTGTCTGATAGTTTTCTAATTGAGTAGGGTTATGGGTTTTGGGGAGAAAGATCTCGGAGGTGAAGTGCCATTTTCATCACTTCATGTCCAGGGTACCTGCCATCAACATGATCGTCATTGATGATGTTAACCTTAATCACCAAACCAACTTAGTATTTGACAATCTTCTCCACTCCCATCCTTGGAAGCAAGTCCCCATGTGTAGCCCACACTCAGGTGTAGTGACGGAGGTTGTGGTGGTGAATTAAGCTCTTCTTCCTTGATGGGGGAGTAGCTTTGTAAGTTATTTACAATTTCTCTGTATAGGAGACTTTTCTCCCTCATTTCTGTATTTTTTCAATCATTTGTTTATGGGTGTTTACTTGGATACTTTAGGCTATATCCAGTGCTACATTATTTATTTTGTTGTTCAGATTGTTCCTGCTTTGGCCATTGGGGAGATCAGCCCCTTTAACGTGGCCCCATCATTTGTGTTTTGTTTTTTAGCAATTTCTTTCTTGTGTTGTAAGTGTCAGCCTCATCTTGTATATTCCCTACCCTAGTCTTCAGTTCAGTTCAGTTCAGTCGCTTAGTCGTGTCTGACTGTTTGCAACCCCATGGACTGCAGCACGCCAGGCCTCCCTGTCCATCACCAACTCCTGGAGTTTACTCAAACTCATGTCCATTGAGTCAGTGATGCCATCCAACCATCTCATCCTCTGTTGTCCCCTTCTCCTCCCACCCTCAATATTTCCCAGCATCAGGGTCTTTCCCAATGAGTCAGTTCTTCGCATCAGGTGGCCAAAGTATTGGAGTTTCAGCTTCAGCATCAGTCCTTCCAATGAATATTCAGGACTGATTTCCTTCCGGATTGACTGGGTGGATCTCCTTGCAGTCCAAGGAACCCTCAAGAGTCTTCTCCAACACCACAGTTCAAAAGCATCAATTCCTCAGTGCTCAGCTTTCTTTATAGTCCAACTTTCACATCCATACATGACCACAGGAAAAACCATAGCCTTGACTAGATGGACCTTTGTTGGTAAAGTAATGTCTCTGCTTTTGAATATGCTATCTAGGTTGCTCATAACTTTTCTTCCAAGGAGTAAGCGTCTTTTAATTTCATGGCTGCAGTCACCATCTGCAGTGATTTTGGAGCCAAAAAAAATAAAGTCTGACACTGTTTCACTGTTTCCCCATCTATTTCCTATGAAGTGATGGGACCATATGCAATGATTTTAGTTTTCCGAATGTTGAGTTTTAAGCCAGCTTTTTCACTCTCCTCTTTCACTTTCATCAAAAGGCTCTTTAGTTCTTCTTCGCTTTCTGAGGAAAGTGTGGTGTTATCTGCATATCTGAGGTTATTGGTATTTCTCCCAGCAATCTCGATTCCAGCTTGTGCTTCATCCAGTCCAGCATTTCTCACGATGTACTCTGCATATAAGTTAAATAAGCAGGGTGACAATATATAGCCTTGACGTAGTCCTTTTCCTATTTGGAACCAGTCTGTTGTTCCATGTCTGGTTCTAACTGTTGCTTCTTGACCTGCATACAGATTTCTCAGGAGGCAGGTCAGGTGGTCTGGTATTCTCATCTCTTGAAGAATTCTCCTCAGTTTGTTGTGATCCACACAGTCAAAGGCTTTGGCATAGTCAATATCAGCCATTTCTCCAAGGAGCTCTGATTCCTTTAAGAGGAGAAATGACAACCAAATCTGCCTGTACAAGGAAGGGTGGCACAGCTCATTGCCTTTCCCAGCAAACATTGGTGAGAGAAAGAGGCGATGAAGGTCTGCTTCCCAGCTCTTCCCTGGCAGAGCTCACCCTCCAAACCAGGAGCTTCCTCTTTACTGTGAGCCCTCATCAGAAGGGGCAAGTTTCAGTTTTCTCACATCAAGGACTCCTGAGAAATCGTAATAATCAGTTATATTTTTCTGATTCTAATGAGGTTGCTTCTATGCTCAGTTAAAGCAGAGTTCCCTTTTTTCCCTCCTTAGAAGTTAGTTTTCATTTCTTGGAAATCTTAAAATTTTACTGAAGTGTCTGAGCAGAAGAAGGGAGAATAGAATATATCTTGAACAGAGGGAATTTCACTAGAAAACCTGCAAACAGCGTTGGGGAACTTGTTCTATTCTGTGATAAATGTTTCCTGACCCTTTGAATTTGGGAGTATTTCAGAGAGAAGAATGGCAGGTAGCAAGTGGTCTGGAAAGCTGTGAGTCTTGAAGACTTTTTTAAGTGCCTAAGCTACTGAATCCTGCTTCAAACAATACTTCAAACTGAGCCTTTTGTAAAGTTAATAAATGTTCCTTATTTCTCAGAAAAAGGGCTTGCAGTGTCAGAGTCCTGCCTACTTTCATATTTTACCTCATTATATTGATGGCTATACTGCCTGCTCTCCAGTCACACCAGTTTAAGCATTATTCCATGAATATTTCTATAGTTTCTTACTATGTTTGGAATGTCTACCCCTCATTTCCTCATCAAAGTGCTACACATTTATCACTTTAACTTCATGTCGTCCCTGACATGAAAATATCACCTAATCTTCCCAGATAGAGTAAATTACCCACAGCGTATGGACTTGTCTATCCCATTAGCCAATGTCTGTGCTGTGCTTAGTCGCTCAGTCATGTCCAACTCTTTGCGACCCCATGGACTGTAGCCTGCCAGGCTCCTCTGTCCACGGGGATTCTCCAGGCAAGAATACTGGAGTGGGGTGCCTTGCCCTCCTGCAGGGGATCTTCATCTTTAAAGCCTACTGTGGAATAAGCATTCAATAAATGTTTGTTGAACTCATTAACAAAAAAATGAACATATCTGCATAAAGTTGCTTCAAGACTGCTTGGTGAACATCAGAGCTTGCCCCTAGGCAAATATTTGTAAAGTGTTAAGAGGAAAAGTCACACTAAAATGGGAGCCAAGGTACCTAGCTTCTCTAATCCTAGCTCAACTAACATTTACATGGCCTTAGAAGTCACTTCAACTTTCTGGGCCTATTTCTTTACACAATTAGAAGATTCCACTGGATCAATTATTTTCAGTCTGGAGTGAGATCATAACATCAAATATTTGGGGTCAGAAAAATCTCATCTTCTGATAAGATAATTGCTAATCCTAGGACATTCTCTAATTTCTGGAAAGCTTCTTATGGCTCAGTTATAGCTTTCAAGTATATTTCACATGCTGCTATTCTATTACTTTCATTTATGTTTTACATTTTTTCTATGACATTTTTTCTGTTCATTCATGTAAATATACTCCAGAAATTTAATATTTTATATTATTTCACATACTTTAATATTCCTGCCTTTCCTATATATTGATAGATTTTAAAAAAACCCTCTATTAGTTCAGTCTAATATTTGTGCACCTAACTGAATTAACTAGCAGTTTATTCTGAGGACATTTCTTATAGAAAAAAAGACTAGGACTCTTCAAAATTAAAAATCCACTTTACCTTTAGAGCTTGTGATGAGAAAAGTATACAATGCTAAATAAAATTTAAAAACCCAACCCACTAGTAGACCTAGAAGACAAGAAAAGATTTTTTTCTTGGTAGATCCCCAAGGCTGTATTAGTCATTTGCTGGACATTCCTGTAGTACTTTTTTGTTTGTGTTGTACATACCTTTTAAAAGGTACTTATCACACTCATTACATTAGTATGTATTTAAGTTTCTGCTTCTCCTACTACACTGGGAGTACATCAAAGAAAGGAAATGTGTTTAATTCATCCTTGTATCCTCTGCCTCTTTTGCTTAAGACCTTGCCCATAGCAGACACCTGATCAATATTTGTTTGATGAACAAATAAGAAAGGTGGATTGTGAATTGAGCCTTGACTATTGAGGATGTCAGGAAGCAGAGAAGCAATATAGAGTTTCACTTAGGAGAGTGATGTGAACTGCATTTGGAAGCTTGCTGCTGCTGCTGCTGCTGCTAAGTTGCTTCAGTCGTGTCCGACTCTGTGCGACCCCATAGACGGCAGCCCACCAGGCTCTCCCATCCCTGGGATTCTCCAGGCAAGAACACTGGAGTGGGTTGCCATTTCCTTCTCTAATGCATGAAAGTAAAAAGTGAAAGTGAAGTTGCTCATTCGTGTCCGACTCTTCACGACCCCATGGACTGCAGCCCACCACACTCCTCCTTCCATGGGATTATCCAGGCAAGAGTACTGGAGTGCTTACTCTGATTTAATTTTATTATGTTAGAGAGCATGGTTTTTAATTTCGAAGCAATAATTTGCAGGAGGTGGCTCATACTGGTGTGCAAGAGCCAACTGGTGAATCTTGAGGAATTTTGCAATCCATTTGTTAAACACAATCAGTAAAAATTAGGATATGTTATTGTTGTTGTTTAGTCATGTCCGACTCTTTGTGACCCCATGGACTGTAATCCACCAGGCCTTTCTGTCCATGGGTTTCCCAGGCAAGAATATTGGAGTGGGTTGCCATTTCCCTCCCCAGGGGATCTTCCCGACCCACGATTGAATCCACCTCTCGTGCATTGACAGGCAGATTTTTTACCACTGAACCACCAGGGAAGCCTTGGGTTACCATTAAAGATAAAAAATAATTTGGAAGTGATGAGTTTTGCATATTACTTCTATTTTTAATATAATATCTTTAGGTTATATATGGTTGTAATTAAAGATATTATATTAAAAATAATATTTAAAACTCATCACTTCCAAATTATTTTATTATTAACATTTTATTGTTATCTATGCTCTTAAGATTATTTGTATATTGTATATATATGGTAGAAATACTAGCATAATGATACACTACTATGCTTCTCTTCCCAACTCTGCTTTCAAGGGTATAATGTTGGTGGCTTGAAATCAGGCATGGTGGAAATACTTGCACGGAGGAAATGGGCAACCACTAGCAATGATGGCTCCCCACACCCCTCTTTGGAGAGTTCATTGTTATTTACTTGCACATCATTGTTTAGAAGGCAAAATTGACAAAGAGACAATGAAATGTTTGGAAAATAGAGTTGAGGAAATTTGCAGACAAAGAAGGAAATGAATTTGCAGGGGAAAAAAAAGAGAAATGAGAAGTGGTAGAGAAAAGATGAGAGAATTAGAATCATTTGGAGATACTGATGTACTAACAAAAAGAATTTGAGAAAGTAAAAACAGAGAAAGAAGGGTGGGGATTGAATGGGATAGAAGATGTGTGTGGAGGGGAGAGATCTAATGAGTAATTGTGCAAGGGACAAAAAGTTAAGGAAGAAATTTTCCAGAACTGAAGGGCAAGAGTTTCTACAGTGAAGGAGTCCTTGAGTATCTTACACAATGAATGAAAAGATGTACATCAAGACATACCGTTGGGCATTTTCAGAAAGTCAAAGATAGAACATAAAGCTTCCAGAAATAATAAAAATAGAATAAAGGACTATGGGTCATGGACAAAAGTAAGAATTTCATCAGACGTCTCAGCACTAATGTTGGAATCTAGAAGACAGTTCATAGTTGTCTAAGGAAAAATGAATTCCAATCCAGAATGATATACCCAGACGAAGGATCAATGTCAAATAAAGATATTTTCAGACTTGCAAGATGTCAGAAAAAAATCTCCTCCCTTACAGTCTTTTTTCAGGAAGCTAGCAGAAGATGTGCTGTACCAAAATCAGGGAGAAAAACAAGACAAGGAATCCAGTGGGAAACGGGACTCACAAAAAAGTAAGGAAAATTCCCAGGATGACGATGAAGGGAAATCCCACAACAGGGACTGGCCTACTGAGCAACAGTGAAGACTGGAATGGGAGGAAGATTTCTGAGAAAAAACCAAAATAGATGTATTCCTTGATGAGTTTGAATGAATGGGGATTTACAGTTTGGGCGGAATATTTGGGGGGAAATAAGTGGGATTTACATAGAAAGCTTAACAAGGAATTGAGACAATGATTAACCCCAGGTACTAGAAAGGAGATATAATCATACTACATTACTCAGACCCACTGCTAAAAGTATTTTCAATTCGTTGTAGGTAAATTAAAAATTGATTTAACCCACAGTATGGGGAGGATAAGCCTGTGTGGAGGAAAAGGTATGGAGTTGGTGAGAGGCCGGTAAGAGGATGCCACACTGAGGGGGAAACAGCCCCCCCATAAATAAAGGACATTTTCCTCCGAAGACCTCCTCAGTCTGAGAGAAGACATGCAAAGGGAACCAGCCAGAAGGAAAAATTGGAGGGCTTGGTGGCGCGGTTCTTCGGAGCAAGGCCGAGGGATGGTGGTCCCCTTCGTCCCTCGAGGGCGAGGCAAGAGTGCGACTCTCGACCCCGAACTCAGGAGGGGCCTTCGGGCCGAGTGGCCGGAACCCGGAGCCCCAGTGCCCGCCCCGCGCCGGCTGCACCCCGGGCCGCCTCTCGCGGGGAATCCGTGGCCGGGGAGGCTGACGGCCTGCGGGCGCCAGGGGAGGGCTGTCGGGTTGGGCCGGGACTGCGGCGCGGAGTAGCCGCCGGGACTTGGTGGAGCGGAGGGCGGCGCCCTGTCCCCGGGCGCGGCCGCGCTGTCGACCGCCGGCAGGAGCCGCCAAGGGCCACCGCGGCCCGGCGGACAGGCGCCCGCTGCCGGCCTCCGCTTCGCCCAGCTCCCCGCGCCGGCGCAGCCCCCCACCCTCGACTCTGACCCAAGTCCCCTGACCCCGGCTCTCAGCCCGGGATCCCGACCTTCTTACTCCGCTGACCCAGATCCTTGTCCCCCGAGCCAAGCCCTGGGCCCCCACCCCTGGCTCTCGCCTGCGACCCCGGCCCTCGTGCTCGCCCGATCCTAGCTCTCCGACACCGACCGCCGCGCAGACCCAGGTTCGCAGCCCGCAAGGGATTGTGGTGAGGCCAGGCCGGGCTAGGGGGAGCTGACCGCTCAGCCCGCGTCCGGGTCCGGGTCCCGCTGGTGGTCCCTGGGCTCTGACCAGCGGTGGTGCTAGACACTCGGTGAGCGAAGAGGGGGGTCCGGACCGAGTTTCCAAGCTGGGCAGGGCAGGTGACCCCTTGAATCAAGAGGGAGCAGAAGCAGTGGACGGCAGAGTGGCGTTTTGGTTATGTCGTAGTTGGTGGTGGTGGTTTAGTCGCTAAGTCGTGTCAGATTCTTGCGACCCCATGGACTGGGAACCTACCAGGCTCCTGTCCATGGGATTCTCTAGGCAAGAATACCGGAGTGGGTTGCCATTTCCTTCTCCAGGGGTTCTTCCCTGATCCAGGAATGGAACCCAGGTCTCCTGCATTGCAGGCACATTATTTACCGACTGAGCTATAGAGGAACTGTGCAACAGATGGGTTTATTGAGAGATGTGGTGGTAAACCAGTAGACAGAGTGTGTGTGTGTGTGGGGGGGGGGGGGAATTGCACGTGGTTGCACAGAAGAGTTATAAGATTATACTTGGTTGCACAGGAGAGAAGGGAAGGGTGGGGTAAGGCAGGAGTCCCCCTACTACTTTGCCACAGGTACCTCTCGGTGGCCTGATAGGAAGTAGGCTGCATAGCAGGCGGGAAACGGGAGCCATCCTGGATACCCCCTTGCCCCAACACACACACACACAAATTGCCTTCCACTAATCCAGTCGGTCCCTGGTGCCAAAAAGATTGGGGATTGCTGGGGTAGAGGAAGGCTGTTTTTTCTTTACAAGTTTTAGAGCACTATTTGGCTTTTAAAACTGGTTAGTTAGGAAAAGGAGGAGGGGGAGGAAGATAAAGAACCATTGGTGACCTTTAGTAACCCCGAAGTTTAGATTTCCCAGCAAGCTCCTGCAACTTACTAGTGGTGTCAACTTGGGCCAGTCACTTCACCCTTTGGAACCTAGGTTTGCTGGGCTGTGAAATGAAGCTCCACCCACAGCATTTCCTAAGGATTAGTGACAGGTAGGCAAAGATGCTTTGTCAGAGTCTGTGATGGGCACAAGCTAGCTGTTCAGTGAACCTTATGAATGAAGTTACTTTAGAATGAATAAAGGGATTCATAGCCAAAAGCGGCCTCCCTGCCACAATACCTGTGTGCTGAAGGGCTGCAGTGGATGTGATCCAATTTGAATGTGGGTTTTTGAGCAGACCAAGACTGTAAAGGAGAAAGCAATAATAGAGCTACTTGTGTGAACAACTAGAGGTCTTTTTAAATGTTAATTTGTACCTGGACAGCTCCCAGGTTGTGGACGCTTGGGGTGAGACGGGGAGAAAAGGGAGCAGGATTTTCGAGAGAGAGAGAATATGCCCAATTTCTTATGAGTATCTTATTAGCACACAGATAAGTTAGGGAGTAAAATTACTCATCTTACAAAAAGTGTTCCTCACATGAAAAGCGGATCCTAAGTCCCTTAAGGTAGAATCACCTCTGGTATTTAATAATAGCAATGTGTAAAATAAAAGTTGAGGTATTTCAAGCAATTGCTGTGAAGTGTCAATAAGATAAAGCAAGTCTGTGTTTTAATATCCCAACTAACCCAAAAAGAATGATAGAGTTGGGATTTGAACCAGAGTTTGATTCTGAAACCTCTTCTTTCATTTTTTCTTTTCTCTCTATTGTTTTATTGAAATAAAAACTACAAAAATAATACACCTTTGTTATATTGCTCAACAAAATAGTAATGGAGAAAGTCCCATCCCAGTTCTCAGATGTAACCAATGTATGAATGAATGGTTTGGTGGGCAATCCTCCTAGCTTTTTATTTTGTTCATAACATGCACGTACACACTTTTAAAATGGATTATACAATAAATACTATTGTGCAACTTGCCTGTCTTAGATTTAACAATGTGTAATAGGCCTATTTCCATCTAAAAACATATACAACACTCTTCATTCTCTTTAATAGTTATGTAGTATACCATTGTGTGCATGTATAACCACTTGCCTGATAATCAGTGTAGGATCTTTCCAATAGTTTGCTATTGCAAACATTGATTCCGTGATCCTCCTTATATTGGGTTGGCTAAAAAGTTCATTTGGGTTTTTCCACAATATCTTACAGAAGAATCTGAACGCACTTTTTCATTCAACCCAGTATGTATATGTCTGTGCATTTTTGTTAGTGTTTCCATATGATAGATTTGTAGATGTCAGGACAGCTAGGCCTTAAGCATGCATGCTTAAAATGTTTTAGCTACTGACGAAACATACTCAAAATAAAGCTCCTGGTTTTAATGATTATATCCCACTGCCCTTTGAGCAAAGTAGCAACTGCATTTTGAAATAGTTGGCTTCTTTGGGTAGTGGCAGCTGTGTGGATCATAGGGGAGGGCTACTCATGGAAGGGGAAAAAGAGAAAGATTGTGATTAAGTCTTTGAAGCAGACGGCCCCTTTTCTTGGGTGCTTTGTGTTTACCCAAGCCAATGGTATGCCCTGAAACATAGCAAGGGAATTTGAGGTTTGTGGCTCTCTTGTGGTTATGAACTATTGAAGAATATGGCCTCTGGCAGTATGTGACTTTTTGGATAAAACAAATAAATAAAAGATTGTTAAAAGTGACCACAGAAGGACTTCCCTGGTGGTCCAGTGACTAAGACTTCGAGCTTCCAATGAGGCGGACTGGGTTCTGTCCTAGCTGGGGGAACTAGATCCCACATGCTGCAACTAAGAACTGACAAAGCTAATAAATAAATATATATATAAATATATTTTTTAAAGTGACACATAATAATCTATTGCTGTAAATCCAGAGTTTCAAATATATTTAAAGCAAGGTACCTTCACATTGTGAGTGGATTCTAGCTGCCATAGGAGTGTGGCGTTAAGGAAAACCAAATGGCTCTGAAGAGAACTTTCATCCCTATTCTTCCCAATAAATATTCAAAGCTCAAAGGGTTAATTGCTTAAGGCTTTGAAGAACACCTCAAGTGTACTATTTGGTAAAAAATATGAAAACATAATACCCTCAGTCTTTGACAGGTGATAGCAACTGTATGAACCAAGAATGGTATTTTGGTTAGGTTGGGCATTGTCAGTTACAGAGACAACCTCTTAAGGCACCTCAAGCAAATGGGCATTCTTATAAGTGACACAGAGAGCAAGAAAGGGCACAGAGATTCAGAGCAGCATGAAATGGGACTTCAGCTGCAGGAGTCTATGGTCCTCACTCCAGGGCACTCTTATTAATGTGATTCGGTGCTCTCTTAGGCACTTAGGCACATGTTCTTTTAGGCACATGTTCCATCCCCATCCACTCTTACCCTGTATATTTTTCTATATTTCATAATTTCTACTTACCCAGTTTCTGCTTTCTGACAACTTTGCCTTTCCACATTTCAAGCTCTTATCTCTGATCCATGGGCCGTCTTTGGTTTTTAACTCATATGTTCCCATCATGTACTTCTCTTTTTACTTCTTAATCCAGAGTCTGAAAAGGGAGGGTTGTTAGTTCAGTTCATCTTTTCATGCCAGGGATCATTATAGGGTTTTGGCCAGCCCGTGGATGGGTTGTCCTTGAGTCAGGAGCTTACTTGTGGTCTGATCAGTAGTAGCAAGTCGCCCAGGGTCAGGTGGAAAGAAATAAAAGTAGCTGTGAGTAGATCAGTTTCCTTCAGGAAGGGTTTTGGGTGTGTTAAACTCTGTGAGTGACTCATGACAGTGTGTGTAATGTAGAGCTGTTACTTTTCAGTAATGTTTATTGAGTACCTAATGTTTTCCAATATTAGGTTTTAGGAACTTCAAAGATAAATAAAATATTTGTTCTCTCTGTCACAGAAGTCACAGTATTATAAAGGATAGACATAGATTAAAGAAAAAAGTTATAGCACAAGCTAAGTAGTGTGTGCCTGTGTGCTCAGTCGCTTCAGTCGTGTCCAATTCTTTGTAACCCTGTGGACTGCAGCCTGCCAGGCTCCTTAGTCCATGGGATTCTCCTGGCAAGAATACTGGAATGGGTTGCTATGCCTTCCTCGATGGGATCTTCCGGACCCAGGGACTGAACTTGCATCTCCTGTGTCTCCTGCACTGCAAGCGGATTCTTTATCCACTGAACCACCTGGGAAGCCCAAGCTAAGTGGGGGCAACTACACAGATACCCATTCATTTATTCAACAAACAGGTAATAAGCACTTATCATGTGCCTAACTGCAGATTGAGCAGCAAACGATGTCAGCTCCATGGAACTTCTGTTTCAGCATAAGCTTGAGGAGAGAGACAAATAATAGACACTCCTGTAATATGTTGGAAGGTGGTGATATGGAGAGGAAAAAAGCAAGATTGCAGAATAAGGATTGTTGAGGGTAGGAGCTGTCATTTTAAATAGGAAAAATCTCTTTGAGAGAGGAAGTGAGGGAATGAGCTAAGAACTTATTTGGGAAAGAGAATTTGAGGCAGAGAAAACAGCCTGTGAAAAGGCCCTGCATTGCTATAGGGAGGGATATGGAGGAGGCTGTGTTTCTGGAGTGGAGAAAACTAGGCTGGGGTGGGAAATAAGGGCAGAGTGGAGAGGGAGGGGTAGGGCAGCAGACCCTAGGAGATTTGTAGGCATGTGAAAACGGCTTTAGTTTCTACTCTGTCCAGAAGCCACCGCAGGGCTTTGAGCATAGGAGTGATGTGGTCTGACATGTTTTAACAAAATGCCATTGGCTGCCTTTTTTTTTTTTTTTTGCAACCCTGCATGGCATGCAGAATCTTAGTTCCCAGACCAGGGATCAAACCTATGTTCCCTTTCTTGTAAGGGCAGAGCCTTAACCACTGGACCACCAAGGAAGTCCAACACTGGTTGCTCTTAAGAATAGACTTCTGTTAAGAACAGATTCAAGAGCGCCAAAGACAAAGCAAGGAGAGGAGTTGGAAGCTTTAGCAATAATCCAGGTGAGGATTGTGGGCTAGGATGCTTGCACCAGCAATGATGGGATAGATCACATTCTGGCTATATTTTGTAGAACAGAAAGGATGGCTGACAAATTAGATTTGGAATCCAGGGACAAGGTTTTTAGCCTGAGAAATTAGAAGAATGGAATTGCCATTCAACCAAGATGGAGAAGATTATGGCAAGAGCAGATTTGGGGCGAGAGTATCAGCAGCATGGGCTTGGACATACTAATTTTGAAAGGCTTATAAGGTCTCCAAGTGGAGATATAGAGTAGGCACTTGGGTGTACCGGCATGAGTCTGGAGTTCAGGGAATGCATCAGTTATGCATCAGGGCGATGGCACCCCACTCCAGTCCTCTTGCCTGGAAAATCCCATGGACGGAGGAGCCTGGTGGGCTGCAGTCCATGGGGTCGCAGAGTCGGACACGACTGAGCGACTTCACTTTCACTTTTTACTTTCATGCATTGGAGAAGGAAATGGCAACCCACTCCGGTGTTCTTGCCTGGAGAATCCCAGGGACAGGGGAGCCTGGTGGGCTGCCGTCAATGGGGTCGCACAGAGTCGGACACGACTGAAGCGACTTAGCAGCAGCAGCAGCAGCAACTATAAATATGGATGTCACCTAGATCTACATTGTCCAACATGACAGCCAGTAGCTACATGTGACAATTTAAATTTCAATTAATTCAATGACATTAGGAATTCAGTTTCGTAACTGCTCTAGCCACATTTCAAGTACCCAGTAGCCACATCAGACTTGTGGCTGTTGTGGTGGACAGCGCAGATACAGAACATTTCCATCATCACTGAAGTGTTATTGGACAGTACTGATAGAAGACATTCAATGTTACAGGCCTGAATGATTTTCTTCTTTTATGGACCTAGAGAATTAGTGAGAGGGGAATAAAAGAGATTCAAAGACTGAGCCCTTTAGGGAAATTCCGTGAAGGTCCAGTAGTGACGATTCGACACTTTGACTGCTAGGACCCTGATTCCATCCCCCATCAGGGAACTAAGATCCTGCAAGCCACGTGGTGCAGCAAGGCTGAGCCCTTTATATAAATGTATGTAAGTAAGTACACAAATTGGTGTTGATGGTGGGATGGTGGGGCATTAAGGGATGGCTTCCTTTTTTACCCCCCATGATCTATGTTTGCCAAGTAAATAAGGGCACAAAAGACATGCCAGGCATATGGAACAGGGGCGTCGACAGAAGTTCGAAATAGCACGGTGTGGTTGGGAACTATAAGAAAGCTGGCATTTTTGGAGCAAGGCCATATTATTTTAATATATTTAAGACAGACACACACATAACACAACTCTAAGCTTCTTCCTTGCTTAAACAATTTGGGACTGAGCACGTGATGCTGAAGCTAATCGGTCCAGGTCTAATTGGAGGGCAGAATGAGAAGGGGAAAAAGAATTTCCCTTGTCATTTGTAAATTGGGAGAGAATGTAAGAATTAAATTTAGAGAAATGGATACTACCTTACAATTGATACTACCTGTTTCAGCAATAAAAATCAAATCATCACAGTAATTTTCCATTTTTTGAAGATGTGTTTCATAAAGACCTGAAAGTTACTTAGCAGGGCATGGGTTTCTATCTGGATTGAAATGAAGTTGATGTAGCTAATTAGCTATGGCTTTGCTGAAAAGTATTCATACACAAACAATTGCACCCCATCCGGGAAGCCAATCGTTTCAGAACATGTTTTTTCAAGATGTCAGTTTGTTTTAATAGTAGGTTGTTATCTCCGAGCTACTATATTCTTGGTTTTCTTTCTTTCTTTTTCTTCCCCCTGAATTTTCAAAAAGCAATAACATAAAAAACACAAAAGTACTTTTCACCAATTAAAAGAAACTCTTTCCATTTACATGGGTTTTGAACTAGAATAACCTAAAAATTTTTTTTAAGATTTCATTAGAATAAAAAAACTTGGAAAAGTGTAATCTATTGGAACCTCACGTTGTCATTCCATGCTCCTACAGTTAAAGACCATGTCATTATTTCCATTATACTTACCTCCTAATTTTCAGGGCTTATTAGCCTAGCTGTAAAAACTTGCTCCAGTTGAAATTTGGCAAGCTGACAAGGCTGCGTGCCAGAAGTAATTTACTATCCAGTGTGGTTTACAAAGTAAAAGAAGCTATATATAATAGAAAAAGAAATGAAAAGTTCTTGGTTCCAAATATTTTAATGTGTGTAATGCGTGTCACCTCAAACTTTTCAGCTTTTGTTGTTAGCAACGTGAAATAACATGAAAGGACTGAAAAGTACAAATGCTTTGCATCCGCATCAAACTGAGGGATCTGACGTTCTTAGGCATCAAAGACCAGACTGTGTCTATCACTTCTGCTGTGACTTTGAAGTCTACCAGGGCTCTGTGTGTGGGAGAAGCCGGCAGGGGACTTTGAACAAGACAGGGGGATGGGATTCCAGGTGTCTCTCCTCTCATTAGCACTGAAATTAGGTACATCTGTGTGTGTGTGTGTGCGTTAGTTGCTTAGTCGTGTCCAACTCTTTGCAACCCCATAGACTACAGCCCACCAGGCCCCTCCACCCATGGGATTCCCCATAGACTGCAGCCCACCAGGCCCCTCCATCCATGGGATTCTCCAGGCAAGAACGCTGGAGTGGGTTGCCATTTCCTTCTCCAAAATGAACTATAGAAAGAAAGAAAGCAAAGTCGCTCAGTTGTGTCCGACTCGGTGCGACCCCATAGACTATAGCCTACCTACCAGGCTCCTCCATCCATGGAATTTTCCAGGCAAGAGTACTAGAGAGGAGTGTTTCTTCTTCTGCTGGCCATTTTTTGAACCAGGCCCCAGCAGTGAAAGGGTAAAAGTGTAGAGGCCTAACCGGCAGACTGCCAAGGAATTCCCTTTGCTGTTGCTTTCAGCCACTGAGCTATCTGTGAACTTAATCTTCAGATGTGACAATGAATATTCTAGGGAAAAGTTAAAGTTTACTTTGAAATTAACGTTTAAGTACTTTGAAGGCCATAATAGATATTTTAACTTGATTTGCAAACCTCTGGGTCTTCCCACATGGTGCTAGTGGTAAAGAACCCACCTGCCAATGCAGGAGATGTGGTTCGATCCCTGAGTTGGGAAGATCCCCTGTGGGAGGAAATGGCAACCCGCTCCAGTATTCTTGCCTGGAAAGTCCCATGGACCATGGAGTCACAAAATGTCGAACACGTGCACTCACACACTCAAACGTGTAACGAATGTTCATCCATCAGACTTCTTAAAAGATTGTCTTGGGACCCCAAGTGAGACCCATCTTTACTGTTTTCCAAACTGTCTTCTGAGCATTGCAATGGGACCAAGTGTTGTTCTACACCTAGTGAGCAGGGTACAACTTTCTGGGAGTAATCTTACTTGACAAGCTTGGGGGAAAACCACGATAATTTATATTCAAACAAACACTAATCTACTGTGGGCCAGAATGGAAAATTAGAATGAACTCTTTCAGAGAGGAAAAAGACTTGGTCTTTTGTGTGTCAATATTTTGACCCTGCCACACACATAAAAATTATAGTCGAAGCTCTCCGAGAGAAAGATATCCTCAAAGAGAAGAAATGGTCATTAATATTTTTCTTTTAAAGTATAACTTTCATAAAGTGCACGAATCTTAAATGTATCCCTCAATGGATGAAATTTTATAATTTACCAGGGAATCCCATTTATAATTTGTACATTCATATAAAGACCATCTAGATCAAATACAGAAATTTCCAGCACCCAGCAGGTTCCCTTGTGCCCCCTTCCTAGTCAGTGAAGGTGTGAAAAGTGTTCATTGCTTAGTCATGTCCGACTCTTTGAGACCCCATGGGCTGTAGCCCACCAGGCTCTTCTGTCCATGGGATTCTCCAGGCAAGAATACTGGAATGGTAGCCATTCCCTTCTCCAGGGAATCTTCCTGACCCAGGGATTGAACCTGGGTCTCCTGCATTGCAGGCAGGTTCTTTACAGTCTGGACCTGCTTAATAATCTGATATCTATGGTTATTTTAAAGGTCAAATAAAGGATGACTAGATATATCAAGCTTTCTGAGGTATACCGTAGACTCATGAGCACTTTTTCTCAGGCCCTTGGTTTCTTAGAAGGTGTGCTCAAGGACTTCCCTTGCAGTCCAGTGATTACACTCTAAGCTTCCAATTAAGGGGGCACAGGTTTGATCCCTGGTCAGGGAACTAAGATCCCACACATCCTGAGTGGCATGGCTAAAAAACAAAACAAATGAAAAGGAAGCTGTGCTGAGCTAAGGATTCTGAGACTCAGTGGGTATTACACAGTTTCTTCTGCTGTGTTGGACTTTCTATAATAGTGCTTTTTATCTTTTCAAGAGCTCCTTCTGGGGTTGATATTTTAAAATGTCTGTGATGTATAGAAGAATTAATATATAAAAAATTTAGTGCACATAGGTTCTGGGCACACAGTATTGGTAAGTCCTAGATAAGTGATAACTATGATTATGAGATGAAGAAGAGACAAAAGGTTTGTCATTATCATTATAACAATTCCTAGAGCAAGATAAGGGGCTTCTCAAGTAGTGCTGCTGCTAAGTCACTTCAGTCATGTCCAACTCTGTGCAACCCCATAGACGGTAGCCCACCAGGCTCCCCCGTCCCTGGGATTCTCCAGGCAAGAACACTGGAGTGGGTTGGCATTTTCTTCTCCAATGTATGAAAGTGAAAAGTGAAAGTGAAGTCGCTCAGTCCTGTCCGACCCTCAGCAACCCCATGGACGGCAGCCTTCCAGGCTCCTCCGTCCATGGGACTTTCCAGGCAAGAGTACTGGAGTGAGGTGCCAGTGGTAAAAAATCTGCCTATCAATGAAGGAGACACACCAAACACAAGAGATGCGGACTTGCTCCCTGGGTAGGGAAGATCCCCTGGAGGAGGAAACAGCAACCTGCTCCAGTATTTTTGCCTGGGAAATTCCATGGATAGATGAGCTGTCGGGCTCTAGTCCATGGGGTTGCAAAGAGTCAGACGTGACTAATCACGCAGAGCAAGATAAATGTGGAAGCTAAATTTGAAAATAAGAGAGCAAAGTATTATAGTTGGGTTGATTTGATGTAGTTGTCCATCAAATTTGCTTTGAAAGGAAAGTTAACCAGAGCTTGCTGACTCCTTTGGACCTAAAGAACAGTTAGTACATTTTCTCATTCTGTCATGATTTTACTAACTGAGTGTTTGTTACATTTTAGGCACTGTTCTAATGTCCCAGGTATCAAAGTAGAGGAAACAAAAATCTGCCCATATGGACCTTACTCCCTAGGGGCATTTGTGCTCTTAGTGTTAACACAGGCCCCAGAGATTTTCCTATTACCAAGAAATTCCATCTGTGTTTTACATCCATGATTTCCTTCCACATCCCTCATGTCTTACAGCTGAGGGAATCAAGAATCAAGCCACCCTTAGCCTAAGTGCTGAGACTAGAGGGGGAGAAAAAAGAAAGGAAAGGATCAAGGATAGAACATGGTTAATTGCTAAGCCTATATTCCCCTTTAATAAATCATGGAGGATCAAGGTACTAATGCTAATGTTGAAATAAACAGGTCTAGCAAGAACTTCTGCTTTGGTTTTTTGAAATCATATTCCAGAACTTGAACTGAGCCACGTAGTTAATATTTTAGATTTAGTAATGACACCAACAATATCACTTTCAAGCTCGGTTGTCTGTATCTTAGAAATGCTGACTTGCTTGGGCAGAGGTTAAAGGAGGGTATGTATCTTATTGACTCTTATTTGGGTAACTCCCAAACTTTTCAATACCAAGATTCCCTCTTCTTAAAAAAAAAAAACAGTTTCTGATATCCACCCAGGGGCCGGCCATGTTTTGAAAGATATTGTCTGCAAAGGCAGGATAGTTTTTTAAATAATAAAACTCTTTCCCCATTTAAAAATTAATCACTATCTAATTGGCACATGAAAAACCAGTGTTATCACACTAGTTTACCAAATCTCGTCGAATGCAAAGGCATAGTGTTTGGGAAAGCCTGAACCATTTTTAGCGCCCCCTACAATTTTCATCGGGCTTCCCTCGTGGCTCAGAGGTTAAAGTGTCTACCTGTAATGCAGGAGACCTAAGTTCGATCCCTGGGTCGGGAAGATCCCCTGGAGAAGGAAATGGCAACCCACTCCAGTGGGAAGGAGGAGCCTGGTGGGCTCCAGTCCATGGGGTCACAAAGAGTCAGACACGACTGAACGACCTCACTTTCACAATTTTCATCACTCCTCTTTGAAATGCTTACTACAATTTTACGATATTTTCTATCCTTCCCTCTTGGGGTGTTTGTATTTTCGTTCTTAGTGTTGGAAAGCAGAATAAAAGGAGACAGGATCTTGCAGAAAATGCATTTCAGGCCCCTTTCAGGTAAACCCTCCAGACCGCGAGGTGCTTTTCCCGGTCCCAGCCCAGGTCTATCCTTGCGCGAACTTAGCGCCGCCCCCATTTTAGCCCCGCGCCTCAACTCCAGACCTCAAGCACTAGAGTTGAGCAGGTACTCGCAAGCAACCTCACAGTCAGCCACCAGGAGGAGACAGCGGCCTCAAGAGCCGGGAAGACCTGTCCAATGGTGGAGGCGGCGGAAGCGGAAAAGGCGGGACTTAGGGCGCTGGTGACGTCAGCACGCGCGAACGTTTTGGCCGGTTCTCGGGATTAGAAGGTGGCCATTTCCTTCGCGTGTCGTCGGTGAGAGGAGCTGTGGTGGGTTGTGAAGTTCGGCTATCATGGCGGAAATAATTCAGGAACGTGTAGAGGATCGACTTCCCGAATTACAGCAGCTAGAGCGCACTGGACTCTTCAGTCAAATGGAGATTAGGTGAGAGAGCGGAGGAAAGAGGAAGGGCTGGGGCGGGCAGAGGGGAGGCAATGGCGTGTGTGTGTCGGGGGCGGATATAGGGGCAGTTGGGTGGTGGTTTTTCTAATATGGCGGAAGGCCGTTTACAGATTTTGATGTTATCTAGAATTAATTTCTCATTCATTGCTAGAGGATCCGTCCTTTTACCCCGCAAACAGTATGTTTCTTCGTAGAGCCGAGTTTTGAGGCCATAAAGGTGATAAAACCAGGACCCCTAGCGGTCAACAGCTAGCAGCAGCCCTGACGCAGTCGCGGGGGGCGGAGGGGAGTCAGACAAGAGAAACCTTTTTTTCACGGTACAGTGTGGTGTAAGTTGGTTGTAGCCGAGTGTACGGCCTTGAGATGCCGACAGAGTGCTGTGTGCCTAGGGGTCTGTGTGAGTGCTCCGTCGCGTCTCACTCTGCGACCCGCTAGGTTCCTCATTTCATAGAGTTTTACAGGCAAGAATACTGGAGTGGGTCGCCATTTCCTACTTCAAGGCATATTCCCGACCCAGGGATTGAACCCCCGTCTCTTGCGTCTCTTTACCACTGGACCGTGGGAGCCCACGAGTGATAATTTTTTCTAAGAAGACTGGACTTTGGGGATCATTTAATTCAGTTTCATGTTTTACCTTAGGGTTTAGCGAACCACGACCAGCATGTAGTTATTCATTAGTTTGTTCAAATTTAGTTTAATAGTTTTTAATAGCTTTCTGTGACTTTTTTCATTTTACAGTGACTGCAAATGTAGTACTATGACTGTGGGAACCTTGAAACATTTGTTAATGAAACACAACATATTGTTAATTCTTTAATAACTTTAGTAAATGTTATTATTATCGTTAAATAGAGACGATTTTTGGTCTTGCACATCTTGGCTTAAATTCTAATATACCCATGTTCATTTCTTAAATACAGCGAGTCTTCATGAATAAGCCCTTTGTAGTTATGAAACCGGTAGGGACAATCCAGGTTGTTTTTTTTTTTTTTTCCTAAACTGCTTGTTGAGAATTCAGAAACGAGGAATTTAGGAAAGAAATTTGTTTATTATTTAAACTGAAGTGACCTGAATTTGGAGGAAAAGAAATCTTTGCTGGTGGGACTATTGCGGTGATTTTCATGAAAGTTTTAAAGTACATCTTCATGCTCTTGAGACTGCATAAGTCCTGAAACTAATAAATATTGTAAATCAACTATGCCTTAGTAATAATAATAATAAAGAATACAGAAGTGATTGTATAAGAGAATATTTACTTAATGAAAGATAATTATTTGGGAATTACATGTTCTTAAATATATTGAAAATAGACTTTTAAAATTCGAAAGTCTTTTATTTCTGCATATGTCAAGTGTTAACATTTTAAGTGGCTTTCTCCTCAGGGCAATCATTAGGAAGGCTTTAGAACTAGAATACAGGATACAGCGAAGAAGTCTTTCAAAGGATGACTTTATCAGATATGTTCAGGTGAGTAATTTTATTATTTCTGAATTCCCTCACAAATTTAAAATCAGTTATAGAATAGTTAGCTTGCTGTCAGTTTCCTTTGAACTTCTGGAACTGATGATGAGTAGAAAGGCAGTTTTTGAACAGGAATAGAGGTGATTTGGGAATAGCATTGCTCTGCTAAGGGTTTGGTCCTTGGAAAACAACTTTCTTTTATTCTGTAGGGTCAGTACATCAGAGACTCCAAAAAACCAATGTGTTAGGATTTCAGCAAGAGATCTGATTGATAATGTCTTGTGGGGAAAAAGAAAGAAGCGTGAGTTTGATGCTAGCAGGTGGTTAGAAAGTTAATATTAGGTGCTTGTAGTGTGTTGATTTAGAAAGAGATTAGGTTTGCTACAAAATTCTTCAGTCCTGAGAATGAATGGAAGAATTGAGTGAAGATAAAATGTATATGCTAGATCATTTTTCAGTTTGGCGAGAATAATCTGTTGGAGGACAAATTCAGGATTCAGAAAGAACCCAATAACGAGATGATGTAAGTCTTACATTTTAAGACTGATAAACATTATAAGAATAAAGGGTCTAAAGCTTAGATTAAAAAAAATCCTAGTGAATGAAATATGACTAAGAATGATACCTGGCTAAGAATCTTGTATTTGAAAGGTCCTAAGGTTTAATAGAATAGCAAGGAGAGATAAGAAAGCCTTCCTAAGTGATCAGTGCAAAGAAGTAGAGGAAAACAATAGAATGGGAAAGACTAGAGATCTCTTCAAGAAAATTAGAGCTACCAAGGGAACATTTCATGCAAAGATGAGCACAATAAAGGACAGAAATGGTATGGACCTAACAGAAGCAGAAGATATAAAGAAGAGGTGACAAGAAAACACAGAACTATACAAAAAAGATTTTCATGACCAAGATGACCACGGTGGTGTGATCACTCACCTAGAACCAGACATCCTATAGTGTGAAGTCAAGTGGGCCTTAGGAAGCATCACTACAAACAAAGCTAGTGGAGGTGATGGAATCCCAGCTGAGCTATTTCAAACCCTAAAAGATGGTGCTGTTACAGTGCTGCACTCAATATGCCAGCAAATTTGGAAAACTCAGCAGTGGCCATAGGACTGGAAAAAGTTAGTTTTCATTTTCAACCCAAAGAAAGGCAATGCCAAAGAATGTTCAAACTAACGCACAGTTGCACTCATCTCACAAGCTAGCAAAGTAATGCTCAAAATCCTTTAAGCTAGGCTTTAGCAGTACATGAACCAAGAACTTGCAGATGTTCAAGCTGGTTTTAGAAAAGGCAGAGGAACCAGAGATCAAATTGCTGACGTCTGCTGGATGATAGAAAAAGCAAGGGAATTTCAGAAAGACGTCTACCTCTGCTTCATTGACTATGCTAAAGCCTTTGTGTGTATCACAACATACTGGAAAATTCTGAAAGAGATGGGAATACCAGACCACCTCACCTGCCTCTTGAGAAACCTGTATTCAGGTCAAGAAGCAACAGTTGGAGCCGGACATGGAACAATGGACTGGTTCCAAATTGGGATAGGAATTTGTCAAGGTTGTATATTGTCATCCTGCTTATTTAACTTACATGCAGAGAACATCATGCGAAATGCCGGGCTGGATTCAGCAGAAATTAGATCCCTTCCTGTTGAATTGAATAGCTAAATGTGCTGGGAAAACTTTAAATCTTCTAAAAATAATGAATGACTTTAGGTTCGGAAGAGTTTCTTTTTTCTTTTTGTTTTGTAAAATTTTGTTTTTATTATTTCTTTTAAACACCAGAAACATCTTGTATTGCGGTATAGCTGATTAGCAGTGTTGTGATAATTTCAGGTGAACAGGAAAAGGACTCAGCCATACATGTATATACATGTATTCATTCTCCCCCAGGCAGGCACGTAACATTGAGCAGAGTTCCATGTGCTATACAATAGGTTTTTGTTGATTATCTGTTTTAAATGTAGTAGTGTGTACGTGACCTTCCCAAAGTCCTTAACTGTTCCTACCCTCTGGCAACCGTGAGTCTGTTCTGAGTCTCTGTTTGGTGAGTTCATTCGTGTCTTTTTTTTTATTTTATTTTATTTTTTAGATTCCACATGTAAGGGATGTATGATATTTCTCCTTCTCGGGAAAGGTTTCTTATTTAAATTGAAGTGTAGTTGATTTACTATGCTGTGTTTATTTCTGGTGGATAGCAAAGTTATTTGACTATTCATACATATGTGTGTGTGTGTATATATACATATATAATCATTTTCATATTCTCTTCCATTATGGGTTATCACATGATATTGATTATAGTTCCCTGTGCTATATATAGTAGGACCTTGTTGCTTATATATTTTATATATAGTAGTGTGTATCTCGGAGAAGGCACCCCACTCCAGTACTCTTGCCTAGAAAATCCCATGGACGGAGGAGCCTGGTGGGCTGCAGTCCATAGGGTCGCTAAGAGTCAGACATGACTGAGCGACCTCACTTTTCACTTTTCACTTTAATGCATTGGAGAAGGCAATGGCAACCCACTCCAGTGTTCTTGCCTGGAGAATCCCAGGGATGGGGGAGCCTGGTGGGGTGCCGTCTATGGGGTCGCACAGTCGGACACGACTGATGCGACTTAGCAGCAGCAGCAAACTATGTTTGTTTTCTGTCTGAGTCTGTTTTTATTAATGAGTTCATTTGTGTTGTATGTTAGAGTCCACATATAAGTGATACCATATGGTGTTTGTCTTTCTGACTTATTTCACTTAGTATAATAGTCTCTAGGTCTGTCCATTTTGCTGCAAATGGCCTTATTTCGTTCTTTTTTTATGAGTGAGTTGTGAGCACAAACCATGAAAGAGAAGACCAATTTGTTTATGTTAAAGGTAAAAATTTCTGTGCAAAAAGGGAAAGATACATATTGTAAAAAGACAAGCCACAAAGTGAGGTAAAATATTTGTAGTACGTATAGTGAGAACCTAGAATAAGTAAAGAACTAAAAATCAAGAAGAAATGACGAGTAGAAAGAAACTGAAAACAGGAGAGCTAGGAACAAGCAGTTCATAAAGGGGAAGCATCAGTCATTGGTAAACTTAGGAAAAGATGTTCGCCTTTTTAGTAATCAGGTAAATATTGATTAAAATCAGGGGGCACTACTGCTTTATAGCATCATATTTACAGACATCTTGAAGACTGACATTATTAGTATATGGTTTGTCCCAGCACTTTGAAGAGCAATTTGGCACTATTTCATAAAGTCGGAGATGCATGAATTCTGTGACCCGGGGTTTCATTCGTTCACACAGTGTATATTGAGGGCATGTTAAGTACATGGCACTATCCAGTCCATTGGGGGTACAAAAGTAAATTAGGCAGACAAAAATCATTGCCTTTAGGAGCTTACATGTTAGTAGTAAAGTTCCTGGATGTATCTACAAGAATACCTGTTCAAGAATATTAATTTCAACTTTTTGTAATAGAAAAATTTGAAACAAATACTATCACAGGAGAAAGGATAGGTAAATTGCTCATTTCTATAATGGTATATTATACAGCAGTTAAAATCAATGGATTTGAATTCCTTGTGACCACAAGGCTATATCTAAAGTCACAATGTTGAGTAAAATAATGGAGTGGTGGGTTCAGTATGATACTATTTGCATAAAGTTTAAAAGCATTTAAGACCATATTGCAATAGAGTTTGAAGTCATGCTTGTGAATGATAAACAACTGAGTCAAGATAGTCATTTCCTCTGGTGAAGAAGAAGAGTAGAATCAGACACGGTTCATAGGGGGCTTTGCCTTTATTTGAAATATTTTATTTCTAAAAATATTTTGAAGCAAATAGAGTAAAATGTAGGCTTTGATGTAACTCTGGTAGCTGCATGAGTGTTCTGTATGTTTGAAATATTGTGTTTTAAAATGAGGCATGAGATCTTGTAAGGTTCTGTGCTTTCTCTTTCTAGTATTCCACCCCCCCGCCCCGCCCCCGCCAGTAGTTTTCAAGCTTAGAGAGGAATTATTTTTGGAGAGTCTTAGAGGTTCTCAGGGGTCTTTTAGAGGTGAGGGTAGGGAGAGCCAATTAGGGACTGTTTCAACTAGTACAACCCTGTTTATCTGCTTTATTTGCTTGTACATCAGCTAAAATATTTAAATGGTTGATTTACTGAAAGTTGGCACACACTGTTGTAGACTAGGTTAGATTGATAAAGTAAATCGTAAGTCTTAACAGCTTTAGTAATATGCATTCTTTTATCTAAGATATTTGTATGCTAATATATGTATGTGTGAGTTTTGTAGATGTAAGGTGCATTTTCAGGGAATGCTAGATACTTATTGTAAATTAGGTTTCTTGATAGAAAGTTCTCTTCTGTTTTAGGCTCTTGATTTTTATTTACTTTATAGTTTTAACCAAGTGCATTGCCTCTAAATAAAAGGTTATAATATTTCTTGTTTTCTTTTTTATGTGTGTTTTTCTTTCACAGTATGAAATTCATCTTTTGGAGCTGATTGAGAAACGGAGAACTGTAAGTAGATATTCTGAAAGTTGGAAAAAATACATTATTAATTAATATGACTCTAGAACATGGGTTTGGGAAGCAATTGGCACTGATAATTGTGTGGTGGTATGCTCATAATGATGTTTTTAACTATTTGCTTTCTCTGTCAGTACTGTTTAAAGATCAAGTGGGGTTTGGATAAGTGGGAGTAAGCTGAGGCTTTTTTTTTTAATGTCCTTTTTCAGCGCGTTGGATATACATTTAAGAAGGATGAGATTGAGGATCCTATAATACATCGGATACAGAGTGTCTTCCGACGTGCATCAATTAAGTGGAAAGTAAGTGTTCAGTGTGTCCTTAACTGTAAGAGATGTGAGGATATGTATTGTATGTATTATGACTTGGATGCGCAAATGTGTGGTTGTGGATTCTTATCATGGGTATCTTGATACTTATTCTAGTGATAGTATCATTACTTGAAACCATATACCAACCATTAAGAAAATTGATTGTATTACCTTAGAGTTATTTTTTGAGGATGATGCTGAAAACAGTGGATATCATACATATTTAAGGATCATAAAATTATCTGAGATGTGTTTGGTTATGTCTCTAAGTAAAATACAATGAAGACTTGAGGTGGAAGAAAAGGTGAGAGTGTTGTTCAGTTGCTAGGTGGTGTCTGACTTTGCAACCCCACGCCAGGCTTACCTCTCCTTCACTATCTCCCAGAGTTTGTCCATTGAGTCGATGATGCCATTGAACCATCTCATCCTGTTGCCCCCTTCTCCTCCTGCCCTCAGTCTTTGCCAGCATCAGGGTCTTTTCCAGTGTGTATGCTCTTTGCATCAGGTGGCCAAAGTATTGGAGTTCCAGCTTCAGCATCAGTCCTTCAAGGAATATTCAGGGTTGATTTCCTTTAGGATGGACTGGTTTGATCTTGAGAGTAGGGGCATCAGCTCAGTAACTTGGTTTTTCTTCAGGTTTGGTTCTGGGACCAGGATATATTATCTGGGAAGTATTCTGGATTGTTAGGAATGATAAATTTTAGTTTGTAATCCCTGATTGAGACCATTTCAGAAGTGCATTTTTAAAAAAATACTTTCTTGGCTGTGATGCATGGCATGTGGGATCTTAGTTCCCCAGCCAGCGATTAAACCTGTGCCTCTTGCATTGCAAGCATGGAGTCTTAACCACTGGAGTGCCAGGCAAATCCCTCAAAAGGGCATCAAACAAATTGGATAGATTTTTGTCTTAGCGCGTGGGAGGCGGGGTTAGGGGGAGACAGTTATCATGGTTAAGAGATCTAAAGCCTGGGTGTGTGACAGCCTAATAGGCTGAGGGATGTGGTATATAACACATTGGAGATTCCAACATCTTCCTCTGTTGCAAACAAAATTGATGAATGCAAAGGTTTATTGTATATAAAATTTCAAATGCAGGTAGCTTACTACATTGCTTTTCTTGCAGGATGATGTTCAACTTTGGCTGTCTTTTATAGCCTTTTGTAGGAAGTGGGTGAGTATTGGGCAGCTCTGTCTCGCTCCCTTTTTCCTTTTGGTTAGCCTGCATGTTAAACCTCATACTTGACTCCTGAACTCTTACGTTTTCTCCAATGACGTAGGGAGGGTTAACAAACAGGAAGAGAACTCAAGAATGTGGAATTTCAGTGTAACATTTGCATGTCTGAATGACTATATAGATGGCTTCTATATTACTTGAAAGGAAAATGACCTTTATGTGTATTTGTTCATTAAAGTTGAAATCATTTTTTAGATAATGTAAAATGTTTATCTGTAGTTTAGGTAGAAGAAAGCTGTGAGTGAATCTTTGTTTATATCTCCCTAGCAATAACAGATCTTGCCTCATTGGGTTTTACAGGGGATTACAGTACAGTACAGATCACTTAGAGGTTCATATCAATGCCTTTGCTGTGCGGGAAGTAGAATTTTTCTTTTTCTTTTAATAGGCTGCCAAGGTTCACCTTAGCAAGGTATTTTCTTCCTTGTTGGCCATTCATTCGAACAAGCCAGGTATGGTGATATCCTCCTTAGTTCTTTGTCTACCTTTTTTTGTGGACTAAAGCCATTTTGGAATTTATTTTGCTTTATAGACCTGAAAGAATTATTTTCAGGACCTGAGCATAGGATCTTGGCCTCAGCAGTTTTTATTCCTCAATTAGCTGCCTTTTTAGTTCATCACTGCCTGCTGTATACTAGTAACCATGCTAGGTACTGTATCTGTGGGCAAGAAGGACTGCAGTTCTTTTTAGCTGATGGTGGAACTCCTCAGTGCTTTGAGGGGTGTTCTGTTAGGAGGCACTCAAATGTGAGGATTTCAGAAACTTAAAGGGGAAAATATGAATACAGATTTTTACTAGGGTTATTCCTGGATAGCTCAGTGGTAAAGAAACCACCTGCTGAGCAGGTGATTTGGTTTCGATCCCTGGGTTGGGACGATCCCCCCGGAGAAGGAAATGGCAGCCCACTCCAATATTCTTGCCTGGAAAATTCCATGGGCAGAGAAGCCTGGCAGGTTACAGTCCATGGGATTCCAACGAGTTGGATATGACTTAGTGACTAAGCAGCAGCAGTGGCACTGGCACAAGGTAGGTACTCAAGAAGAAAACCTCTTGTGAACACCGATATTTTATAGTGGAGGTGCTTAAGTGTCTGTTCTCTAGTATTAGGTTTACACTACACAAGACTCAGAATTGGCTGCATTTGGCACCAGTTAATTCAGAAGGATCCAGTAGTACTCTCAGCAGCCTGGAGGTTTGTCTCAGATGTGAGGGCATGAGAACACATGAGTGGGCAGAGGAGAGAAGACCCCTGGAGGGATGTAGCTTCCAGGTATTACATTTATGAATTGTGCTCAGTTTCAAGAGTCACATGCTCAAGAAAGTGCAAAGCAGTGGCTCTATACCATTCAGAGTTCTAGTACAGACACAGTTACCAACCATGGGCCATTTTTACCAAAAGCAGTCTTCTCTGGTAATAGCTGATTCTATGAAGTCTCTGGGAAAGAGCTAGAATGTTAAGGTTAATTTCTCATATAGAAGGGCAAAGGTTTTTTTCTTTTAAAGCCTTTATTTCCAGTAGGTACAGTAGAAAAATTTTTTAATTATGAGTCATTTGAAAGAAATCATTACTATTTAAATAATTTTTCCTTTAAATGAAAATTCATTTAAATACAGAGAAAAGAGCAAAATAATTTATTTCATTGTCTCTGAGATGCACAATTTTTCCCAGCCTTAACACTTTTAAAATTTGTATGTGACTTAAAAATGAGATGATTGACCTTGGATCTGATGAGATAAAGTAATGGGCACATAAGTACCCACTGCTACTGCTACTGCTAAGTCACCTCAGTCGTGTCCAACTCTGTGCAACCCCATAGACGGCAGCCCACCGGGCTCCCCCATCCCTGGGATTGTCTAGGCAGGAATACTGGAGTGCGGTGCCATTTCCTTCTCCAATGCATGCATGAAAGTGAAAAGTCAAAGAAAGCTGCTCAGTCGTGTCCGACTCAGTGACCCCATGGACTGCAGCCTACCAGGCTCCTCCGTCCATGGGATTTTCCAGGCACGAGTACTGGAGTGGGGTGCCATTGCCTTCTCCATAAATACCCACAGATGTTAACATTTACTAGTTTGGTTCAGAACACTTTTTTGTTTTAGATAAAGCAACAGTACTTTATAGATAACTGTTAGAAACTCCCTATCTCCATCCCCTTCTTAATTGTCAAGTTTAAAAAAAGTTTGGTATCAAAACCTGACTTGATTATTTTATTGAAATGAAGTTGAATGTCTTCCACTTACAGGTTTGTGGATTTTGGCGGCCAAATGGGAACTGGAAGACTGCTTGTCTTCAGAAAGTGCAAGACAGTTATTTCTTCGGGCTCTGCGCTTTCACCCACGTTGCCCAAAACTTTATGAAGAAGTGAGTGTGCACATAAGATGAGAGTAATGGCTCTGTTTGGTCCTCTGGAGAAAACATGTATGCTTCATTAAGTTAAGGCTTTGACTTATGGAGGGTCGGGATAAGTAGGGGAGCTGCTGGGGAAAAGGGGCCAGAAGAGTATTTCTTGGCCAGTGTTAGGTATTTACCTTGTTCATCTTCCAGATCTTTAGTGAGAGATGGAGACTCCTACCTTCCCATTATGGTGGGAGGGATAGGGAGCTGAACCTTACTTTTCTTTAGTTGAGGCTTAAGGTTCATTTTTATACTTTTGTACATATGTATATATGCATTTGTTCATTGACTCTCCCCTCCCATTGTCTCTTCCCCTCCACTTCTTCCTCCCCTCCTCTCCCTTCCTGCTGCTTTTGCTCTTTTTTCTGTAAAACCTGGCATGGCCAAAGCCAAAAGAGCAAAACAGCATACCTTGTCAGTGTCAGCTAGTTTCATAACAAGAGAAAATATAGTCTCTCCACGCTTCCTCAGATCTGATACTTACGAGTAAGAAGTGTCATCTTACATATTTCTAACTGAAAAATTATCTCCAAAGATGATTAGTTTGTTATTTCCCTTCTGTGCAGTACTTTAGGATGGAGCTGATGCATGCTGAAAAATTGAGGAAGGAAAAGCAAGAGTTTGAAAAAGCCAACATGGATGTGGTAAGATCCTAATATACTGTAACTTGTTAATAAGATAGAGTGTTTTGAGTTTGCTTAGGAGTAAAAGAAAGTCTTTGGGAGCACTGTTCGTGACCTGCTGGTCTGCCTGTGGCTGGCGGGTTCCATTCCGGTGCCATAGCAGCTCCAGCACCATGTGACTGACTGCCTGGCCTGGAGGCCCTCGGTTTAAGGTCTTGGAGACAAAGTGAGATAAAAAGAAAATCTTTAGAGTGGTGGTTTTTTTTTTTTTTTCTTTTTTAAAATTTATTTATTGTTGGCTGCACTGGGCCTTTGTTGCTTCGTGGGGGCTTTCTCTATAGTTGTGGTGAGCGGGGAGCTACTCTAGTTGTATATGCATCCTAGAGTGTACAGGCTTTAGTAGTTGTAGCATGTGGGCTCAGTTCTCCAAGGCATGTGGAATCTTTCTGGACCAGGAATCAAACCTATGTCCTCTGCATTGGCATGCAGATTCTTAACCACTGGACTATCGAGGAAGTCCCAGAATGTATTTTTCATTCCAGCTTAATGTTTGGAAACTTACAATGTCCTGCATTGACTTAATTAAAATGGGCCTAGTAATAAAAGTGGAATTTTGTGCTTTTAAAACAAACATTTGGACAGATGGGCGTGGCCCTTGAAATTATTACTGATGGAATGGCCAAAAACTATTCTTTATGATCTCATTCAGTGATATGTTAATGGTTCTAAGGAGCTCAGGAAAGGTGGTGAAATGTATGATCCCTAGCTGCCTTTCTTTACCTATTCATGTAACTTTTTACCTGACAGAGTGAGTTTAAAGAAATAAGTTTGAGAATGTTAGAGCTGAAAAAGGAACTTCGCTGTCGTCTGTTACGGTGGTTTCCAGCTCTGAACTTTTTAACTAGCTAAAATTTTACACGGAAGAGTCAACAAAGCACGTAAAACCTGACCTATTCAGGGCTAGATGGAGACTAGGGCCTTAAGCTGTGTGATCTTGCCATCACTCCAGGAGCCTGGGGACACAGTTATAAGATCAAAGATCTTGTTCATGTTGCACATTTGACAGCTGGGGGAAACTGGCCTAGAGAGAGGTGTGATTTGCCAGAGGGTGTGATTTGTGTCATGCGTGATTGCTGTCATGTGGCACAGTTAGTCTAGGATTGTTAATTTTTGCCCTAGTGCTTTTTCTACTTGCCAGCACCATCTGTTCAGTTGTTTAACATCCCACTCTTTAGGGGAATCTCGAGCATGCTGAAGAAGTCCTTACGGGCGAGTTGGCGCGGATCATCTATAAGAACGCTATAAGTGTAATTAAAAGTAGGTATCTTTTGAAAACTTATTTATGGTGGGAAAATGAACCATTCTATTTATAATGAGGAAGACCTTTAGGCTGTTTTGAGAATTTCTGTTGGAATCTGTAAAACTCATTGTGGGAAATAGTGTCCTATTTCTTTAAGAAAATGCAGATTTCCCCTTGGATTATAACCATGTCTAAGTTTTTGAGTACCTGAATCATGATTTAATTAAGTTTAATTAAGTTCCTTTTGCCCTAAGACACTTAGAATAAAAGTTAAAAGTACTTATTGAATACTTAGATATTAACAAAGACTTTGTATTGTGGGACTGTTATTTTCTTCCCCATTTTCTCTTTCTTCGCATTTTATAAAACAAAACTAATGCTAGTACTTCAAGAAAGTGCTCCTTTAGAGTCTTACTCCACTCCCCTGCTTTTAAAATTTTAGGTGCAAAATTTCATGTGTCACTGCTTTCAGTTGCACAGCTGTTCGACTTTGCCAAAGATCTGCAAAGAGAAATTTACAATGAGTAAGTAAAGTAGTGGAAAGGTGACTAGGTCTGTTTTGATCTTGGGGTAATGATTTAAGTTGGATATTTAGAGAAGGGGAAGGAAGATACCATATAAAATCCTTCGAGAGAAAGCTGTTTTTGGACTATTACATCACAGTACATAAATGTATTTTTAAAAAATATTTATGGCTGTACCAGGCATTAGTTGTGGCATGTGGGATCTAGTTCCCTGACCAAAGATCGAACCCAGCCCTGCATTAGGAGCATGGAGTCTTAACCACTGGACTACCAGGGTAGTCCCTGAAAATGTATGTTTGGCGAAGTTGTTTTGATTCACTCACTGGCTTTCTGTTCAGTAAGAAATCTGTGCTACAGCTTATGTAAAAATCTATATTCCGGCCTTCCTGATGGGTTTTTTTTTTGTCCTTAAGATGAGAGTGAGTGAATGTTTATAGTTCAGTGCTACAGGTAATCAGACATTATTGTTTTAATGTCTGGTTGTATGGCTGAAGAATTATTTGCAGCCTACCTTCTGGGTCCTTCACCCTTGGGAAGACTTAAATTCATAGGAGATAAGATAGAACTTGGATCTGTTTGCTCTGTGGATACCTTTAGGTTTTTGGCAGAGGATTAGACTCCTATTAGAGAAAACCCAGAGCCTGGGCTCGAGAACCAGGAATCTTGTCACACATACCTGCCTTTGTCATCTAATTTGTAAGTTAATATTTATGAATGAGACAGTCTGCAGTTAACAAGTGTGGATGCTTCTTAATGGATGGACCGTTCTCATCCATTGATACTTATATAGTGAGGGTGAAGACATCTGGAGAGCCTGTTGGGAAAGGACTCTTGTGATGAGGGAATTGATAAAGAGGTGTTCTCAGTACGTTTTCAGAGCATTGGGACTGAATCAGTTACATGTCCTAGGTTGACAATCAGTATTTTTTAGCCTTAAGGCTCTGCACACAGACGACCCCCTCACTTGGGACTATGTAGCCCGGCAAGAATTGGTGATTCAGTCACAGCCAGGAGAAGAGCTGCCTGCAACCAAACAAGCCAAAGCGAAGGAGGTGGGCCGCCGGGAGGAGAGGTGCTGTGCTGTGTATGAGGAGGCGGTAAAAACTGTGCCCACAGGTGAGCTTCCCCAGGCCCTGTGCGCCGAGGAGCGATGGTGTTCCTGAGTGGGAACCTGGAGCTTGATTCTCAGTAGCAGAATCAGGTCTGGAACCTCTGTGTAGTAGCTTATAGTGTGCCTGGCTGGCTTTCCATTTCTTTTCTCTTTTATGACCTTCCCCGAGAGCTGTGGCATTTGTTCATTTATTTGGGGAAATAAATTATACTTCAGTTGGTCTGTCGTATCTGACTCTGCGACCCCATGGACTGCAGCACGCCAGGCTTCCGTGTCCATCACCAACTCCCGGAGCTTGCTCAAACTCATGTCTGTCAACTCAGTGATGCCATCCAACCATCTCATCCTCTGTTGTCCCGTCTCCTCCCGCCTTCAGTCTTTCCCAGCATCAGGGTCTTTTCCAGTGAGTTGGTTCTTCACATCAAGTGGCGAAAGCACCAGATTTTCAGCTTTAGCATCAGTCCTTCCAATGAATATTGAGGACTGATTTCCTTTAGGGTGGACTGGTTGGATCTCCTAGCTGTCCAAGGGACTCAGAAGAGTCTTCTCCAACACCACAGTTCGGAAGCATCACTTCGGTGCTCGGCTTTCTTAATCTAACTCTCACATCTACATGACTGCTGGAAAAACCATAGCTTTGACTAGCAAAGTAATATCTCTGCTTCTTAATAGCCTATCTAGGTTGGTCATAGATTTTCTTCCAAGGAGCATGTGTCTTTTAATTTCATGGCTGCAGTCACCATCTGCAGTGATTTTGGAGCTCCAGAAAATAGTCTGTCACTGTTTCCACTGTTTCCCCATCTATTTGCCATGAAGTGATGGGATCAGATGCCATGCTCTTAGTTTTCTGAATGTTGAGTTTTAAGCCAACTTTTTCTCTTTCCTCTTTCACTTTCATCAAGAGGCTCTTGAGTTGTTTTTCACTTCCTAACATAAGTGTGGTGTCATCTGCATACCTGCGGTTATTGATATTCTCCTGGCAGTCTCGATTCCAGCTTGTGCTTCATCCAGCCCAGCGTTTCTCATGATGTACTCTGCATATAAGTTAAATAAGCAGGGTGACATACAACCTTGATCTACGCCTTTCCTCACTTGGAACCAGTCTGTTGTTCCATGTCTGGTTCTAACTGTTGCTTGACCTGCATACAAATTTCTCAGGAGGTAGGTCAGGTGGTCTCGTATTCCCATCTCTTGAAGAATTTTCCACAGTTCTTTGTGATCCACAGTCAAAAGCTTTGGTGTAGTAAATAAAGCAGAAGTAGATGTTTTTCTCAAACTCACTTGCTTTTTGGTGAGTGAGTTGGCAATTTGATCTCTGGTTTCTCTGCCTTTTCTAAATCCAGCTTGAACATCTGGAAGTTTACGGTTCACATACTGCTGAAGCGTGGCTTATAGAATTCTGAGCATTACTTTGTTAGCATGTGAGATGAGTGCAAATGTGCAGTAGTTTGAGCATTCTTTGGCATTGCCTTTCTTTGGGATTGGAATGAAAACTAACCTTTTCCAGTCCTGTGGCCACTGCTGAGTTTTCCAAATTTGCTGGCATATTGAGTGCAGCACTTTCACAGCATCATCTTTTAGGATTTGAAATAGCTCAACTGGAATTCCATCACCTCCACTAGCTTTGTTCATAGTGATGCTTCCTAAGGCCCACTTGACTTTGCATTCCAGGATGTCTGGTTCTAGGTGAGTGATCACACCATCGTGGTTATCTGGGTCCTGAGGATCTTTTTTTGTATAGTTTTTTAGTGTATTCCATTGCCACCTTAATATCTTCTTGTTAATATCTTCTGCTTCTGTTAGGTCCATACCATTTCTGTCCTTTATTGTGCCCATCTTTGCATGAAATGTTCTCTTGGTATCTCTGATTTTCTTGAAGAGATCTCTAGTTTTTGCCATTCTGTTGTTTTCCCCTGTTTATCTGAGGTTGTTGATATTTCTCCTTGGAATCTTGAGTCTAGCATGTGCTTCATCCAGCTGGACATTTTGCATGATACACTTTGCATATAAGTTAAGTAAGCAGCGTAACAATATACAGCCTTGACGTGCTCCCGATTTGGAACCATATTGTTCCATGTCTAGTTCTAACTGTTGCTTCTTGACCTGCCTACAGATTTCTCAGGAGGCAGGTCAGGTGGTCTGGTATTCCCATCTCTTGAAGAATTATCCACAGTTCATTGTGATCCACACGGTCAAAGGCTTTAGCGACCCCATGGACTATATAGTCCGTGGAATTCTCCAGGCCAGAATACTGGAGTGGGTATCTTCTCTTCTCCAGGGGATCTTCCCAACCCAGGGATTGAACTCAGGTCTCCCGCATTGCAGGTGGATTCTTTACCAGCCGAGCCACAAGGGAAGCCCAAGAATAGTCGAGTGGGTACCCTATCCCTTTTCCAGCGAATCTTCCCAACCCAGGAATCAAACCAGGATCTCTTGCATTGTAGATGCTTTAACAACTGAGCTATCAGGGAAGCCCAAATTATACTGAGGAAATGATATTGTAGAAGATTGCTTAATCATCATTCCTTGATTATTTCCTGTTACAGATTTACTTCACAATTTTGTAATATTGGGAAAAGTAGCGGGTACCTGACATGGATAGGCTTTTGTTTTTTTTTAAGGCTTTTAATGTTTATATTTCTGTCACTTCTCAGTTGTTTTGCCCTCAATATTTGAGATATTTGATAGACTGTAATCACAATAATTTATTTTTTTTCCACTTCAAACTCTTCCTCAGAGGAGTTTTTCCTGAGATGATGTGAGGACTGTTAGACTAAAAAAAGTGCTGGTGGTCTGATTAACATAAGCTTTGACTTTTTCAGAGGCTATGTGGAAGTGTTACATGAACTTCTGCATGGAGAGGTTTACTAAGAAGACAAGCAGTCGCCTCCTCAGAAAGAAGGTATTGACTTTTAAGTGGTGAAAATGGCTGATTAGACAATGTCTTCTTTCTTTCATATATATATATATATATATATATATATATATATATATACACACACACACACACACACACACACACAATATATACACACACACACATTTTTTTTTGTTTGTTTTGGTGGGATGTGAAGGGCTGCATGGCATGTGGGGATCTTAGTTCCCGAACTAGGGATCTTACCCATGCTTCCTGCATTGGAAGCATAGAGTCTTAACCACTGGACCACCAGGGAAGTTCCAGAAAGTGTTTTCTGAAAGAAGAACATGGGCACAGCTCCTTGGGGTCTGGGAGTTCCCAAGAAGGTCATGAATAAGCACCTTTTCCTGACTTGAAAGGCCTGAGTCAGCTGCTTTGATCTAGTTCTGGCCACATATTGGAGGGGGTGCACTCTCCCTGGGCTGCGCTTGGTGCAGCTGCCCAAATCCTTTAGTCGTAAGTGAAACCACCTCAGCCCCTTCTCTGAATTCTCAGAAGTAAAACTGCTTCTGTTCCTGTCAAAGGCCAAAGGCCCCTGCTAGGATCTTTGTAATGAACTGAAAAGATTTTTTTTTATTTCAGAGGCTGGAAAGAACCATGGCTGCATTCCGGAAGGCACATGAGCTCAAACTTTTACCAGAACTCCAGTACAGGCAGCTGGTAAGGACACATTCATGCTGATTACATGTATTTCGTTCTGGTTGGTTCATGCTCGTATAGTGTGTTTTAATATATATGGTTTTAGAAGTAAGCACATTTGGAAGATTGGCATGGTAGATGTAGAGAGTTTATTATTTGGTTGTCAGTATTTGGTAAATCTGTACAGTAGAGGGAGGAATGTTTTTAAGTACGTAGTAGAAAACACTGAGGAGTCATACTTGGGTGTATTCTGTCTGTCTGTTCGTGTTTTCCTGAACCTGTGCTTGGCTCAGAGTAACCGTTGGTACAATAAAGACAGATGTGTTCCAGTGTTTTAAAGTTGACATTTTAGTAAGAAGCACATTAACCCATCCTTATGTTCTGAAGTGGGTTAAGATTATATAGAGACCAGGATAATAGTGGGATTATTATTAATAGTAGTGTAGGAATACACAGGTCTAGACTGGATTTTGCCACAAAATAGGCAAACTGCTTAACCCTTCTGAGACTGTTGACTTGATTTTAGAGTGATAGTGATCCTTGTTTTTGCCACCTCATAAAAAACTGTTGGGAGGATTACATGAGATTGTGAATGTTAATGTATTTAAATACTTTTATAGGGGAAGAAAGGACAAATCTGTATTTATTGAGTACCTTTTACTTATACAATTCTTTTTATTTATATGGTGTACATAGTTTTTATATAACTGCCATTAATGTTTTGCTGTTTTGTGTTCTGCTGTTTTTGCGTTAATATTTTGTCTGCACTTCTTACATGGATCTACATAAGCAACATGTTAGTAGTGTATCATATTATACCACGACTGGGGTGCCCTTCGTCCATTAGAGCATCTTAGCTGTGAAAAGTCCCCTATTTTGGATGAGTTCAGATGCCATGTTTGAGCTGTTAATTGAATACTGGTGAGACAGTCCCACCCTGTATGTTTGTTCAGCTGGGTGCATCTTGGAGTGCCTTGTTAGTCATATTCAAGTTCCATTATTGGTTTCTTTTGCCAGTCATAAGTCTGACCATTTCATTTTTATTTGTATATATTTGTTTATTTTTAAGTTTTGGCTGCACTGTGTTTCATGTGGGATCTTACTTCCCCATCCAGGGATTGACCCTGCATCCCCTGCATTGGGGCATGGAGTCTTAACCACTGGACCACCAGGGCAGGCCTGCCCTGGCTATTTCAGACATCTTCTCTTCTTTACAGTTCTGGCAGTAACCCTTCCAGGCCTCCCTGTGTGTCACTGATTTGGTGACCTTGCCTTTCGTGGGAGTCCTTCACTGTACTACCTCTTAACTTCAAATGCTTGGTTGATTCTACACCCATCCTTTCTCCAGATTATTCTCCACAGAACGATCATTTAAAATCTATTATCAGGTTATTCTGTGGCTTCCCATTGTCCTATGGATAAAGCTGCTCAGTCTCCTTAATTTGGCCCCCAAGGAATTTCCAGTCTCTCCAGTTTATATCCCAGCCCTCCAGTCATTCTGTGCTTCGATTTCCTTTTGGATCCTCTGTCATCTTTAGCCTCTTGCCCATGTTGGTGGGAGAGTCTTCTCTTTTCCTGGTGAACTCTGCTTATACCTGAATAATGCCTGATCTTTCTGAAGTCTTGGCACAGATGGGGCTTCCATTTGGGGAGCCCTTTCTGATCACTGCCGAAGACAGTGCTTTGTACTCCTATAGCATATGATTCTTTTCCTGTGATCATACATATCACATTGTCTCTGGTGCTAGACTGGAGGCGCTGTGGGTGTTTGGGAACACACTTCACCTTCTCATTATTGAAGATTCAGTAATGATAATACACAGTGTGCAGTTAACATGCTTGTTGAATAAATGGATTACATATGGCCATTTACTTACTACTTCACAATTTTATAATAATGGATTGGTTTTAGATTTTTCTGTCCCTGTTACAGTAGCATGGACACAAGCATTTTTGAACAGGTAATATTTCCTCCTGTTTATTTCTTGGGTCATACCTGTTAAAGTAAAACTCCCCAAGTTTATGTATGAACATGCTCATGACTCTTCAGAGAAATGGTACCAGTTTATAGTATGCCAGGCTCTTGTTTGATTGAATGAGTTTCTTTCTTTACCACCACACAGATAGTAGTTTTGTCTTTACTGATTTTTATATTCTGTTCGGTGGGTGTGGATTTTGTTGCAGTGAACTATGTTATTAACAATTTCGCTTTCAATCTAAATTATTCAGGGCCTTTGCTTTTTGGCTCTTCCCTGTTTTTTCGATAGTCTTTGGGAATAGGAACAGGAGTGGAGGTGAAATTCCAGTTAGATAACGTAGATCTCAGCAGTGACTCTTGGATGGCCCTTTGTCTTCTGCAGAGCACGTTGTTGCTGCATCGCCAGTTGTTAAAGGAATCCCTGGAGGTGGCAGACGCTGGGGTGAAATCGTTCAGGAAATCAGTGGAGATGTGGCAGGTGAAGCTGGAGGCCCTGATTTCGTCAGAGAGCCACGAGATGGCCAAGGGTTTTGACCAAGCCTTTGCGTACCTGAAACCTCAGGTCTGTGAGTTGGGTCTTTTGCATTTTGTTCTATTTGGGACCTTTTAAGACTTCAGCCAAAGTGTGTTTGGAGTAGAGTTGTCAGAGGAGAGCTCGCCTCAAAGTGCATTCATGGTGATGGTCGAATCAGGATCACAGGTGGAAGAATAACTTCCATTTACTAGCATGTTTCTACATCTTTATTTGAAAATAGACTAAATTATGTAAACTTCTCTACTTCTATTTATATATCTGATAAGTGAAAACTTAGTAGAATATTATTTTCATGTGCTTCCAAAGCTGACCTTAAGTCCCATTTTAAACACATATATTTCTAAACTCTAAAGTTTATTTTAAAATTGAAAAAAAATTTAAAAGAATAAGCTTTAAAGCTTCATGGTGAATCTTTTATACTAGTAGGAAAAAACCATTCTAGAGGTTAAAGTGGGGAGAAATCATAATTATTTTATTGCTTATCTGTGTGAGCTGCTGGGACATGAGTGAAGTCCAGGCAGTTCAGCCTAGGTGAGTTAGCACTTGTGTTGTAATCCTGCACAGCAGACTACAGATCGTATATAGTGACCTTACGGACAGCTTGGGTGTAATTGTGGGCTGTTACATGCTTAACTAACAGATGATTGATAATAATAACTTTAGGCAGTAGTCCCCAGGAGAGGGGAAGTAGAATTAACAGAATAGTGTTACTTTGGGTGACTGAGTCCAAAGGCTCTGTTTTGGCGTACCATTCCTGCCAGGCACCAAGAGTTCCATGAGGACAGACTGGGAATGACTCCGTATTTCACATTTTATTTCAAGGGGAACATATTTTTATAGTGACTAGTTTTCAGAGCTTGGCACTAAGCTGTCATTTTCTGTTTTATTGTGAGCAGATTTGTCTTCCATTGTGGCTTACTTGGGCCCAGTGGAGTGAAGATGCCGGAAAGCAAGAAGAAACTGAAGGAATCTATAAGGTACAGGCCCCCTGTCGTAAGTCTCATGTGGGTAATGAGCAAATAATTCTAGTTGGCTAGCTTTCAAAGGGTTTTTTCCTAAAGCACTGTTCATTCAGTGTGCTGGGATGGTTTTGGGAAATTTGTCTTGATACCTACTACATGTCCCCTTATGTAGCTTGTTTCTTTTTTCTTTTATATTTTAGAGAGCTATCTTCCGTCTCTCAGGAGCTGACTCAGTCCCTGCGAAGGAAAAGTATCTGGATTGGGCTTATCGAAGTGGTGGTTACAAAAAGGCTAGAGATGTGTTTAAAAGGTACTTATAGACATGCGCAGCTGTTACTTGTCTCTCCACCCCATACTCAGCCCCTTGCACCCATATTATATGTGAGGAATAAATCCAAGAGCCTTTTGGTTCATGCCCACTGTGACAAATTTTTTTAAAAAGAGAAGGAGGTAGGTAGCAAACAATTCATTATAATCCCATCATTAAGAGAAAAAGCATCTTTAATCTTTTTAAAATTTGTCTTTCACCCCAATAAAAATTAAAGGGACTTCTCTGGTAGTCCGTTGCAAGGCAGGGAATATGGGTTCGATCCCTGGTTGGGGAAAAACACGCAGAGCAGCTAAGCCTGCCCACTGCAACTGCTGAGCCCTTGCGCCACAGCTAGAGTCCACATGCATAATGAAAGACCCCACATGACGCAGCTAAGGCCTGGTGCAGCCAAGTAAATGTTACCAAAAAATTCTTCTTTTAAATCTGTTTTTCACATATCTGAGATTATACTACAATCACATGTGGTGTACCACTTTTTATTGATGAGCCTTAGACTGGCCTTTTTCCTATCAGTAACAATTCTTTAACATTTATTAAAAATAACTTACGGATATGCCATAATTTATTTGGCCACAGTAACTGCTTTGATGAACCCTGCTGCACAAATATTCTTTGTCTATATTGGAAATTATATTCTCAGAATATATTCTTAGAAATGGGCTTATTGGTGTCCTTCAAAAAGACCTTGAGAAGAAGGAGAGGGAACTTAAAACCCTAAAAGTGAGAAAACAGAAAGAAAACTGGGTAGGCGTTTGGTGGTGGTGAAGAGTTCAGGCATTGGAGACTGGAAATGGTGAGTAGCTGGTGGTCAGGTCCAGTCCCCGCACTGAATTGCAGCCAGAACTTTATCAGACCACGTGTGGCGGGGGCCCTGGCACAGTATTTGTATTCACGATTTGTAAGAGGCTTTCTGTCTCTGTGCAAGATAACAGTTCCCCACTTTTTTAGTTTACAGGAAAACCGTCCATTTTCAGTTGATTTTTTCAGGAAGATGATCCAGTTTGAGAAGGAGCAAGTAAGTGTCCTGTCTGTGCATTTCTCGTTGGGAAAATGGATTAGCACGTACTCATCTATGGCAGCATTATGTTGTTTAAGAAGCTCTCATCATAATACAGTATAATTTCTGGTCCCTTCTTCCAGCCCCTTTTCCATAGATGTGATTTTAGGAATGGTAGCCAAGCAAAGAAGAAAAGAAACCTGTCTTGAAACTACACAACTCAGACGTTGTCTCATATAGGAAGCCACGCCCTGTCTCCACGGTGCCCTGGTTGTCTCTTGTCTTGGGCTGTGAGGTAGAGAGAAGGCACACATAACTGTGTCTGGTGTTTTTAACTGAACTTGTGAATGAGGAAAAACACAGGAAAATGTCAGTTAAAAAACACAACGTAAAAGTCCAAATATATCTGTAATCCCATCACCAGTGACTCAACCAACCATATTATTTTTATTTTTGTTGTTTTTTTAATCCTTTATTTACCTATGTTTTGTACTGTTTTATTTCTGACGATACATGGAGTTTTTTTTTTTCTTAACGTTATTTTGTAAACATATTCCTATGTTTTCACATGGTATCATTTTGAATGGTTGTCTTACTAAACCTGTAAGTTTTCTTAACCATCCCATTATGTATAGGATAGTTCCAGAATTTTGGTATTGAAAACAGTGCTGCAAGCATTTTATTTGTATACAGTTTTTTTTTCCCTATTTGAATTGCTTTCTTGAGATAAATCTCTAGGATTGGAGAATACTGGCTTTTTTTATGGTTCTATATTGCCAGATAGTTTTCTAAAAATTATGGTGATAATCGCTGCATACATATATCATTATACCTGTTTTCTCCATAACTTTTCCATGTGTTCAATTTTGTTTTCTCTTCTTTGGCATTTTGATTTGTGTTTATTATTTTTCTTTGAATTTTGAGAAATTGATAATGAGGTTGAATTCTTATTTTCAAGGTTTTGACCCCTGTGTGGGTCAGTGATTTGTTTTTGTTGTATAGGAGATAATCTAACATCATAATTCATAGCCTGACTTTGGGTTAGTAACACAGTGGTCATGTACCTTGGACAGGTCACTTAATCTTAACCTTTGACATACTCACCTGTAAAGGAGGTCGTAATACCTGTTTTGGCGGGGATATACAGGGCCAGATGGAAGACTGGATGGAAAGGACTTTGCATAGTTACACATTTACTATGAGCCCTTCGTAAAGTGTGATTTCTGTCTTTCATATGTGTGTAAGACACGGAGTAAACTGGCTTTCTGTAAGATAGTACAGTCTCAGCAAAGAGAAATTGAAACGAGGACATAGTTATTTGACTACATAAAAAGATTTTTAAACTGAAGATGTTTATCTGCTTTGAAAATGAAACAGAGAAAACATTTAAAGTAGAGGTGAAGAATTAACATTTGTTGTTGTAAAGGTAGTGCTGGCAGGAATTTCCCTGCTGGTCTAGTGTTTGGGACTCAGCTTTTAATGCTGTGGCTCAGGTTCAGTCCCTGGTCAGGGAATCCTCAGGGAACTGAAATCCCATAAGCTGAGTGGTCCTGCACTGCCCGACCCCCACCCCCACAAGGTAGTGGCTACTCTGCTTGGTGAATAATTCATTAGTAGTTTAATTGAATCCTTACAATTGCTCTAAGAAATAATGTTACTGTTATCCTCATTTTATGGGTGAGGAAACTTGAAGGTCAGAGGGTTCAAAAAACTTGCTAAGGTTCATGCAACTAGTGTTTATGTAGTGCCTTGATATAAACAATTTTTTAAGGTGAGCATAGCTAGTATGTGCTGCTGCTGCTGCTAAGTGTCGCTTCAGTCGTGTCCGACTCTCTGCGACCCCATAGACGGGGCCCCACTGTCTCTGGGATTCTCCAGGCAAGAACACTGGAGTGGGTTGCCATTTCCTTCTCCAGTGCATGAAAGTGAAAAGTCAAAGTGAAGTTGTGCCCGACTCTTAGCGACCCCGTGGACTGCAGCCTACCAGGCTCCTCCGTCCATGGGATTTTCCAGGCAAGAGTACTGGAGTGGGGTGCTAGAGCCCATATATTAAAGCAAGAAATCCCTCACCATAGGGAGTAGAAACTTCCCCATTTATTTATTTAAGTCCTGCAGGGTTTCACATATATCTTCCTGTGGAGCTGTCCTTGTTCCCTTAAGTGAGAATTGATGAGGCTTTTTGCAAGCCACCAGAGCAAAGTGCTTTTGTCACTGTTTGACTTTACTTCACTCTGCCACATAGTACATTTGACTTTTCTCTGGATAAGTTCAGTCAGGCTGTGTTTATTTAAACCCATCTTTCCTCTCCTTCAGATACCTAATAGACAGTAGTAGCAATATGTGTGGAATGAATTTGTGACATTACAGATTAGACTTTTGAGGCAAGATTGTCTGATTATTTATAGGAATCCTGTAAGATGGAGAACTTAAGAGAGTATTATGAGAGGGCTTTGAGAGAATTTGGAACTGATGATTCTGGTAAGTAAACTTCAGGTAACTATTTTTGGGTCATGGCCCTCCTTGAGAATAAAACTTAGCATCCTTCCTTTGCCTCCTCCCTTACTTTGTATGTAAATAGTTGCAGATATAATTTTACTGCTGATTTCAAGTTTACAAGCCCAGAACGAAGCCCATGGGTCTTCTATTAAGAAGAGCTCTGGATTAGAGGGAGATTTGCTTGGTTTGGTTCTTTTAAACAATGTGATATTTGTAAGGAAAAGATTAAGGTAGGTCAGAACAAAATGGAGTGGGTATTATGTCAGGGGAGTGGTGATAACTAATTGACAAAGGTTGTCGTGGGCTATTGCCACATTGTCTTAACTTAAAGGACTTGTAAAACATACCTCTGGATATAGGTATGTCCTGTAAAGTCTGTTGATTTAGGAACTCAAAAAATTACACTTACAGATGTTAAACTCAGATTTTAAATCATACATTAGGTTTTATAAGGTTTTAGCATGCTTTCTGGTGAAATGAATGAAAACAGCATTTTTACTAACATTAAGCACGTTTTATTAAGCATGTTGACAAGGTTCCAGTAAAGTCATTGAGGTAAGTTTCACAATGAAAGAGACTCAGCAAAATCCTCCCTCGAAAATATATTTAGCATTTTTGAGTTTACGAGATAAATAGATTGTCATGATTAAAGGGAAGTTTTCTACTTAAAAGGTTTTGATGTACCATACTAAAGAAGCTGAGAGTGAAAGTTGCTCAGTCGTGTCCTACTCTTTTCGATCCCATAGAATAGTCTATGGGATTTTCTGGGCCAGAATGCTGGAGTGGGTAGGCGTTCCCTTCCAAAGAAAGAAGGGGGAGAGGTATTATTTTACCTAGAAGCCACTTCTAAAGTAAGAAGCTGAGAGAGGTATTATTTTACATAGTTTTCTAGGAAAATAACTGCACAGAGTTGTTTCTTAGAAATCTTGCATTGAGTTGATGTTAAATAATTAAGTTGACCTAATAAAGCCTTGTCAGTTATCTCATTGTATGTTTGGATTCCCTTTAAAGATCTCTGGATGGATTACATCAAAGAAGAATTGAACCACCCGCTTGGTAGACCTGAGAACTGCGGACAGCTCTACTGGCGAGCCATGAAAATGTTGCAGGGAGAGGCAGTAGAGCAGTTTATGGCTAAACATGCTCTGCATCAGGCCGGCCGTTTGTGAAAAGAGGAAGAGCACAGTCACCTTTGTCAAATAGTGCTGTAAGCCCTCTGGGCAGATTTGTTTTATGCAGTCATCTGCAGTTTGCTGAGATGGTGTCTCATTTTGAGGCCTGCTTTAATTTTGTTGACGTGTTAATCTTGAATTCCAGAAAAGAGAAGTGCTGCTTAACGGCCAGAAGCCAGTTGTTGAGGCCAGACCTGTGTAGATCCTAAATGTTTTTCAGAATACATGGAAACGATGTAACTGATCTTGTTTTACTACACCTTGTCAGGCTTGAGTAGCTCTAATCTAGACCTCAGGTTCAGTTAAAATGGAGACAAAAATACAGTTCTGTTTATTTTCTCCTTATAAAAGTATATGTGGTGTGCATTTAGTGTGAAAGTATGGAGGGGACAGAGTAATTTTGCAGTCTTGTCATCTGGACTTAAACTCATTGGTATGATTTCCTTTGTTAGACTTGGATTTACACTGTTAGATCATTCATTCATTGAGTCCCTGTCATGGGCAAGAAAGAAGACAAGCTTTTGGGCATATTTATTTTATGCAGTCATCTGCAGTTTGCCGAGATGGTGTCTCATTTTGAGACCTGCTTTAATTTTGTTGACGTGTTAATCTTGAATTCCAGAAAAGAGAAGTGCTGCTTAACGGCCAGAAGCCAGTTGTTGAGGCCAGACCTGTGTAGATCCTAAATGTTTTTCAGAATACATGGAAACGATGTAACTGATCTTGTTTTACTACACCTTGTCAGGCTTGAGTAGCTCTAATCTAGACCTCAGGTTCAGTTAAAATGGAGACGAAAATATAGTTCTGTTTATTTTCTCCTTATAAAAGTATATGTGGTGTGCATTTAGTGTAAAAGTATGGAGGGGACGGAGTAATTTTGCAGTCTTGTCATCTGGAGTTAAACTCACTGGTATGATTTCCTTTGTTAGAATTGGATTTATACTGTTAGATCATTCATTCATTGAGTCCCTGTCATGGGCAAGAAAGAAGACAAGCTTTTGGGATGGAAGTGGGGGTTAAAGGCATAGGTAGAGCTGATGTCCTGAGTTGGTTGAAGCAGCAGAATAGGATGCTAGGTATTAGGGGGAAAGTTATCCTTTAAGAAGATTTTAAGAAATTACAAAAGTGTTTTTGTCTCTGGGACTGATCTGGAGAGAAATGTTTGCACTGGAGAGACCCAGTAACAAGGAAAGGCAGGGGTAGGGAGTAGCTTAGAAAGAGAAGGGCTTCAGAGGCAAGGATGGAGGGTAGCTTACAGCAGAGACGGGCATTCTTGGAGAAGAAGAAGCGGTTGTTATCCTTCAGCGTAACATGATGTTACTGGGAGAAGCATTCAGTACAGTTTCACTTACAGTGTTTCACTTAATATTATGTTGTTTTCCATGTTATGTCCATGTTATAAGTAGCCTTGAAAATGTGGAATAAATCCATAGCATTCCATTGAATAGATGAGTCATGACTTATTTTTACTAATCGTTTGTGGTTGGACCATGTGCCATTTTTTCTTGTAAGTGCTGTTGGTGAAGATTCTAAAAAATCTTGTTCACATCCCTGGTTATTTCTTTGGAAGACTGACATCTGACAGTAGAAATTCTGTGTTAAAGGATATAATTGTTTTATTTTTTATTTTTTTCCTCTCTCCTAAGTTGCTGGGAAACACTCATCTATTTTCTTTTTTTTTAATTTTTATTTATTTTTAAAAAAAATTTTTTATTTTTACTTTATTTTACTTTACAATACTGTATTGGTTTTGCCATACATTGACATGAATCCACCACGGGTGTACATGCGTTCCCAAACATAAACCGCTCTCCCCCCTCCCTCCCCATAACATCTCTCTGGGTCATCCCCGTGCACCAGCCCCAAGCATGCTGTATCCTGCGTCGGACATAGACTGGCGATTCAATTCTTACATGATAGTATACATGAGGATATAATTATTTTAAAGAGTATGGATAAGTATTGCCAATTTGCAATGTATGAAAATACTTTCAAGCATTATGGGTATTTTATATATTTTTTACCATTTTAATAGGTGAAAAATGATATATCCTTGTTTTAATGTGCATTTCTTTGATGTTACCATATGTTAATTTGTTAGACTGTGCTACTGTGTTTTTCCTAGTTCTCATGTTTGACTACTTTAACTTTTTTTTTTTTACTGATTTGTAAGTTTCCTATGTACTAAGAATAGTAATCTTTAGCTTGTGTTTTCTAACAGATATTTGCTCCCAGCTTTTTTTGTGTTTGTGTGTAGTGTTTTTTGGTGTTCAAAGGTTTTGTATGTGTGCGTGTATGATTTCGATTGCTGAAAACTCCATCTCCTGCTGAAGACAACTCTGTTTACGCCAAGCAGTTAACTAAATTTTCTACAACATTTGTGGCCATTTTTCTTTTTTAATTTTACCTTTATTATATATTTCTATGACTATTAGTCTATTTTAGGACACCTTTATTATGAGCTTTTGTACCTTAAATGGTTGGTTGTGTGTCATTTATTCTAAAATAAGAAACATCTCTGTCTTCTCCACTAAGTCTTGGGAAATTCAACATTTAAATCCTTAATGGGCTTTTTTTATTTTAGGAAAGAGCACATAAGAGATGAGAGTAAAAAGGATGGTGGTTGTCCTTCCAGCATGGCTATGAAGATGGGTCACCCTGGGGTCATCACATCCTGTACCTGGTTCTCACCATTGCAGATAATGAAAAGGCATGTAGCCAGTTCACCCTGAACTCTGCTGATACGGTGGCTTCCAGCCACATGTGGGGACTTAAATATATTGAAATTAGATAATTCATTTACACTGGACACATTTTCAAGTGGTCTCCCAGCCCCATGGTTTCCTGAACAGCACAGATAACAAAACTTATTTCCACCCATCAAATAAGGTTCTGCTAGACACTTCACCTAGATCCAGTTAGATCTGGGGAAATTGACTCATGCATCAGAAAAAATGACAAATGGTCACACACTCTTGTAGGAAAGCCTGCATAGAGAAGAAAATGTTACCTATCAACTGTGTTAGGCTAAATATTTTTCAAATGGCTTATGTAATATATAAACAACATTCTTTGGGAGATTTGAAGGAATAGTGTAATCTCATTGTCATAAAATGGCCTGATGAACAAAGAATTCCAGCTTCCAGCTTTTCTGCTACTTTTACAGGTTAAGGTGATTATCACACCTTGAGCAGATTTGTTACAGAGGTTCAGGCAGCCCAGAGAGGGAAAGGCAGCAAGGGCTGTCTTTAGAATTTGCTGTTCCCCAGTTCAGGTGCTGCCTAACTTCTGCTGCCCTTGGCTGTAGAGGGCCAGACTTGGAGCACTGCAAGATAGGCGCCTAGGTGAGACTATGGGCACAGTGAAGGATGTTTAGGGTTACTGTGACCGAGTGTCATAGCTTATAGTTAGTCACTGTTGTGTCCGACTCTGCGACCCCATGAATCGCAGCACGCCAGGCCTCCCTGTCCATCACCAACTCCCAGAGTTCACTCAGACTCAACTCCATCGAGTCGGTGATGCCATCCAGCCATCTCATCCTCTGTCGTCCCCTTCTGCCCCCAGTCCCTCCCAGCATCAGAGTCTTTTCCAATGAGTCAACTCTTCCCATGAGGTGGCCAAAGTATTGGAGTTTCAGCTTCAGCATCAGTCCTTCCAAAGAACACCCAGGACTGATCTCCTTTAGAATGGACTGGTTGGATCTCCTTGCAGTCCAAGGGACTCTCAAGAGCCTTCTCCAACACCACAGTGCAAAAGCATCAGTTCTTCGGCCCTCAGCCTTCTTCACAGTCCAACTCTCACATCCATACATGACCACTGGAAAAACCATAGCCTTGACTAGACGGACTTTTGTTGGCAAAGTAATGTCTGCTTTTGAATATGCTGTTCAGGTTGGTCATAACTTTCCTTCCAAGGAGTAAGCGTCTTAATTTCATGGGTGCAATCACCATCTGCAGTGATTTTGGAGCCCAAAAACAAAGTCTGACACTGTTTCCCCATCTATTTCCCATGAAGTGATGGGACCAGATGCCATGATCTTAGTTTTCTGAATGTTGAGCTTTAAGCCAACTTTTTCACTCTTCTCTTTCACTTTCATCAGGAGGCTTTTTAGTTCCTCTTCACTTTCTGCCATATCTGAGGTTATTGATATTTCTCCTGGCAATCTTGATTCCAGCTTGTGCTTCTTCCAGCCCAGTGTTTCTCATGATGTACTCTGCATATAAGTTAAATAAGCAGGGTGACAATATACAGCCTTGATGTACTCCTTGTCCTATTTGGAACCAGTCTGTTCCATGTCCAGTTCTAAACTTGCTTCCTGACCTGCACATAGTTTTCTCAAGAGGCAGGTCAGGTGGTCTGGTATTCCCATCTCTTTCAGAATTTTCCAGTTTATTGTGATCCACACGAAGGCTTTGGCATAGTCAATAAAGCAGAAATAGATGTTTTTCTGGAACTCTTGCTTTTTCGGTGATCCAGCAGATGTTGGCAATTCGATCTCTGGTTCCTCTCCCTTTTTTAAAATCAGCTTGAACATCTGGAAGTTCATGGTTCACATATTGCTGAAGCCTGGCTTGGAGAGTTTTGAGCATTACTTTCCTAGTGTGTGAGATGAGTGCAATTGTGCGGTAGTTTGAGCAATCTTTGGGATTGGAATGAAAACTGACCTTTTCCAGTCCTGTGGCCACTGCCGAGTTTTCCAAATTTGCTGGCATATTGAGTGCAGCACTTTCACAGCATCATCTTTCAGGATTTGAAATAGCTCAACTGGAATTCTATCACCTCCACTAGCTTTGTTTGTAGTGATGCTTTCTAAGGCCCACTTGACTTCACATTCCAGGATGTCTGGCTCTAGGTGAGTGATCACACCATCGTGATTATCTGGGTCATGAAGATCTTTTTTGTACAGTTCTGTGTATTCTTGCCACCTCTTCTTAATATCTTGGTCCATACCATTTCTGTCCTTTATCAAGCCCCTCTGCATGAAATGTTCTCTTGGTATCTCTAATTTTCTTGAAGAGATCTCTAGTCTTTCCCATTCTGTTGTTTTCCTCTGTTTCTTTGCATTGATCACTGAGGAAGGCTTTCTTATCTCTCCTTGCTTTTCTTTGGAACTCTGCATTCAGATGCTTATATCTTTCCTTTGCTTTGCTTTTCGCTTCTCTTCACAGCTATTTGCAAGGCCTCCCCAGACAGCCATTTTGCTTTTTTGCATTTCTTTTCCATGGGGATGGTCTTGATCCCTGTCTCCTGTACTATGTCACGAACCTCCGTCCATAGTTCATCAGACACTCTATCAGATCTCGTCCCTTAAATCTATTTCTCACTTCTACTGTATAATCATAAGGGATTTGATTTAGGTCATACGTGAATGGTGTAGTGGTTTTCCCAAATTTGGCAATAAGGAATTCATGATCTGAGCCACAGTCAGCTCCTGGTCTTGTTTTTTCTGACTGTATAGTGCTTCGCCATCTTTGGCTGCAAAGAATATCAATCTGATTTTGGTGTTGACCATCTGGTGATGTCCATGTGTAGAGTCTTCCCTTGTGTCGTTGGAAGAGGGTGTTTGCTATCACCAGTGCGTTCTCTTGGCAAAACTCGAGTAACCTTTGCCCTGCTTCATTCCATACCCCAAGACTAAATTTGCCTGTTACTCCAGGTGTTTCTTGACTTTCTACTTTTGCATTCCAGTCCCCTATAATGAAAAGGACAGCTTTTTTGGGTGTGTGTTCTAAAAGGTCTTGTAGGTCTTCATAGAACCGTTTAGCTTCTTCAACGTTACTGGTTGGGGCCTATAAGGGTGTATGAAATGTTAAGAGTTTTGATCAATCTGGCTTGGTTTCTAATGGGTTAACGCTAAGACCTGGTTAGCTCAGGGGGGAGAGTCACTGGGCTCCTGAGTTGTCTCATCCATTTGTGGGAGAGTTGTAGCCTGATTCCAGCCCAAGTTCTAGAGAAACCTGTTTATAGAGAAGAGTAAAATGGGATTAGAGCTACAATTGCATAAAAAGTTTTTAAACTCTTATGCACTATTAGGTAGATGCAGGTTAATTGACTATTCTAACAGGTTTTGACTTCCAATAAACTGGAAAATTCTGAGAGAGATGGGAATACCAGACCACCTGACCTGCCTCTTGAGAAACCTGTATGCAGGTCAGGAAGCAACAGTTTAGAACTGGACATGGAACAACAGACTGGTTCCAAATAGGAAAAGGAGTACGTCAAGGCTGTATATTGTCACCCTGCTTATTTAACTTATATGCAGAGTACATCATGAGAAACACTGGGCTGGAAGAAGCACAAGCTGGAATCAAGATTGCCGGGAGAAATACCAATGACCTGAGATATGCAGATGACACCACCCTTATGGCAGAAAGTGAAGAGGAACTAAAAAGCCTCCTGATGAAAGTGAAAGAGGAGAGTGAAAAAGTTGGCTTAAAGCTCAACATTCAGAAAAAGAAGATCATGGCATCTGGTCCCATCACTTCATGGGAAATAGATGGGGAAACAGTGTCAGACTTTATGTTTTTGGGCTCCAAAATCACTGCAGATGGTGACTGCAGCCATGAAATTAAAAGACGCTTACTCCTTGGAAGGAAAGTTATGACCAACCTAGACAGCATATTCAAAAGCAGAGACATTACTTTGCCAACAAAAGTCCGTCTAGTCAAGGCTATGGTTTTTCCAGTGGTCATGTATGGATGTGAGAGTTGGACTGTGAAGAAGGCTGAGGGCCGAAGAATTGATGCTTTTGCACTGTGGTGTTGGAGAAGGCTCTTGAGAGTCCCTTGGACTGCAAGGAGATCCAACCAGTCCATTCTAAAGGAGATCAGTCCTGGGTGTTCTTTGGAAGGACTGATGCTGAAGCTGAAACTCCAATACTTTGGCCACCTCATGGGAAGAGTTGACTCATTGGAAAAGACTCTGTTGCTGGGAGGGATTGGGGGCAGGAGGAGAAGGGGACGACAGAGGATGAGATGGCTGGATGGCATCACCGACTCGATGGAGTTGAGTTTGAGTAAACTCTGGGAGTTGGTGATGGACAGGGAGGCCTAGCGTGCTGCTTTTCATGGGGTTGCAAAGAGTTGGACACGACTGAGCGACTGAACTGAACTGAACGGGTTTTGAAGGAAAGCATGTCAATTGTGATTGGGTAGAGGTAACACTCAGGCGTTCCAGACCCAGCTAGTCGTCTAGCCCTGGGACCTGCATCGCCAGCGGCTACAAAAATTAAGATTCGGGACGGTTGGGTGGACGGGGCTTTCGGAGGCGGGCACTCCCCGCCCCTTACTCCGCCCCGTCCGTTGCCCCGCCCCTGGCTCCCTCTTGACCCCCCGCGCCCCGCCCCCCGGCCGAGAGCACCCCAGGCTGATTGGCCCTCAACGGCGTAGGCTCGGGCCGGCAGCCAGGCCGGCGCGTCACGTGGCCGAGCGGCGACCTGGGTGCCGAGCCGCGGGCAGACAGGCATGGACCCTCCGACCGCCGGGGCCCAGGCGCTGGGGGCCGCGGAGCAGCCGCGGGGTCTGCAGCTGCCGAGCGGGCGGGAGGCGCCCCCGAGTCCGGGGGTGAGCGCGGCTCGGGGCCTGGGCGCGTCCACCACCTGCGGTCGGCGGCGGGAAGTTGCGGGGGCTCGCGGGGCGTGGGCCACGGAACCGGGGAAGCGCTCCCGGCCCTCCTCGGGCAGCCCGGCCGTTTGGGCGCGCGCCCGAGCTGGAAACAGCCGGGCCGCGGGACTGTGGGGCGGGGCAACCTGGAGGACGTGGGTGGGCGCGCCGGGCTGGGAGAGCTGGCTGTTGGCTCCAGGGCGCCTTTGCGTCCTTGCTAAATGGGAGGTGATGCTGCTGACCGAGAGCTGGGGCTGCTGCTCGGGGGCCTGGGCTGGAGCCAGGTGAGGGCTGCGAGGAGAGCTACTTTCCCTGAAGGATCCGTGTCCCATGGTGGGGATGCTCAGCTAAGCCGGAGCACCGAATGATGGCTCCTGCGCGCTCTCCTTTCACTGAAACCAAAAGGCCGCGTTTGACGCAGGGTTTCTAGAAACTTGTTTTCTTTTGCGCGCCAGACAGCTCCCGGTTTCTCAAAGACTGCTATTACAGTCATGTCCTGCCCTTGTTCAATAATCCCTTTTAGACGGTGAGCTTCTTGAGGGTAGGAACGCTCTATTTAGTGCTGTAAACCCGGTGCGTAGCGTAGTGCCTGGCACTTCACACACGCATATTTATTAGCTTGATGGAAGAGGAATGCTTATCTAAGCATCAGAGACATCCTAACCAAAATAAGATAGGAAAAATGTAGTGGTAGGCTTATAAAGAAAATTACTTTAGCGGGCAGGTAGGATGAGACTGATTTTGGCAGGCCACAGCAGGAAGGTTCCTGCACTTCCTCTCCAAGATGAGAGGATAGTGGTCGTGGCAGAGGCGTGGAGATGAGGATGTGCAGGGCAGATGGTTGGGAGCTTGGAGAGAGAACTGTGCTGCACAAGTTGATGGAGCCTGAAGGGACAATGTGGATGCCATGGCGAATTTTGTACTCTAGCAGTGGAGGCCTGTTGAGGTTTCTGGGCAGAGTGATGATTTCCAGTGTGAGGCTGCGGCCAGATGGGTGAGTGTGGGACCCTGGTGGTCCAGTGGCTAAGACTCTGTGTTCCCAATGCAGGGGACCCTGGTGGGGGCTCTCATATGCTGTAACTAATACCTGGTGCAGCCAAATTAAAAAAAAGCAAAAGTGGGTGAGTGGGAAGGCAGTTAGGAAGCTCTTGCAATAGAAGAGGTGAGAAGTCCCACTATTGGTCAGCAGGGGTGACCGGGAGTTGTCACCGACTACTGGCGATGGAATTAGCTCATTAAATCCAGGTAGGACTAGGTTGTGAGCTAACTGGAGCAGGTGCCAATTACAGTTTAAATATAGGGGCAAAGAAGGTGGGTTTCAGCTCAATAAATGTTATATTCCTGCTGTGTGCTAGGTGTCTTCATCAGTGTTATCTCATTATAAACCTCCTGCTGGGTTAGAACAATTGTCCCCAATTTCCAGAGACAGAAACCCAGGCATGGTGGCTGAAGTGATGTGTCCCAGGTATACTCTGAGTGAATGGGATTGAAGTCACGCCTTCTTATGCAGGCTGTGAACATTTCTCGCCTCACTTAGAAAGACGTCTTCACAGGTGATAGGATTTCAGGAACTCTCTCTTTTTTTGTTTTTGGCCATACTGCCCAGATATGGGATCTTAGTTCCCCGACCAGGGATTGAACCCATGCCCCCTGCATTGGAAGCGTGGAGTCTTAGCCACTGGATTGCCAGGGAAGTCACAGGATTTCAGAACTTTTGCGCGATGGGAGCAGAGAAACCTAGCGATGGCTATGAAGGAAGACGATTTCCCGTCAACTGCTGATTTCCCTTGAACAGCTAAAGCTCTTTAGTCCTCCTGTGTCTGTCAGGAGATGAAATCTGATAAAAGAGCTATTAGCTAGATAAAAAGTTAAGGTAAAAATGAACATGGAGGTATCCACTGCAGGGAAACAGCAACCGGCCCCAGGGCTGAGGGAACAAAGGGGTGAGATTGGAATGACTAAAATGTGCAAGCTCAGAGGACAATTTCAGGGAGCTGAAATTCCAGCCTCTGAGGACGGGGTGCTGTCCTGGCTAGTTTGAAGTCTCTGAGCTTGGAGGAGGAGACCAGACCTCTCAAGAGAGGGCCTGGTGAGGGACTTCCTTGGTGGCCCAGTGGCTAAGACTCCACGCTTCAATGCAGGCAGCCTGGGTTCGATCCTTGGTCAGGGAACTAGATCCCACATGCCAAAATTAAAGATCTCAAGTGCTGCAGCTTAAGAGGTGGTGCAGCCAAATACATATTTAAAAAAAAAAAAGGGCCCAGCGAGGAGACTGGCTCTGTATGTGCTGGCAGCCTGTACACTGGATTCAGTAGGCACTCTGTGAAGGCAGGTGATCCTGCCAGCAGGGGTGATGCCCACAGGAATGGGAAGCAGCAAGTCCCAATGTAACAGGGCACAGTAGAAATGTGGGTTGCAGGGTCCCACCCCAGCCTCGCAAAGGAGGGTCTGAAAGGGTGGGTATGGGGCTGAAATACTGGCCATTCCTGAGATATCCAAGTCCTGGGTCCTTGTTTCTTCTTCCCACAGGCTGACCACTCCAATCAGGAGAGAGCGCCTGAGAACGCCACAGATCGACTAGGCAAGTAGGCGACAGAGGCGGGGGTGGCTCTTGGGAGAGACCAAGGAAGTCTGTACTGTGAAAGCTTATCGTTGCCAGAAGACCTTTCCCTCCATGTCATTTAAACCACCTGAAAATACACACTGCCCGATTTCCTCATGTGAATGAAAAGACTTGGTAATGAATGGCCTTGTTTAAGACAGAACATCTTATTGAAAATAAATTATCAACCCTACTTCTAAAACTGGGACCAGAACAACAGTTTTTAAATAAGTGCTCTGGTGGCTAAGGGGCTCCACACGCTTGTTACTGTTGCCCTCTTAGTAAGTTTGCCGAACATCTTCCTAGCAGAACACGACCAGGTTGTTGTTTTAAGATGTTCTTCCTTTTGTCGATTTCTTAGCCAACGGAGCACAGAGCATCCCTCACGATAGTCCTGCCCATGGTGAGGGCACCCATTGTGAAGAGGAAGGCTTTGCTGAAGATGACGAGGATTCTGATGGGGAACCGAGTCCCTGGGAGCTGTCAGAAGGAATGTCCGGCTGTCTACCCAAGGAACAGGCTGGTGATCTTTTTCACGAGGACTGGGACCTAGAGTTGAAAGCAGATCAGGGGAATCCATATGGTAGGTGCAGGGTTTCTGGGGTCCTAGGCCAGGCTCTAGTGCAGTCGGAAAGAATCTGCCTGCCAGTGTGGGAAATGCAAGAGATGAGGGTTTGATCCCTGGGTTGGGAAGATCCCCTGGAATAGGAGATGGCAACCCACTCCAGTGTTCTTGCCAGGAAAGTCCCATGGACAGAGGATCCTGGCAGGCTACATATAGTCCATGGGGTCACACAGGCCAGGCTCCTGAGACCCTCCTACCAGATTAACCCCTAAACAGTTTGGAAGAGGGAGCCACATCTATTAGCTTTGCCTCATGGTCTGAAATTTCTGTGACGGCTCCTCTTTCATATTGGAGGTGGGGGTTGGTGGGGGGAAGTGCCAGTTTTGTATTTTATTTTATAACAGTATGGGTCTGTTTGAATGTTGAAACAGCGTTACTCTCTCCAAATATCTTTGTATGAATGGAGCAGCCGCAGACAGAAGTGCTCTCAGTTGCTTTCTCTGCACTGCTGAAAACCTGTGTCAGAGAAGCGGGACTGTGGGTGGCCTCAGAGTGAAGGTGCTTGGGATTGTCCAGCAACAGAAGACTGTGTGCATACGTGTGTGCCTGCCTGTGCATATGTTTAAGCAAAGACGTGCAAGTGTCTGTCCCCTAGATATTTCTGGGTCTGTCTTGTCACACTCCCTCCTTTTAATCTGTCTTTTAAAACTGCCTGCAGATGCTGACGACATCCAAGGTTGCCTTTCTCAAGAGGTCAGACCCTGGGTGTGCTGTGCCCCGCAAGGAGACATGATCTATGACCCCAGTTGGCACCATCCGCCTCCACTGATACCCCATTATTCCAAGATGGTCTTTGAAACGGGACAGTTTGATGATGCAGAAGACTGAGGGTGTCACTTTTGCCTGCTGGGTGGGCAGAGGGGCCCCTCAGGTCAAGGTCTCCTTTCTTTGAGGTGTGAGAGGTCACACCTGAGGAAACATTCCCAGTGATCCCCCAGTCGAGCAAACGGACTGGTGTTAAGTAAGGTCCTGAGTGCCCTGGTTCTGTTGTTTTTATAAGCTCCTCCTTGGAACGTGTGCGTGTTTATGTCTGTGTTGGGGGGAGGAACCATGTTCTTTATAAATAAAAGAAGAAAAAAGTCAGTGTGCCTTTGCCTACTTCCTCCCCCTTTTTCATTAGATAATTCTGAGGAAAGCTTCCTCTCCTTCATTTGAAGCCCTTCAGTCCATTTTCAGGATTGATGTATGTTGAGACGAAAGATCAAACGACTCTGTGAAAGAAAACCATGTTTTAGTTTGGCCTCTGCGGATCTGGTCCTACTGACCAGAAGCTGAGACGCTGGTGACTTCACGGCTGACTTCTGTTCCTGTTCTGGAAAATTGACCATTTACTTAGTTAGCAAGGACTTTCTGCAGGCTGGAAGATGAAATGGCAAATTAATTAAAGCAGCAATTGTATAACCCTCAATTGGCCTGAAAGGATTTTACACTCTGTTTTCCATTTAATCTTCTAATCTTTAACAATTACTTACATAAGTCACTTAAAAAAATTTTTTTTAACCTCATGTTAGAGAGGAGGAAAATAAGGCTCAAAAAAAAAAAAAAAAAGAAAATAAGGCTCAAAATGTTTTGACCTCTCCCAGATCATATGGCTGGGAGACGGCAGAACTGTGACTTGATCCCATACACGACTCTGAAGTCTTCCCGTGGTTGCCCTCATGTGTGTGTGTGTGTGTGTGTGTGTGTGTGTGTGTGTGTGTGTACGTGCGTGTGTGAGTCTGGAGGAGGGACCTGGCGGGCCACACCTCAGCAGGTTTGTGATGCCCCAGACCGAGTCAGTCACACTTGCCCCTTTGGCAGGCTGAGGAATTGCGTCTTACCTCCCTGCCCCCTTAATGAAACTGAATCAAGAAAAAGTTTCAGACTTGAAACCCTAAGTCAACTTCACAGCAGTTAAATGAACAATGAACCATTTTAGCAATTTTTTGGAGGCCCCATAAAAAGTGTGCTGGGCTTCCCAGGTGGTGCTAGTGGTAAAGAACCTGCCTGCCAATGTAGGTTAGATGAAAGAAGTGGGTTTGATCCCTGGGTCGGGAAGATCCCCTGGAGGAGGGCATGGCAACCCACTCCAGTATTCTTGCCTGGAATCCCATGGACAGAAGAGCCTGGCGGGCTACAGTCCATGGGGTCACAAAGAGTTGAACACGCCTGAGCAATGAAGGACGCGTGCATAAAATGTGTGAATAAGGCAGCACCGTATGAGGGAGGGCAGTGGGTTTGGCTGGGAGGAGCCCTCATGGCCACGGCTGTCCTAGGGAGAAAGAAACGGTCCCTTCCGCTGTCCTTCCTGGGGAGAGAGTTGTAGCCCACAGCCCCACACCACTCTTGCTGTACTCCCAGCGTCACAGCTGGTGAGACCATGAGTATGTCTGATGTGAAAAGAGGACCTTGAGAAACTGAGCCAAGAAACACTGAGGGCTTGGGGACCACGGCAGAGTCGCCAAAAAGAAAACTGGTGGTATGGGCAGGTTATGTGGGTGCATGTGCAGTTAGTCACGAGGCAGCTGAAACAGTAGAGACAGAAGTCACGAGGTGGGTGGATTCCATGTATGTCGGAGGGAAGGAAGAAAAGAAGCACGTGTGCATGAGTGACTGAGCAAAGAAAATCGACAAGCTGCGTGGTCCACGGAATGGTGGTGCATTTGGATTCTTGCTGCTTTAAAAAAGTTACTTTTTGCCATTCTTCATGGGTCTTCCCAGCAATATTCTCTTAACGACATTAGAATGGTTTTTACCGTTGAAAGTTGGGTATGTCAGGAGAACAGGAAAAGAGGGGAGGGGCTAGTCAATTGTTCTGATTTAGGTCTCATTCTGATGCCCTCTTCTAGGGTGGATCAAACACAGAAGGGTATTGACAGGGGGGTGACTCCCCAGGCTGTGAACCCTGGTTATCTCAAGGGGGTGAAGTGCGAGTAAGAAAGAAGTAGGGACTTGGAAAAATACTGATGATATAATAAGTGAAAATACAGACTCTAGAACCACTCTGATATTATTGGAAACCTGAAAAAATGGCATATGCAAGGGATAAGGATTAACATGGACAAATGGAGACAGTTTGATCAGACAGTGGAGGTGTTGGCAATTTGCTTTTGTATTTTTGTTTTTCTAATATAGATTTTGCAGGGAGGTATGTAAAGACACGTCATTATCCTAAAACAAGATGCCTCCTCTGCCTTGTCGTCCCCGTTCTCTCTAACAAGTGTCACAGCACCTGCCCCCCTCTGCTGTAGTTGCTGGCGTTTGGGTCCACCTCCTTCCTCAGAGTGAGAGCTCTCTGAAGGCAGGACCATGTCTGACTCCTCAGCCTCCCTGTTTCTTTAAGACAGTGTATAGGAATAGGACAGAGAAAAACGTCCAGAAGTGGTCAGATTTGTAACCATCCTTTACTCTGAAAGCCTTCAGTCAATGACCATGTAAACTTTGTTCTCCAAACACTATAGAGTGTGTGTATGACAAATGAGTTTGTAATACAGATTATCAGATAAACAACAAATCATGGTTATATAAGAAATAATTGAATCAAAAGGAAACGTCACAGTGACTTCTCACCAGCATCCTGTAGTGAAGAACTTCCATTTTTGGTACTCAAAAAATACGAAACGCAAAACCCAAAGCCAAAAAGCTACTATATATCTGAATCTCTGATTTCTGAGCTGAGACTTACAATCTCAGAATAGGGAGAGAACGTGGATGTTGCTTAGCTTGGTCTGCTCGTGTGTGGAGGAATCATCTCTGCTTACTTCCGGCCATGGGGAGCTCATTACTTCAGAAGGAGCCCATCCATTGCTGGTTAGTGCTACTTGCTGGAAAATTCTCTCTGGTATGGAGTTGGAATCTAGCCATCTGGTGGTCCTGGTCTGCACTGTGGTCCTTATATTTCTTCCATTGTAGGAAATGAGCACTTGTATCCTCTCTCCAGCTTTTCCTTTTCTAGGGACTTGCAAACGTGTCTGAAATCGAGAGATTGGGGGAGAAGAAGGTAGAGGGGGGAAGGGAGGAGCGGGTGAGGGGGGAAGTGGGGAAGGGAATGTTTTGCGGGTTTGGCAGGCATTGCAGTGTTGAGAGAGGTTGAATTTGTTCAACGAGGGCATGTGGAATGGAAGAAGACCAAGGACAGAACCCTGGGGAGCATTAGTGATTACTGGGTAGACAGAAGGATCGGATCCTGAGGGCAGGCTGTGACCCAGGAGGAGGAAAACCCAGGTGAGTGTGGGCGCCCCCCCAAGTGATATCTAAGGAGGAGAGACTTTTAAGGAAGAGGGAGTGGCCGTCTCTTCTGGAGGCCAAGTAAGATGCAGGCCGAAGAGGGTGCTGCGGGTGTGGGAATCAGAAAGCGCTCTGAGAACGTATTGACTTGGGGTGGGTGCAGGGGTGGGGATGGGGCATCACGGGCTAACGCATTTTGAGGGATGCACCCGAGCTTTTGGTGCTGCTGTTTCTCTCGGGCTGGACTGGGGGCAGTGGTGACTTCCGGCCAGCTTCTCTCAGAATGTGCAACCAGGCCGGGAAGAGGCAGTGATGGGAGAGAAAAGCAGTGGCCAGCGAGAGGGGCAGACGTGGGAAGAGGCTGCTGGAGAAATGGAGGCAGGAAGGGACTGTTAGCGGAGACAGAAGGGAAACTCTTATTCTGGCGTTTCTTTCAAACAATCGCATTAACCAGGAAAGAAACCACAGCTGACCACTTTGAAAACTTGGGTGATGGAAAGGAGAGGAAAAATGTGTTTCTTGTGTGTCTGGATGACATTTCTGAAGCACCCTGTTTTCTCTCCTGCCCTGTCTCCACGCAAGCAGGCTCCTTGCCTTCATGCAGGCACATGACAGAGTCGAAAACAGCCAAGACATTTTTTGTGTTTTTTTTTTAGCTTCGGTTTTACAAAAAGGATTTTTAAATTAAAAAAGAAATGTGTATATATTTGGTAAGCAGGCAAAGGAGTTTGGGGCCAACAAACTATGAATCTTGTAGAAATTTGGGAAGAAAGAATTTTCCCCAGGCCAAAAAAAAGTCCCCACGTCTATGAGAACGAAGATGGAGAGAACAAAGAGAGCACTCTGGAGACGCTAAGATCAGATGGAATTATGAACCCTATTTCTCAGTGTGCCCCCGGGGGGTTAGGTCCCCAGAATGATAGGTGTTGCTGTTTCTAGGCAGTCAGGACCATCTCCCATAAGATGCCCAGGTCTTGAGCATGCAGAGGACTGCAGGGACCCAGAGGGGCCATGGGACAGAAAAGACCTGTGAAGATGGATATCGGATGATGTCTTGCACTTCTTGAGGTGCTTGAGAAAGTGTGTACCCCAAAAGGTACACATGGAAGCTCAGGGTGGGAAACTGGGATGGTCAAAGAGACGACTGTTTTGCTTCTTGAGCCCCTGAAACGTAGAATTAACAGAAGCCAAGATGAGAATGAATTACTGCTGGGGGCAGGGGGGCCAGATCATCAGGTAGGTATGACGGTGTATTGAAAGTATCATCATGGGCTGATTCATATCAGAGCGCTGATAATTTTTGCTTCATTTTTATTTTCTCTCTGGATGAAAAACTCCCCGTTTTTGTATTGTGGCAGAAGAAAAAGAACTGTGCCATTCACAGTGTGTGTAAGTCATGCTGTGTATTTTTTGGCTCTGGCATGTTTCTGTAAGTTACGGCTTTCTTTCCTTTTGGAAGGTCTGGAGGAATGTACTCTTTCGCCTCACCCCTAAATTAGTTTGGGGCAGTGTTTATTTTTTAAAAGTCTTTATTGAATTATTTACAATATTCAAATTTACATTTACACTATTGCTTCTGCTGTTTGTGTTTTATGTACGTTTTCAATATTTACACATTTACAATATTGATTCTGCTTTTTTATGTTTTGGTTTGGTTTGCCGGCTGGGAGGCATGTGGTATCTTAGTTCCCCAACTGGGGGTCGAACCCACAGCCCCTGCATTGGAAGGAAAAGAGAAGTCCCTGGTGCTGTGTTTATAGTGGGGACAGCATGTTCATCATGAGACCCTGGGGGGAATGGGGGATGGTGCTTCCTGTAGCTTTTTCTCTGGTGCTTGGTGCTTGTTGGGTTGACTGTGAAGGCTGCAAAGGCCACACTATCTTTATGTATAGGAGCAACTGGCTGGACTCTGCAAGGCTGCAGTGCCCTGAGGAAAGCCAAGATCGCCTTCCAGGGAGAAGGAAGCATGCTCATTGGCTTAGTAAATACCTTGGCACTGCACTGCCCTTGGTTTTCCGGAGTTCACATTCCTGGACCCAACTTTCCCAGGATGATTGGAATATGGAGAAAGAGAAAAAACAAAACAACCCACAACAGCCCAATACCCTGGCTGTAGCCCATGTGGATTCTGCCTGCCAGTTCTCCCAGAGCAGATTCCCCACCCAAATAACAGACTGCTGGATCTGGAGGACTCCGTGTGTGTGTGTGCACACATGTGCGTGAGCGTGGCAGGCCCAGGAGAAGTGGGAGGGTGTAACAGGAAGGCAAGCTGCACGGCTGGCTCCCGCTGTGTTGACTTAGCGGGTCTGGCTGCAAAGCCAAGGCCTTTGGAAAAGCACGGCCTCCCAGCTTCCGGCAGTTTCTGTGGAGCTGGTTCCAGGACTCAGCTAGATCTTGCAGGTGTTGATGAGCAGGAGGAGAGTTCAACTGGGTCCCAGGGCACCAAGGTTGAGAGGGTCCCACCAGGATGTGTCCTCACTCAGGGCCTGGGGAGTAAGCCACAGTTTCAGGAGAAGGCATTTCTCTCCATCTTACAGGGTTCTCCGGTCCTCCCGCTTTGAGTGAGAGAGAGAAGTTTCCCCAGGAGGCATACTCCCACTTTCTGCCATTGCAAGGTACAGTTGGCTTTCCTTTTCTCCCCCCCCCCCCCCCCCTTTTCGGTGAGGTGATTGTGATTTCAAAAGCCATTTCCTCTGACAGCTTCTCGTGAGCTGTTGAACAAATGTGGCAGATAGACCTTAGAGCCATGTGTTTGGCAACTCAAGGCAGGCGCCTGAATCTCTGCTGCCTGCCGCCTGTAGCCTTACCCCATTCCTCCAGCAGGTGGCAGTACAGACCCACCCACGCGCTGTGTGCTGTGTGACCGCGGGGAGGGCGAGGGGCCCTGGAGGAGCCGCTCAGCGGGCTCAGGGTTACCTTCCTGTTAGTGGGCTTCCTGCTGATTAGCAGTCTCACCTGTGAGTTCAAGGGCAGGATTTACTTCTGATTTTATAGAGAAGTTTTCTCAGAAGATTATTGTGAAATTTAGGGTAAGAGTCATCATCACCCACCCATGCCCCCCCACTCCAACACCCATCCCAGAGCCTGGCACATAGTAAGCACTTAATATATGCTTGCTGACTTCAACCAAAGTGTGCGTATGCACGCAGGAAAGTCAAATGCATCGTGCTACATCCCTCTGCCAGATGACACCTTCGGTGGTTTTTCTTACAAAGCTTATAATTCTCGTTTTACAGAAAGAGACACTGAGGCTCAGGGAGGTAAGAGAACTGGCCAAAAGTCACAAAGAGGAGAGATCGTGACGCAAGTCATCTGACTCCCAAGTTTTCGTTCTCGTATGCTCACTCTACAGGGATGGGAAACATCTAGATTTAGCAACAGCCTAGGCTTCTCAGGTGGTGCTAGTGGTAAGGAATCCGCCTGCCAATGCAGAACTGGGTTCAATCCCTGGGTTGGGAAGATGCCCTGGGAGAAGGGAAAGGCTACCCACTCCAGTATTCTGGCCTGGAGAATTCCACAGACTGTATAGCCCATGGGGTCACAAAGAGTCGGACACGACTGAGCGACTTTCATTTTCTAGGCTTTCCAGGGGGCGCAAGTGGTAAAGAACCTGCCTGCCAATGCAGGAGATATGAGAGATACTGGTTCAATCTCTGGTTTGGGGAGACCCCCCGGAGGAGGGCATGGCAACCCACTCCAGTATTCTTGCCTGGGGAATCCTATGGACACAGGAGCCTGGCAGGCTATAGTCCATAGTTCGCAAAGAACTGGACACGACTGAATCGACTTAGCATGCAGGATGAATTTTGTTTGAGAAAAAGCAGGAGAATCCCAAGTAGACTCTATCTTTATTCATCAATTTATTCCTGAACACCTGCTACGTACTGTCTACTCAGGATGGAATAGTTCCTGCTTTTAGGGAGCCCGGCACAAATATGGACCCTTCTCTCACCACAGGAGAACTATGTAGGCCCAGGGTATGGTGGGAACCCTGAAGAAGGAGAGACAGGTCAAGGAGACCCCTAAAAGGAGACAACCTAGAAGCCGAGTGCTAGAGGACTTGGCCATGAAGTGGGTGGAGGATCAGCCAGGCAGGGGGAGCTGTGTGTAGAGAAGCCTCCAGGTGTGAGAAAGTCTCATGTATTTGGGGACATGGTGAGGGATGAAGTCAGGTCAAGCAAGAGTCTTTGAAAGATATGCCAAGAAGCTTGAAGGGTTCTTAACAGGAATGTGTGATGGGCAGATTTTCGTTTTTAAAAGAACCTCCTAGTTCTTGGTGGGAGGAGGCTGAGACCCAAGCCAGGGAGGCCAGTCTTGGAGCTGTAATCTAGCAAGAGAGGATGGGGACCTAAACTAGGGTGATGGCTCTAGAGACGGATGGGGAGGAACAGGTAGGGACTATATATTTAAGGGGGACAGATCACCTGTGAGGGTACAGTGAGGGAGAGGAAAAGAGTCTGGGCTGACCTCGAGGGCCATCCTGGTTTGGGGAACCGGATGGATGGAATGGTCTCTAAAGAGTGAATGACTTCTAGATTCGTAAGACCTTTCATATCCACTGTTTCAAGAGGAAGGTGCTCCTTGTTCCAGATGTTCAACTTTGCTCTCAGGGTTTGGAGAACTCCCCGGGGGGTAGGGGAGCTGTGTAGCCCTCCACCTTGAACTTTGCCTGTGAAGGTCACACGTCAAGGGCACCCTCGGTCCTTTCTGTGCTCAGAGAGCAGATGTTCAGAGATGGCCCCATTCTTGCACGTGGTGTGTGGGGTGGACACTCTGGATGCCTCGCTTAACATCTGTGGCCCTCTTCTTGATGACCACACCTTTCTTAGGGGTGGGGATCAGGCCTAAGTTGATCTGTGTTTCCTGTCTTCTGTATTCGTCTCCTATGCCTGCTTAACAAATAACCATGACCTTGGTGGCCTAAGAAAACAGAAATGAATTTTCTTGTAGTTTTGGAGCCCAGAAGTTCAAAATCAAGTTATTGGCAGGGCTGGAGCCCCTCCAGAGGCTCTAGCAGAGACGCTGTTCCTTGACTCCTTCACCTTCGCTGGTGGCCAGCATCCTCGGCTGGTAGCTGCTCACCCCAGGCACTGCCTTACTTCTCCATCCGTGCCTGTCTTCTCCTCTTCTGTCTCTCATAAGGATACTTGTCATCAGATTTAGGGCCCACTTGGGTTATCCAGGATGACCTCATCACAAGATCCTTAACTGCATCTACAAACACCCTTTTCCCAAATAAGGTCACTTTCCCAAGTCCAGGGGTTAGGACGGAGATATATCTTTTAGGAGACTGCCATTTAACCCACTACAGCCTCCGTGGGTGGCCAGACAATGAAACTGGGACCAAGGTGACATCATCGAGCCCCTGTGGACCAACCCGGAAGCCTGCCTGCTTCAGGACTTTCGGTTATGTAATTCAGTAAGTCCTCCTTTCTGCTTTCAGCCAACATGACGTGACTCTCCCGCCTTCTCTTGCTGCTCAATGTGCCCTGGCTGACAAATGTGTCCATTTGGAGTCCTGCATGCGGGCAGTGGCATGTAGGGCAGAGATTGCAGGGGTTGGAATTCTCCTCTGGGCTCTATTGTTGACACTGTGTGTGACCTTGGGCAGACCACAGGCTCCCTGACCATGGGCTTGAATGCATAAATAGGGCCCTTGTCCCTGTAAAAAGCTCTTCAAAATGGAAGCCACTGTGGTTTCTGTTGTTATGCCCTCTGCATTCCAAGAAAGACGTAACAGAACTGGAAAAGGGCCAGACAATGGAGTGATGCATGGCTTTTACCATTTCGGCAAGCTCCACAGCGAGACTTCTCCTGCCGGGAAAGATGGAGGCTGAGGAGGAGATGGAACTACAGTCTTCTGTACATAAGGCACAGCCACAAGGCAGAACAAATTTATTCCTCAAATCCTGGAGTCCTTGGGTGCTCTTTCTGAAAGTTTGGGAAGTTGTTTCAGGGCAAACACAGAAAGCAGCTCCTTTCCATGGTGGAGAGATGGACTGGAGGCCTGTCGGCATTGCGGTGCCCTGCACGTGGCGTCAGGGAGCCCTGCCTTCCACTCCCGGCCCCAGCGGTGTGACGGTGAGCCATCTCCGTTGCTCCCTGTGTCTCAGTTTATTCACCAGAAACCTGGTAATAAGCTAGGAGTGAACTTCCACAGACTCACCACTGACCTCCCTGCCTCCCCCGCCCCCTCAACCCAGAGCTGGCAATACTGTGATCAGCTTCTGGCTTCTTACAGTTTCCGGTCCTGGGCTTGCGGCTGAACTCACCGCGCATGCGCCTGCGTGAGGTCGCCTCTCCCTTACTGAGAACGGCTTAAGCAATCCTCTCCTGCCTTTCTTGCATCGTCTGTTTCTCTTTCCTTACCAGATCATTCTGCTTAGAGTGTGCATAGAAACCACTATCATTTCTCCCATCTGAAAACAACCCTCCCTTAATCCCGCTTCTGCATCTAGCTCCTGCCCACTTTCTCAGCCCCACTCTGCAGCAAAACACCTTGCAAGGATTGTCTGTACTTGTCTCTTTTGCTCGATGAATCTGAACAAAACGAACACACTCGTGTAATTACCACCTGGGTTTTTTAAAAGAAGGACTGTTATCAGTACCCGCGGAAGCCCTGTCCTCCTCCCAATCACTTACCCCTCCCTACACCCCAGGATAACCACTATCCACACTTAACACCACCATAGATGAGTTTTATCATTTTTTAATTTGATTGCAGTCAAATATTTATAAAATGTCCCGTCTTAAACTTTTCAAAGAATGCAATTCGGTAGCATTGAGTACACTCAGGACGTTGTGCAGCCACCACCATGACCTAGTTTCAGGACCTTTTCATGATTTCAGAAGGAAACCCCACACACATTAGTGCTCTCCAACCCCCATGCTCCTGAGCCCTCGGCAACCACAGGTGCTTTATGTCTCCATGGACTTGCCTCTTCTAGACAGTGCATGTAAGTGGAATCACATGATTCACGGCTTTTTGTGTCTGGTGTCTCCCACTTAGCAAACTGTTTTCCTGGTTCACCCATGTTGTAGCATGCGCAAGTGGTTTATTCCTTTTTTACGGCTGAATCGCATTCCACTGTATTTCTACACCACATTTCTTTATCCATCCATCAGGTGATGGATGTATGGGTTGTTTCCACCTTTTTGCCATCTTGAATAGTGCTGCTATGAACATTCATGCACAGATTTTTGTTTGAGCACCACTTTTAACTGTTTTCAAACTTTTAAATTGGTCACATGATACATATGCTTTTTTTTAAAAAAGAATCAGTTATTGTAAATTGAAGTATAGTTTATTTGCAATGTTTCAGGTGTATAGAAAAATGATTTTACATATATATAGTCTTTTTCAGATTCTTTCCATTATAGGTTATTATAGGATATTGACTGTAGTTCCCCATGCTATCCAGTGGGTCCTTGTTGTTATCTATTTTATATATAATAGTGTGTATCTATTAACACCAAACTTCTAATTTATCCCTTCCTTTCCTCTCCCCCTTTGGTAACCGTTTGTTTTCTATGCCTGTGAGTCTATTTCTGTTTTGTAAATCAGTTCATTTGTATCATTTTTTAGATTCCACATATAAGTGATATCATATGATATTTATCTTTTCTATCTGACTTACTTCACTTAGCTGAAAATGACATTATTTCATTCTTTTTGTTGTTGTTGTTGGGGCTTCCCCAGTGGCTCAGTGTTAAAGAATCCACCTGCAATGCAGGATACACAGGAGACGGGGGTTCGATTCCTGCATCAGGAAGATCTGTTGGAGGAGGCAGTGGCAGCCTACTCCAGTATTCTTGGCTGAAAAATCCCATGGACAGAGGAGATATATGCCCAGATATATGCCCAGGAGTGGGATTGGGGGATCAGATTCATTTTCTGTCTGACTTCATACTTTGTGAAGATTATATTCTCTAATGAGAGGTTCATCCACATTATTGCATAGCAGTAGCTCACTCATTTGCATTGCTCGATAAAATGTCATTATGTGACTATATCATCATTTATCTAATCTATTTTTGATGGGTCATGTCCAGTTCTGGGATATTATGAAGAATGATACTATAAACATTTTTGTTCCTATCTTTTGGTGAACACATGGACAGATTTGCTGTTGGATGTATACCTAGGGCAGAGAAGGAAATAGCAACTCACTCCAGTATTGTTGCCTGGGAAATCCCATGGACAGAGGAACCTGGTGGGCTACAGTCCATGGGACTGCAAAGAGTTGGACATCACTTAGCAGCTAAGCCACCACTACCATATATCTAGGTCTAGAATCACTGTCATAGATTATGCAAGGTTTTAGCTTTCGTGCCAAAGGGTTTTCCAACAGTGTTTCAATTTTTCACTCCCTCAGCAGTGTGTGAAAATTTCACTTGCTCCACATCTTCACTAACACGTGATGTTTCCACCTGAAAGTTTAGTAGACACCCCCAAACCAGCAAGTCCCAAACTTTTTACTCTTTTGTTCTCCTATAAACCTGACCCTTCTTCTGTTGATGGCAACTTTATCCTTCCAGTTGCTCAGGCCAGAAACCTTGCAGTTACCATGATCTTCCCTTTTTTGTTGCCTTACTTCTGACACATCCAGAATATGGTCTCATTCCTTACTCTGTTGCCATCCTTGCTAGAGCCATCATTTCTTACTTAGATTCCTGGAATGTCAATTGTGGTGAAATGTGCATAACACAAAATTTACCAGTTTAACATGTGCGGTTCAGTGGTATTAAGCACATTCACCACAGGGTGATCCTTGTAACATATAAGGTAGACCATCCCATTCCTCTGCTCAAAGTCCTCTAATGGACCCCACACTCCGGAGGAGGAGTCCAAGGTCTTAGGGAGAATCCAGGGTCTTAGAACAGCACATCAGGACTTGTCCAACCGGATCTCCTATTATGTGACTTCATCTCCTTCACTTCTCTTTGGCTCTCTCCACCCCAGCCCCTTGGGCCTTCTCATGTTCCTGGAACAAGCCTGGCATGACTCTGCCTTAGGGCCTTTGAGTTGGTGATCACCTCCGCCTGCCTGGAGTGTTCTGTCCCAGAGAGTCTTAGAAATAACTTTCTTGTCCCCCCACTACAGCCTTGCTCAGTTGGCTTGAGGATTTTCACCCACCATCTATGAACTGAAATATAAGAGCTGGCTTGTGGTTAAAGAATTCTCAGGGTAAAAGTTTTTTTTTTTTTCCTTTCCCACCTACTTCCAGTGTTTAACATGGATAATTTTCCTTGCTCCCCTCTGGGTAACTGAAGTACATTTCTAGCCTACTCTTGACTGGAGATGGGACCCCGCATTATGGGAAGCTCTCCATTTAATTCTTCACCTGCACTGAGCCAGGTTTATCTCCTTGTGCATGGACTCCACAAGGCCTTGAAAATGAATGCTAACTTGGGCTTGGCTTGGCTCCTCAGGGAGAAAGCCAGCTTCTGCATCCTCTCTGGGTTCCTGCTTTCCTTTCCTCTTTGGCCTCTGATTATTCTTAACCCTCTTTGCAAGTTCACTTGGTGACTTTCAAGGATTGACAATATTTTATCTAGCCTTTTGAATACTTCAGTAGGAAGGAGTTTGGAGGGTCTAGTCAGCCAGAATCAGAAGTCCATTCAACATCAGCCATAGAGAGATAGCGTACTGTCAGAGAAGAGACTGGGGTTCAGGAGTCCATGGTCCCAATTCTAGCCCTGCCTTCAAACTAACTATGATTTTACACAAGATCACATAGACCCTCTGGGCCTCAGCTTATCTGATAACATGAGGGCTTGAGGGTGGGTGGCCGCAGAGATTCTGTGATTCCATGTTAACTGAGAGACCATCTCTGTTTTGATGGGAGCCCCTGACTGTGAGGGTAGAAAGCTCCCAGTTCAGGGGGACTTTCTGTGTGCTCACAGTGATTTGCCATGCTTTGGGTCTGATTTGGAAGAGGAGATGACAAATGTGAAATGTCAATGGTGAGAATTATGAAATAAAGAGCAATTTATCAATTCCCCAAAGAGGGTAGGAAAGGGGTGTAGGAAAGCCACGTTGCACACAGGATAACGTCATGGTTGCTAGGTGGGTGGTGGGGACAATAGTAAGGAAATGGTGAGTCTGCGGGTAGGATCTGCCCTGGTGCCGGGGACTTGGGCACCCCTGGACAAGCCCGCCACCGGCTGCTGAAAAGAAGGTCCTGAAGACAGAGGCTTAGGGCCTGGCCAACAACCCCTCTCCTCCTCTCCTCCTTCCCTTGGTCCCTTTTATCCTTTGTTTTATATATCTGTATATTTTATAATTCTTATATAAACTATATTTGCATACATAAATTTATTTATATATAATTTTAATTAATAGACTTTATTTCTAGGCTTTCAGAAAAATTAAGACGATGGCACAGAGAGGTCCTATACACCTAGTTTCCCCCATTATTGACCTCTTGTTAGTATGATGCATTTCTTATAACTAATAAAGCAATATTGACACATCAGGCTTCCCTGGTGGCTCGGTGGTAAAGAATTCGCCTGCCAATGCAGGAGACACAGGTTCAATCCCTTGGTCAGGAAGATCCCCCTTGGAGAAGGAAATAGCAACCCACTCCAGTATTTTTGCCTGGGAAATCCCATAGACAGAGGAACCTGGTGGGTTACAGTCCAGAGGGTTGCAAAAGAGTTGGAGTTGACTTAGTGGCTAAACAACAATAACAAGTATATCCACGAGTGTATAAAATGAATAGGGTCCGCTTAGCAAATAATAAAAATAAATACCCACATACCTAGCCCCGAATTTATTAATGTTTCCAGTACTTCCTACTCCCGCCCCAACCCCTCCCCATCCGTTACGCTCTCCTCAAATCCTACCCTTACCCGTGGCAGATAATCACCAACCTGAATTTTTTGTTTGTCTTTGTCTTGCTTGTATGGTTACACCACATAGGCGTGTGTCCCTGATCAATAAATTGTTTAGTCTGGAGAGTTTTTTGGACTTCTGTTAAATGAAATCACATTGTATATATTATATTCTAATTTACCTTATGTGATTAACATCGTGCTGATGGGATTCACTCATGAAGTTGTAGCATATTTATTTTCAAGACTATATAGTATCCCCTTGTATGAATAAGGAATATATATTTTTTTAATTTTAATTTTTTAATTGAAGTATACTTTGTTTACAGGGTTCTGTTAATTCCTGCTGTCTAGTTAAGTGACTCAGTCACACACAAATGTACATTCTTTTTTATATTCCTTTCCATTATGGTTTATCCCACGATATTGAAGTTAGTTCCCTGTGCTCTACAGTAGGACCTTGTTGTTTAGCCATTCTAGAGGTAATAGTTTGCACCTATTAACCCCACACTCCCAGTCCATCCCTCCCGTACCCCGCTCCCCCTTGGCAACCACAGTCTATTTTTGAAGAGAGAATATATATATATTTTTAACCCATTCTCACGTCCACAGGGGTATGGGCTATTTGGACTTATGAGCACTGTTGCTGCGAACAATGCTGGGGCCCACGTGGTGAAAGAATTTCTCTAGGAGCACTGTGACGAGTAGAACAACCGGGTCGTAGAGTGTGGACTGGACCACGCCAAACTATCTCCCAAGTGCTGGAGTCCGCTAACCTTCCACCAGCAGGCTATGAGTGTTCCTAGCGCTCCATGACCGCAGAGCCCTCTTTGGTGCTGGTTTGTCCACTTAGCTGTCTCCACGTCTCAGAGTCCCCTTGGCCTTACTCAGGCCTCGTTTGGCCTCTGGCCTGAGCTCTTCTGATCTGGTTCCCCTGCTGCCCCCCAGGCTGACCTGAACTTCCTGTTTCCCAGAGAGTTGGAGCCCTGGCTCCTGTTGTTGGCTCAGCCTGTGGGTCGAGGCACAGGGCTTCAGCCTTGTCCTGGACCCTGGACCCCGCAGGGCCCTCTGGCTCCTGGAGGTCAAGGAGGTTAGACATTGCTTTCTCTTGCCGAGCCAGGTGGCACTGGAATTTTCCACCGTGGAAGAGGCAGTGCGATGTCTCCCCACGCCTCCCAGAACCAGGAATCCTTATGGAGAGCTTTACGGGCTTTACTGGAGGCCTTTTGGCAGATTAGCACCAGCACTGTCAGCACGGGCAGGAGGACGCAACATCTGTGCTGGCCGCGGGCCAGGCCACGTGGATGTCTGTGCAGCACCGGCTGAGCCGGCCTGGGCCTCAGGTGTGCGGTGAGCCCAGAGCCGGCTCCGCCCAGGCCGGAGAGCTGGGCAGTCCACCTCCTCCTGCTATCTCCCACCTTCCTGCCAGGTGCTTCCTTCTGATAGTGGCTGCACCAGAGATGACGATGCCTTGCGCCCCAGGCTCAGAGGCTCTGGATTTTTCCTTGTCGTGGGAAGGCACCACATAGCATCGTGGTTCCCAACAAGGGTTCTGGGCCATCCCTGACGGTCCAGTGGTTTAGACTCCAAGCTTCCACTGCAGGGGGCACAGGTTCAATTCCTGGTCGGGGAACTAAGATCCCACATGCCCTGCAGAGCTACCCCAAAATAAATTTTAAAAAAAAGAAGAAGAATCCCGGTTCTATCTCTTACCAGCTGTACTGATGACTTAACCTCCCCCAGCCACAATCTCCTCATTTTATAAAATGAGGACACCACCTACATCTGCAAGGTTACTAAATGAAAGAATGTGTGTAAAGCACTAGAACCCTCCCTTGCACACACCCTGGACCCTGAGAACTGTTTCGGGCCTTTATTGTGACGTGGTAGAAAGGACCGGATTGGAAGCTAGAAGAACCTGGGTTTGAATCCTGGTGCTGTCACCTCTTGCTTGTGCCATCTAGCCAGTCTGAGCCTCAGTTTTCCACATCTGCAGCATGGTAATAAGAATTTCTTCATTGGATTCATGGAACCGAAAATGTAAAGAGCTTGGCAGAAAGTTGTTGCTTAATAAATATCAGCGACTGTTACTATTATGTGAGATGAAGGCATTTTATTTTCAGTTAAGGGAACTAGAGACATGGTGATTTGGTAATTATTTCCTGTGGAACAGCCAAGACTTCAAATTTTTAAGTATTTATAAATATATATTATTTAAAAATATACTATAAACATTTTGGAAAAGAGAAAAGTAGAAAAATATCAAGAATTCCCCCAGGATTCCACCACCTGAACACAAGAACTGTGAGCATGTTGGTGTAAAGCTCTTCTGGGATTTTTCCATGTGCATTTTATGGAGTGGTTGTAAATTGTAGGATATACACTTTTCTGTATTCTTTTCCTTTACTCAACACTGTATCATAATTTCCCCCCCATGTTGCTACATGTTATTCATAATTGTAATTTCTTATGATTGCATACCACTCTTAATTAAGACCTTTATGTGTAAACTTCTCCAGTATTTCAGGTTTTTTTTCCTTAAGATTCCGGAAGTCAAATTACTGGATCATGGGGCCTAAACACTTTTTATAGCTTCAGATTCATATAGCCAAGTTGTTTTGGTGTGGTATCAATTTGCCTACAGTAAAAAAAAGAGAAGTGGTATCAATTTGCCTGCAGTTAATGTCTGATAAGGAGAAGGCAATGGCAACCCACTCCAGCACTCTTTGCCTGGAAAATCCCATGGACGGAGGAGCCTGGTAGGCTGCAATCCATGGGGTCGCTGGGAGTCGGACGCGACTGAGCAACTTCACTTTCACTTTTTGCTTTCATGCATTGGAGAAGGAAATGGCAATCCACTCCAGTGTTCTTGCCTGGGGAATCCCAGGGACGGGGGAGCCTGGTGGGCTGCCGTCTATGGGGTCTCACAGAGTTGGCTACGACTGAAGCGACTTAGCACCAGCAGCAGCAGCAATGTCTGATAAAACTCATCCATCTCCATACCCATTGATACTGGGTATTATAAATACAGTTTGCTCATGACTGATTTATGAATTAGGTCTTGTCTTTATTGGTAGCAGTTGCCAAGCCAGAAAAGTGAAAAGGAGTTAAGAAACCACAACAAACTTCTTTAATGCAGAATCATGGAATTGAAAAGTTAATACTTCTTGTCTCACCTGATTTTACCTGCTGCATTTGGACTATAAAGATGGATGGATACTATATTTTAATTTAACATAGTTTTTTTAAAGTTTATTTTTTTTCTATTGTAAGAGTAAAATGTGATTATTAAATACATTTTGGAAGCTACAGAAAAAGTTGAAAGATGAGTCAGTCACTCTTAGTTTCAAGGGTAACATTTTAGGACATTATTTTCTTCTAATTTTTTTCTGACCATTTTTCTCTTTTCACATAATTGAATATACTATATGAAAAATTTTAATTTATTTTTTGCTCATTACAATATAGATATTTATATAACTAAATATATAGAGACATCCTTTTTTATAGCTTATGTATTTTATTGTTTTTATTGTCTTTTATTTTGAAATGGAAATACATACTTATGATTTAAAACATTTTAAATAGTGCAGGGTGTACAATGAAAAATTTCTTTCCCACCCTTGACCTCAAGTATTCTTTCCAGAGGAACCATTGTCACAATTTTCTTGTATATCCAGAGAAATTCTATGCCTATTTAAATATAAACAGTCTTTTCAACACAAAAAGTAGACCAGTTATGTTGGTTTGCACCCGCTTTCTTGTCTGTTTCAGTTAATGTATCTTGGAAATCATCTCACAAAAGCACATATGATCTTGACATGATCTTTTTAACGGCTGATAAAATATATTGCCTGGATGTACCATAGTGTATTATCTAGTCTCCTATTGAAGACTACTCCTTTCTTTTGTTCCTATATACAGTGTTTCAAGCAATAGTGCTGCCCTTCATGCACATGTGTCAGTAGCGTCTGTAGGATGAATTTGTAGAAGAGAAATTTTCCCAGGGCATCTGATGTATTTTAACATGTGCACCATTAAATTTTGATAGACACCGTCAGATTGCCTTCTACAGGGTTTGTACTGAATTAAACTCTACCCAACAAGATATAAAATTTCCTATTTCTCCATACTATTACCAGCACAGTGTCCACAATGTTTTTGACCTTTGACAAACTGAAAGGTAAAAATAGTATTCCATTTTTAATACAAATTTTTCTTATGAGAAAGACTAATCTTTCAAAGCCACTTATATTTTGTTCTCTGTGAACTGACTAGACTTTGCTTTTTTTTAAAATTAGGTGTTTTATATTTGACTGTGCTGGAGTGTTGCTGTACACGGGCTTTCTCTAGTTGCGGCGAGGAGGGTCTCCTGTCTAGGGGCTCCTGTCTTCTAATAAGAAGGTGCTTAGGCTTCTTATTAGGGTGGCTTCTTTTGTTGCAAAGCATAGGCTCTAGGTTCGAGGGCTTCATTAGCTGGTGCTTATGGGTTTAGCTGTCCCGCGGCATATGGGATCTTCCTGGCCCAGGGATGGAACTGGTGTCTTTTGTATTTCAAGTGGATTCTTAACCACTGGGCCACCAGGGAAGCCTTAGACTTCTTTTCTAGTTACTGAAAAATATCCCATGGGGAGGATTCACCATAATGTATCTTACTGTTCCTTTATGTTGTTTATAAAGTTTCACTGTTATAAATAATAAGCATAGTGAACATATTTTTTGGTGTAAAACATATTCAGCACTTTGTATTGTTTTCTTGGAGTGGCTTCTCAGAAATGAAATTTGTGGATCCGGGGGTATTGGCATTTTAGAGACAGGATTGTCAAACTGCTCTTGGAGAGGCTTATACTAGCTTACAACCCACCAACAACATACGCATGTGCCCAGTTCACTTTTCCATTGCCAGCCTTGGCTCACTGTATTTAAAGGGACCCCCCCAGGATGCAGCTTCTGCAGACTGACTTTGTGCTCTATGCCAATGTTAACCTAACCTTTAAAATCAACAGACTTTCCTCCTTTGCATCACACCCCTGATCCTTCCCATCCAACTGAGGCTCAATTTTGTTCTGGGAGGACTCACAGTTCTGCATCAGAGATACCAATGTGTATTTTCCTTTCTCTGTAAAACCCTAAGGCCAAATTTGTGTGAATCACTGTAGAAGAAAAACATTCCTATTGTTCCAAGCAGCGCTCAAATGCTTCTCTCCTGGATTAGCCATCAGAATAGGTTACCTATGGCCCCAAAGGTGTGGGCCAGCACAGGATGCCAGGCTCTGTGTGGCGGGTGTGGGTGCTGTCTGATTCATTTCTGCTGGGATGTGGCAAAGTCAGTAAGCGTGACCCTGGGAAAGGTGCCCTCTGTGCTGGGTTGCATCAGCTCAGGTGTCACCTGGCTGGGTAAACATTTTTTTTTAACTTTTAATTTTGTATTGGGGTATAGCCATTTAACAAACAATGTGATGATACTTTCAGGTGAACAGCGAAGGGCCTCAGCCATACATATGCAGGTATCCATTCTCCCTTAGAGGCTTCCAGGTGGTGCTAGTGGTAAAGAACCTGCTTGTCAATGCAGGAGACATAAGAGACAGGGGTTGGATCCCTGGATTGGGAAGATCCCCTGGAGAAGGGAATGGCAACCCACTCCAGTATTCTTGCCTGGAAATCCCATGGACAGAGGAGGCTGGCAGGCTACAGTCCGTGGGGTCACACAGAGTTGGACACTGAAGCGACTTAGCACAGCATTCTCCCCCAAAGTCCCCTGGCATCCAGGCTGCCACATAACATGGAGCAGAGTTCCTGTGCTGTACAGTAGGTCCTTGCTGGTTATCCATTTTAAATATAGCATGGAGGAGACATTTGTTTTTATCTGCTCAATATCTCTTTCCTCTTCCGGTAGTAGGGGCTTCTCTTGCTCTTGCAAACAATAGTGTCAAGACCTAGCTCTGGCCTAGAGAAATCTCCTTTCTTCTTGTCCAGATTCAGGAACAGACCCTTGACCCAAGAAACACCAGTCACAGCCCTTCCTGGAATCTGACCGATGGATGGTGCGAGAAAGACACTTCGCTTTCCTATGAAGTTTGCTGTATAAGTTGGGATGATTTAGGGTTACGGCTGCTGGTGGTCCTCTTTCCTTCCATGTGGAAAATTCTGTCTGAAATAGAAGTCTGGGAATGTGGAATGAAGGAAAGACCCACAGAGATGAGGTAGGGAAGGTGGAAAGAGACTGTCTTCACGCCAGCTATTTGAGTGCTTGCCCGAACTGGATGACTCACTCAGCCTTTGTCATCAGACAGATTTATATCGAAACAAAAGCAGAATACTATTTTTACCTTTTGGTTTGTCAGAGATCAAAGACATGGGAAAGACTGTGCTGGTGATGGTTATGAGGAAACAGGCTCTTTTATATGTTATTGGATAGAGTTTAATTTGGTACAAGTCCTGTAGAAGGCAATCTGGTGTCTATCAAAATTTAAAGTGTACATTTGAAAGAACATCAGTTGCCCTAGCAAAATGTCATTGCTAGGAACAGATCCTTCAGATATTACTGACACATGTGCATGTAGGGCACTTAAAATCCAAAGACTCCCTGGTGGTCCAGTGGTTATACTCTGCACTTTCACTGCCTGGGGCATGGGATCGAACCCTGGTCAGGAACTAAGATCCCTGCATGCCACGTGGTGTGGCCAAAAAAAACAAGCAAAAACTCTAGTTCATCTGGAGAGGCCAGAGAACTTGCCCCTGAGAGATGAGTGCAGGGAGGCCAAATGTTGGTACTCAAGGAAAATACTAGGGGTCAGATTGAAACATTTCAAATGTTTGAAATGATAGGCAAGGTAGGGATCGGTGGCTGGGAATATGATAAGCAAGTCATTGTATTTATGTTGTATATACACACAATGGAATGTTATTCAGCCATTAAAAAGAGTGAAATGATGCCATTAGCAGCAACATGGATGGACCTGGAGATTATTCTACTAAGTGAAGTCAGACAAATATCATATGATGTCACTTATATGTGGAATCTAAAAAAATGAGACAAATGAGCTTATTTGTGAAACAGAAGCAGACTCAGAGACTTAGGCAATGAATTTATAGTTACCAGGGGGGAAGGGTGAGAGGGAGGAGTAGCTTAGGAGTTTGGGATTGCCATGTACACACTGCTTTATTTAAAATGGATAACCAACGAGAACTTACTGTAAAGAAAATAAACAAATCAAAAAAGGAGCCATAGATGAGGAAAAGGTCTTTGAAATAAATAAAAATGGATGTAGAAGAGTATTCAGTTCAGTCAGTTCAGTCGCTCAGTCGTGTCCGACTCTTTGCGACCCCATGAATCGCACCATGCTAGGCCTCCCTGTCCATCACCGACTCCTGGAGTTCACTCAGACTCACGTCCATCGAGTCGGTGATGCCATCCAGCCATCTCATCCTCTGCCGTCCCCTTCTCCTCCTGCCCCCAATCCCTCCCAGCATCAGAGTCTTTTCCAATGAGTCAACTCTTCCCATGAGGTGGCCAAAGTACTGGAGTTTCAGCTTTAGCATCATTCCTTCCAAAGAAATCCCAGGACTGATCTCCTTTAGAATGGACTGGTTGGATCTCCTTGCAGTCCGAGGGACTCTCAAGAGTCTTCTCCAACACCACAGTTCAAAAGCATCAATTCTTTGGTGCTCAGCTTTCTTCACAGTCCAACTCTCACATCCATACATGCCTACTGGAAAAACCATAGCCTTGACTAGATGGACCTTTGTTGGCAATGTAATGTCTCTGCTTTTGAATATGCTATCTAGATTGGTCATAACTTTAGAAGAGTATTAGAGTCTAACCATTTGTGATTGGAAGCAAGAATGTTGTCATATTTAAAAACAAGACATAGATGGAGAGAAGTCTTATGTAAACTCTAATCTGTACTCGTAAAGCCATACTCGGAGAATCACTGTAACTGCTGTAACTGCTGTAACTGCTGTAATTTAAGATGGTCTTTGCCAATCCAAAGCACATATTAATAAAAAGGAGAACAGATTGGATCATTAAAGAGGTTCAAAATGCTTTAAATGTAAATAACTGATATGATTGAGGCTATTTAGGAAAATACTAATGTGAACAATCTAATCTGGAAGAAAAATTGTATAAACATTATCTGGTTGTCTTTGTCTTTTGGAGCCAGTCCCTCAGTGGTTGTTGCTAATACATACCTGTCTTTGGGATGGGACGGTGGAGGCACCCTGGTGCTGCCATGTCTCAGGCCCTGTGGGTACCAGTCTATGCTGGGCCCCTTTTTCCCCAGAACCTTTGCTCTCAGCTCCCTGCCCACTGGCCTTGTGTTCCCAGCTGGCATCAAGGGCCTCTTGTCCCACTGGGTCAGAGGGGACAAGCACAGAAGGTCTATCCTGATCAGGTGGGTACCCCAGAAGAGCTTCCTTTCCCCATGATTCTGATCCATCCGCTTCTCCACTCTCTTGGATTAATGAAGTACGGGTCAGTTCTCAAGGGTCACCCTTTGTTCACATTCAGGGCTTGTGAGAGATGTGAGCAAATCCATCTGTTTGAAAGTCAGTGTCCCTGCTGGCTCATTGGTAAAGAACCCATTTACCAATGCGGGAGACTTGGATTCAGTTCCTGGTTTGGGAAGATGCCCTGGAGAAGGAAACGGCGGCCCACTCTGGTATTCTTGCCTGGGAGATCCCATGGACAGAGGAGACTGCTAGGCTACAGTCCATGGGGTCTCAAAATAGTCAGGCATGACTTAGTGATTGAGCATGCATGGATTTAGAAAAGGAGAGCTCAAGAAAGCAACTGCAACTGTTTTAAAAGTTCTTGAGTAACTGTGATGAACAATAGGGATGCTTGTCAACTTCTGAGGAAAAAGTGGATTAAACTAGGACCAAAGGGTGAATGTGGGAAAAAAAAAAGAAGCAAGTCAGAAAATACAAAGCCAGAGAAGATAACAGAGTTGATTGCATTCATCTGGGCATAAGATGATCTTGAGCTATGCTGACTGTAAACACAGTGAGGAAGAAAGCAAGACTTGCAGGGATCTCCCTGGGGGTCCAGTGGTTAAGAATCTGCCTTCCAGTGCAGAGGGCGCAGGGAACTAAGATCTCATGTGTTGCCTAGCAACTAGAGAGCTTGGACATTTTAGAGCCCGTGTGTTCCACAGCAAGAAATGCCTGCATGTGCCACAGTGAAGACCCAGTGCAGCCAAAATAAAAATAAATAAATAAAATTAATAAAATAAAAAGAAAGTATTATTTTAAAATCCAGTAGCAGGGTTTTTTTTTTTTTCTTTTTAAGTGAGTATTGCAAAGAAAGAGTGGACAGGACTTGGCGGCTGGCTGGTTAACTATGTTAGTCTGCTTGGGATGTCATAACAAAATACTACAGACTTGGTGGCTTTAACAATGCATACCTATCTCCTCAGAGCTTTGGAGGTGGAAGTCCAAGATCAAGGAGCTGGCGGTGTTAGTTTCTGGTGCGGTCTCTCTCCTTAATCTGTAGATGGTGACTTCCTGCTCTGTGCACACATGACCTTTACTTTGTGTGCACAGAGAGGACTCTGGTGTTTTTCCTCTTCTTGCAAGCTCAGCAGTCCTATCGGATCAGGGCCCCACCCTTCTAACTTTATCTAACCTTAATTGTATTTACCTCCTTAAAGGCCCTGTCTCCAAATATAGCTACACTGGGGGTTAGGGCTTCAACCTACAAATCTTAGGTAGGCATTTGTTTTTGTTTGTGCTTAGTTGCTAAGTTGTGTCTGATCCTTTGTGACCCTTTGGACTGTAGTCCCCAAGGCTTCTCTTTCCATAGGGTTCTCCAGGCAAGACTACTGGAGTGGGTTGCCATGCCCTCCTCCAGAGGATCTTCCCAACCCAGGGGTCAAACCTGCATCTCCTGTACTTCCTGCATTGCAGGTAGATTCTTTACCTGCTGAGCCATCAGGGAAGTCCAATGGTGGGGTGGGTACACAGTTCATTTCATAACATTAATGAACTAAAAATAGGATTTGGGGATAGGCTAATTCATTTAGTTTGTTTGGGTATATTTGGGGGGGGGCTTTAAAGAGAGATTTGTATTCTTGTGTACATGTGAATTGAAAAACTCTGGTCTTTTCACTTATCCTTACAAGCATTTTTTTATTGCTATGTAGTGTTCATAACTCATTTTTCAAGATTATATCTCATTCCTGATAGTACCTTCTTATTATTCCTGGTCTTTATCTTAAATAGTTTCCCTTGGCTAGCTAAACAGCTGCAAGCCCTACCCACAATCCAATATTAAGTTAACCTGGTTGCTATTTATTCATGCTGTTTTCATGTTTTTTTTTTTTCCCCCTAGAATCTGATCTGTCCCTCACTGTACTTCTAGCATGTTCTGTCACTCCCAGTTCATTAACTTTGCTTCATTTAGATGTCCTTTTTAAATTTAATTTATTTTTTATTTTTGGCTGTGCTGGGTCTTTGTTGCTGGGTGTGGGCAAGTGGGGCCTACTCTTCATTTTGGTCTGGGGGCTTCTCGTTGTGATGGCTTCTCTTGTTGTGGAGCGTGAGCCCTAGAGCTCTTAGACTTCATTAGTTTCTGCTCATGGGCTCTAGTGAGCTCTAGAGTGTGGGCTCAGTAGTTCTGGTGCACAGGTTAATTACTCAGTGACATGTGGGATCTTCCTGGACCAGGGATCAAACCTGCATCCCTTGCACTGGCAGACAGGCTCTTAACCACTGCCATGAGGGAAGTTCCTAGACGTCCCTCCTGATCATCTAGTTTTATCCAAGTTGGGTTATCAGAACACTTCTGTGTGCATATTTGACTGCGACATCTGTCTCTTGAGAAATCTGTATGCAGGTCAGGAAGCAACAGTCAGAACTGGACATGGAACAACAGACTGGTTTCAAATAGGAAAAGGAGTACGTCAAGGCTGTATATTGTCACCCTGCTTATTTAACTTATATGCAGAGTACATCATGAGAAATGCTGGGCTGGAAGAAACACAAGCTGGAATCAAGATTGCCGGGAGAAATATCAATAACCTCAGATATGCAGATGACACCACCCTTATGGCAGAAAGTGAAGAGGAACTAAAAAGCCTCTTGATGAAAGTGAAAGTGGAGAGTGAAAAAGTTGGCTTACAGCTCAACATTCAGAAAACGAAGATCATGACATCCAGTCCCATCACTTCATGGGAAATAGATGGGGAAACAGTGGAAACAGTGTCAGACTTTATTTTTGGGGGCTCCAAAATCACTGCAGATGGTGACTGCAGCCATGAAATTAAAAGACGCTTACTCCTTGGAAGAAAAGTTATGACCAACCTAGATAGCACATTCAAAAGCAGAGACATTACTTTGCCGACTAAGGTCCGTCTAGTCAAGGCTATGGTTTTTCCAGTGGTCATGTATGGATGTGAGAGCTGGACTGTGAAGAAGGCTGAGTGCTGAAGAATTGATGCGTTTGAACTGTGGTGTTGGAGAAGACTCTTGAGAGTCCCTTGGACTGCAAGGAGATCCAACCAGTCCATTCTGAAGGAGATCAGCCCTGGGATTTCTTTGGAAGGAATGATGCTGAAGCTGAAGCTTCAGTACTTTGGCCACCTCATGCGAAGAGTTGACTCATTGGAAAAGACTCCGATGCTGGGAGGGATTGGGGGCAGGAGGACAAGGGGACGAGAGAGGATGAGATGGCTGGATGGCATCACGGACTCGATGGACGTGAGTCTGAGTGAACTCCGGGAGTTGGTGATGGACAGGGAGGCCTGGCATGCTGCAATTCATGGGGTTGCAAAGAGTCGGACACGACTGAGCAACTGAACTGAACTGAACTGAACTGAACTGAGACCATGACTCATTTCTATAGTTTCTTCACTGGCTCATGGCCCAATATGTAGACCCAGACACACATCCAGGTTTCTCCAGATTCAAATCCTGGCTCTGTCCAAATTCTATGACCCTGGATGAGTCGTCCAGCCTCTGTTTCCTCAGCCATAAAATTCAGAAAATAATAGTATTATATCTAGTTCAACTGACTATTCTATATGACATGTATTGTGCATGATTTTATGTAAAATACCATTTGTCGCACGTCCCGGACATAAGTGTTTAATAAATCTTAGCTATTTTGATGGTGGGGACCGTGACTAGCACTCTGGAAATGTTTGTTGAATAAATTGCAGCTTTGCTCATGCACAGACAGAAAGGTGCAATGGCTTTTCTTTCTCCTCTTGTGATCCCTAGCCTCCTGTCAAGAACTTCTTACAACACATGCCCATCTTCCAGCCCTGACTCAACGTGACCCCAGACTGGGAAGCTTTGAAATGCTTAAGTTTCCTTCTTGGCAGCTTGAGTAGGTTTGCCCTGAAGCTGCAATAGCTTCCTCCCAGGAACCAACTTCCTGGGACTTGATTGATGTTTCCAAGTCCAGATGTCCTGACTCACCTGGGTTGGCGCCTGCTGAGGGAGTCTATAGAAGCCAGAAATGTGTTCCTTGCCCACAGCCAGGCCCTCTGCAATGCCTTCAGGCCTGCCCCTAAAGTTAGAGGATTCCATGACACGAAGAAAAAAGGAGGCCCAAATACCCTCTGTCCAAATATTTAAAAGTTGTGAGTCAGGCTAACAAAGTGCTAAATGTATTCCGTCCTCCTACCCTGACAAATGCACCCTCAGCTCATGCGAAGAGTTGACTCACTGGAAAAGACTCTGACGCTGGGAGGGATTGGGGCAGGAGGAGAAGGGGACGAGAGAGGATGAGATGGCTGGATGGCATCACGGACTCGATGGATGTGAGTCTGGGTGAACTCCGGGAGATGGTGATGAACAGAGAGGCCTGGCGTGCTGCGATTCATGGGGTCACAAAGAGTCGGACACGACTGAGCGACTGAACTGAACTGAACTGAATGGCAAGGTCAAAAAGTAGATATGCATACATATGTATAAAAAATACATGGACAATGATGTAATTATTATTATTGAAATTAGCAAAACAGTAAATGTGACTGAATTTAACTATAATTGTTTCTGTCTGGATGCTCTGTAGGTTGGCCAGAGATGTTTCAGTGACTATAATAAAATATTTAAAAATTAAAATTGTTTTAATATATGTTTCCCAATAATTGATTTTGAACATTTAGAAGAAAAATATATTAAAATGAAAAAGTATCCACAAACCCCTGTTATTTAGATCTTTAATGTTTTCCAAACATGTCATTATTTTCTCAGTGAAATATTCACATAGCTTTTGTTAGATTTATTCATTTCAGTTAATATTTTTGGCATGATTATCTTGTTACTAATTACCTTTTCATTTGTTACTGCCTGTAGAAAGTCACTGACTTCTGTATATTAACTTTTTATTCAGCCACATTGCTAAACTTTTATTACAACTAATAATTTCTCTATAGATGTTTGTGTTTTCCACATAGCAATAATATGTAAGAATAATAAACGTTTGATTCATTTTTTCCAGTCCTTATACTTTTAGTTCTCTTCTCTTACTCCAATATAATGTTGAATTCAGATATTAGCAGGTGTTCTCTTTTTGGCTTTAAAGAGAAAACATTCAGTGTTTTACAGTAAATAGGATTTTTGTTGTCAATTTTCCATAAATATACTTTAGGACATTGAGGAAATTCTACTAGCTTTCTAAGGTCTTTAAATATATTTTTAAAATCATGAGTGAATATTTAAATTTATCAAACCTTTCCATTTACTGAGATGGTCATATTTTTTTCCTTTAAATCTTTGAATTATGTGAACTGGCCTTTTAACATTAAATAGTCTTGGAGTCCCACAAAAATAAACTTGGTCAAGCTTGTTTTATACATTGCTGGAACTAGCTTGCTAACTTTTAAAGAAGAGTTTTGTGTCTGTGTTCATCTGTGAAGTTGTCTTGTACGTTTTGCGCAGTGTTCGTATCAGTTTGGGTATTAATTTTGCTATAATTTTTATTTAGTTTTCACTGTGCTGGGTCTTCGATGCTGCGCGGGCTTTACTTAGCTGCAGTGAGTGCGACTACTCTCTAGTTGCAGGGCACGAGCCTCTCATTGCGGTGGCTCCTCTTGCTGTGGAGCACAGGCTCCAGCGTGTGCAGGCTTTAGTAGTTTGTGGCTCCCCTGGCTCTAGAGCACGGGCTCAATAGTTGGGGCATAGGGCTTAGTTGCTCCTTGGCATGTGGGATCTTCCCGGGTCAGGGATCAAACCCCTGTCTCCTGCACTGGCAGACGGATTCACTAGCACTGAGCCACCAGGGAAACCCTGGTATGAATTATAACACACACACACACAAAAAAATTGGGAAGTGTTTCTTCATATACTATAATTTAAAGGATTATTATCGGAGTTTATATATTAGAGTTATTTGATCCTTGAATGATAGTAGTAAAACCATCTGGACCTGGTGTTTTTCTTGTGAGATTTTAATCTACTGATATGATTTCTTCAATGGTTATAGGGTTATTCAGATTTTAAATTTCTTCTTGAGTCAGCTCATTTTTCTAGGAATTTGTCCATGTGCTTTTAAGTTTTCGAACTTATTAGCATAAAATTGTGCATAATATTCTCCATCGTTTCAATCTATGTGGCACCTGCAGTTATATGCTATTTTTCATTCCTAATATTATGCCTTCTGTTATTTTTTTCTTGATTCATGTTGCCAGAGGTTTGTTAGTGTTATTAATCTTTTAAAATAGCATAATTTTTGTTTTGTTGATTCTTCTGTATCTATTTATTTTTCATCATTCTGTGTTATTATTTGTATTATTCCCTTTCTTACAACTTTCTCTGGGTTTGTTCTACTATTAGTTTTTCAATCTTTTTAAAAAAACTTATTATGCAATAAAAACATAAAAGTGTACATTTCTGCTGCTGCTGCTGCTGCTAAGTCACTTCAGTCGTGTCCAACTCTGTGCGACCCCATAGACAGCAGCCCACAAGGCTCCCCTGTCCCTGGGATTCTCCAGGCAAGAACACCGAGTGGGTTGCTATTTCCCTCTCCAGTGCATGAAAGCGAAAAGTCAAAGTGAAGACATTCAGTTGTATCCGACTCCCAGCGACTCCGTGGACTGCAGCCCACCAGGCTTCTCCATCCATGGGATTTTCCAGGCAAGAGTACTGGAGTGGGGTGCCACTGTACATTCCTACTACCACCATAATGCTTTAGGTTAAAAAAAAAGTTTTAACATGTAGTACTATTGTTATTGTAGAGTTCTAAGTATTTTTAAAATTCCTGGTTTATTTTATTTAAAAAATTATTTATCTACTTGGCTGTACTGGGTCTTTAGTTGCGTCATGAGAACTCTTAGTTGTGGAATGTGGGATCTAGTTTCCCTGACCAGGGACTGAACCTGAGTCTGCTGCATTGGGAGTGCAGAGTCTTAGCCGCTGGACCACCAGGGAGGTCCTTCCACTGATTTATTATTTAACCCATGACTTTTGAAAATGTGCTCCTTAATTTCCAGACACATTTCCCCCTAGTTTTGTAATTGATTTCAAATTTAATTATACCATTAGAAAAAGTGACAGGAAGCCAAATGTTTGAAATTTGTTAAGATCTGAATATAATTAAATTTCCTAAGTGTTCCATGTATTTCTGAAAATACTTAAGTAAACCTTTTATTATGTTTTCCCAGTGTTTCTTTACAATGTTAAAATAATTTTGGTGAGTTCTTCACTTGAGTTCACAACCATGTCCCTAGTGGAAACGTTTTCAGTTGTTTGTTGGGTCAGTGAAGTTGCTTCTGGGGCTTTAGGAAGGCTGTATCTGCTACAGCCTCCACTTAGCGAGGGCTCCCTCCCAAGCACTTTGCATGGTTTCTCTTTCAGGCCTCATAATACCATCAGGAGGTAGGAAATATGACTCCTATTTTAAAGCTAAGCAAACTGAGGCTCGGATGAAAGCAAATCACATCCTTAAGGCTGTACTGAGACAGAAGATATTAAGAAGAGGTGGCAAGAATACACAGAAGAATTGTACAAAAAAGATCTTCAGGACCCAGATAATCACGATGGTGTGATCACTCACCCAGAGCCAGACATCCTGGAATGTGAAGTCAAGTGGGCCTTAGAAAGCATCACTACAAACAAAGCTAGGGGAGGTGATGGAATCCCAGTTGAGCTATTTCAAATCCTGAAAGATGATGCTGTGAAAGTGCTGCACTCAATATGCCAGCAAACTTGGAAAACTCAGCAGTGGCCACAGGACTGCAAAAGGTCAGTTTTCATTCCAATCCCAAAGAAAGGCAATGCCAAAGAATGCTCAAACTACTGCACAATTGCACTCATCTCAGATGCTAGTAAAGTAATGCTCAAAATTCTCCAAGCCAGGCTTCAGCAATATGTGAACCGTGAACTTCCTGATGTTCAAGCTGGTTTTAGAAAAGGCAGAGGAACCAGAGATCAAATTGCCAACATCTGCTGGATCATGGAAAAAGCAAGAGAGTTCCAGAAAAACATCTATTTCTGCTTTATTGACTATGCCAAAGGCTTTGACTGTGTGGATCACAATAAACTGTGGAAAATTCTGAAAGAGATGGGAATACCAGACCACATGATCTGCCTCTTGAGAAATCTGTATGCAGGTCAGGAAGCAACAGTTAGAACTGGACATGGAACAACAGACTGGTTTCAAATAGGAAAAGGAGTACATCAAGGCTGTATATTGTCACTCTGCTTATTTAACTTATATTCAGAGTACATCATGAGAAATGCTGGGCTGGAAGAAACACAAGCTGGAATCAAGATTGCCGGGAGAAATATCAATAACCTCAGATATGCAGATGACACCACCCTTATGGCAGAAAGTGAAGAGGAACTAAAAAGCCTCTTGATGAAAGTGAAAGAGGAGAGTGAAAAAGTTGGCTTAAAGCTCAACATTCAGAAAACGAAGATCATGACATCCAGTCCCATCACTTCATGGGAAATAGATGGGGAAACAGTGGAAACAGAGTCAGACTTTATTTTTTGGGGGCTCCAAAAATCACTGCAGATGGTGACTGCAGCCATGAAATTAAAAGACGCTTACTCCTTGGAAGAAAAGTTATGACCAACCTAGATAGCATATTCAAAAGCAGAGACATTACTCTGCCAACAAAGGTCCGTCTAGTCAAGGCTATGGTTTTTCCAGTGGTCATGTATGGATGTGAGAGTTGGACTGTGAAGAAGGCTGAGTGCCGAAGAATTGATGCTTTTGAACTGTGGTGTTGGAGGAGACTCTTGAGAGTCCCTTGGACTGCAAGGAGATCCAACCAGTCCATTCTGAAGGAGATCAGCCCTGGGATTTCTTTGGAAGGAATGATGCTAAAGCTGAAACTCCAGTACTTTGGCCACCTGATGCAAAGAGTTGACTCATTGGAAAAGACTGTGATGCTAGGAGGGACTGGGGGCAGGGGGAGAAGGGGACAACAGAGGATGAGATGGCTGGATGGCATCACTGACTCGATGGACCTGAGTCTGAGTGAACTCCGGGAGTTGGTGATGGACAGGGAGGCCTGGCGTGCTGCGATTCATGGGGTTGCAAAGAGTCGGACATGACTGAGTGACTGAACTGAACTGAACTGAACTGAGACTTGAACCTGGGTGTGTCCAGTCCTAGACTAATATTCTGCTGTCCTGTGTGAATCAAACCGAATAGGAGGCCATAGTTCCACTTCATTTTCCCCAGGGTATGCTGTCCTGGGCTCCTTGAAGAGGGTCTCAGCCATCAACTAGATTGTCCTTGTATTCAGGGTCTGGGGCTACCTCAACATTCCTTTTGGATTTTAACCCAAAACAGAGGCTTGGGTGATGTTATAGACCCTCATCCTGGAGAGAACCCACGTGCATGCATGTTCTTGTACCCATACACGCACATGTGTGCCAATGACCTGGTGCCAGTGTAAAGGGGTCATAGAGGGCCATCAGCCTTCTCTCTTCCTACTCTCCTTCCCCTCTCTCACCACCTCTCAGCCCTCCACATCCACCAGAGAATGGATGCTTCCTACTCTGGTGGAAGCATGGCTAAGCGTCCCAAGAGAAATCATAGTGATTATCTTGCTCTGGGCCAAGGCAATTTCCGGAAGTCACTTTTGGGACTTGTCCAAACACTATGATTACAACCAGGTCTAAAAAAAAAATTCCTGTAAAGAAGAAAAGAAAGGGGATTATGAATATTTTCTTTACTTTCAAATATTTCTGTGATGTGGTTTTCTTATGTTTATAATTAAAAGTGATGAAAAAGACAATGAATTGCAGAAAGCGTGTGTTGCTTTTCTATGTGAGAAACTCCTGCGGGCAGCTTAGCTTTGCTTCCTGTAAGTAGTAACACTGCATCAACAAAAGAGGTTTTTTTGGGGTGGGTTGTAGTTATTTTATTTCATTATTTTAAAATTCATTTATTTTTAGCTGTGCTGGGTCTTTGTTGCTGTGCTCGGGCTTTCTTTAGTTGCAGGGAGTGAGGGCTACCCTGCCGTGTGGTGTGTGGACTTCTCATTGTGGTGACTTCCCTTGCTGCAGAGCACAGACTCTAGGGTGTGTGGGCTTCAGCAGTTGCGGCTGGTAGGCTCAGTAGTTGCGGTACATGGGCTTAGTTGCTCTGCGGCAAGTGAAATCTTCCCAGACCAGGGATTGAACCCATGTCTTCTGCATCAGCAAACAGGTTCCTATCCACTGTTCCACCAGGGAAGTTTAACATGGTTTTAAAAATTCTTTTTTCATTGTGGTAAAATCTACAAAACATAAAATTTACCATTGAAACATTTTTTAGTGTTCAATTCAGTGACATTAAGTACATTCGCACTATTGCGCAACCATCACCACCATCCATTTCCAAAACTTTTTCATCATCCCAAACTGAAGCTCAGTACTCATTAAATACTAACTCCCCATTCCCTCCTCCCTCCAGCCCTTGGTAACCTCCATTCTACTTTTGGTCCTTATGAACTTGACTATTCCAGGTACTTCATAGAAGTGGAATCAAACAGTGTGTATCCTTTTGTATCTGGCTTATTTCACTTAGCATGATGTCTTCAAGGCTCACCTGTGTTACAGTGTGTATTGGAATTTCCTTTTTTTTTCAAAGCCTGAATAATATTCCATAGCATGAATATGCCACCTTTTGTTTATCCATTCATCTGTCAGTGAACTTTTGGGTTGTTTCTACCTTCCAGCTATTGTGAATAATGCTGCAGTATGAGTACATGGGTGTACAAATACATGTTTGAATCTCTACTTTCAATTCTTTGGCCTGTATATCTAGAAGGGCAATTGCTATCAAGGCGGTTTTTAGAACTCATTTTTGGGACTTCCCCAGAAATTATTTTGGGCTTCCTAAGCTATGGCCACTTTTTGTCCTTTGAATGTGATTTTTTAGAAATTGCTAGCAGTTGCATTGGAGAAGGAAATGGCAACCCACTCCAGTGTTCTTGCCTGGAGAATCCAGGGATGGGGGAGCCTGGTGGGCTGCCGTCTATGGGGTCGCACAGAGTCGGACACAACTGAAGCGACTCAGCAGCAGCAGCAGTTTTATTGCTTTGTTGTTTGGTTGCCCAGTCGTGTTTGACTGTTTTGAGACCACATGGACACCCCACTCCAGTACTCTTGCCTGGAAAATCCCCTGGATGGAGGAGCCTGGTGGGCTGCAGTCCATGGGGTCGCTAAGAGTCAGACACAACTGAGCGACTTCACTTTCACTTTTCACTTTCATGCATTGGAGAAGGAGATGGCAACCCACTCCAGTGTTCCTGCCTGGAGAATCCCAGGGACGGGGGAGCCTGGTGGGCTGCCATCTATGGGGTCGCACAGGGTCGGACACGACTGACGCGACTTGGCGGCGGCGGACTGTATGTAGCTCGCCAGGATCCTCTGTTCATGGGGTTTCCCAGGCAAGAATACTGGAGAAATTAGCCATTTCCTACTCCAGGGGATCTTCCCGATCCAAGGATGGAACCCGTGTCTCCTGCAAGTCTCCGGCACTGGCGGGCATATCCTTTACCTCTGAGGCATCAGGAAAGCCACTAGCAGTTTTGGAAGCCTTAAAAATCAATTTAAAAATGTTTTATTAAAGCAAAGCTGAGAAGTAAGGACATGAGTCTCCCTTTCCTGATGAAAGGCCTGCCCAGAGTATAGAACAGTAGTCACAGGGCCAGGATTCAAGCTCAGATCTGTCTGAGCTCAAAGCCATGCTTGGTCAAATACCACGTTCTCTTTGTTGAAAGCAATTTGTTGGTGTATCAAATTGGGAAATGCCATTTTGGATCAAAAAGGTATGATATGAAGACTGATTTTAAAATGTTCATTATAAAGGTTTCCCATTGAGGACTGGGGTGGAGTAAGTGGGAGGGAGGCTCTAGAGGGAGGGGATATAGTTCCTCTGTCCATGGAATTCTCCAGGCAAGAATACTGGAGTGGGTAGCCATTCTCGTCTCCAGGGACATATATATTAGTGAGTGAAAGTTGCTCAGTCATGTCTGACTCTTTGTGATACCATGGACTATATAGTCCATGGAATTCTCCAGGCCAGATTACTGGAGTGGGTAGCCGTTCCCTTCTGCAAGGGATCTTCCCAACCCAGGAATCGAACCAGGTCTCCCTCATAGCAGGCAGATTCTTTACCAGCTGAGCCACCAGGGAAGCCTGATAAATATGACTGATAAATATATAATTATGACTGATTCTAGTTGTATGGCAGAAACCAACACTACATTGTAAAGCAATTATCCTCTAATTTAAAAAAAATTAATTGAAAAATGTTTTCCAATCAAGAAGAAAAGAAATAATCAAGGTCTAAAACTTGGTACGTAGAGAAAAGCAGAAAGAAAAGTTACCCATGGCCCTACCAGTGACTGTCAATCAATTGTATCCCTCTGTACAACGTTTAATTGCATTTTTCCTACAGTGCAGTTTACTTAATCTTGCCAGGCCGAGAAAAGACAGGCATTTAGTAACCTTAGCGAATGCTGAGCCTTTCATTTATAAAGATTTACACTGTCAGGAGATGGGAAGGGGCGCGGCCGCCGCAGACCCGCAGCGCTCGGATCTCCCTTCAAGAAAGAACTTGTGTTCTTTTCAGCTGCAAAGAACGCTGTTAGCTGATCGCCTCCAGCAGCAGCTCCTCAGCCAGCTTCAGGCTCCTCCCCGACAGCCCCCAAACCAATGTCTGAGCGTGGAGGAGATGCCAGCACCTACCATTTCAGCCCCTTGGCAGACCCTTCAATAGGCAACTTTTCCACTCCCCATTGCGTTGCCCAAGACTTCGCGTGATGTGCGCTGTGGTCTGAGAAGTTGCCGGCCTTTTTTCTTTCTCTTTGTCTTTCATTTCACAAGATAGGGTCTGCATGGCCTCCCGAAAGCGTTCCCTGCTCAGTCTTGCCTCCTCACCCTTTATCTTTCACAGTTACGGCTCTCCAACAAATCTCTCATTTCTAACTCCAGCTCTGGACCTGTGTGTTTTTTGTGTGCTCAGTTGCCAAGTCGTGTCAGATTCTTCGCGACCCCATGGACTGTAGCCCACCAGGCTCCTCTGTCCATGGAATCTCCAGGCAAGAATACTGGAGTGGGTTGCCATTTCCTCTTCCAGGGGATCTTCCCCACCCAGGGATCAAACCCTCCTCTCCTGCATCTCCTCCTGTATTAGCAGGCGGATTTACCACTGTGCCACCTGGGAAGCCCAGCTCTGGGTCTGCTAACTCCTAAGTCCATCATCCGCTTCCTGGAGGACCCATATGGACAGAGGTGGTGACTACTGATGAAAAGGTCTATGCCTATCTCTGAGCTTTTATTCCTTTTTTGGAAAGCTAAGCATTGAATTTCTATACCAGGTAATGTTCAACATACTGTCAATTCTGGGCTTTATTCAGTTCAGTAAGTTCAGTCGCTCAGTCATGTCCGACTCTTTGTGACCCCCATGGACTACAGCACACCAGGCCTCCCTGTCCATCACCACCTCTCGGAGTTTACTCAAACTCAAGCCCATTGAGCCGGTGATGCCACCCAACTATCTCATCCTCTGGGCTTTATACAGAGCATGAAAGTTTTTTTTTATATAAGAATTGAGTTTTCGACCAGATGGCCAGAGCCGGGAGCCCCGAAGTCTGAGTTCAGTGCCCCCGGAGGCCTGGGAGCCATGATTCTGGAACCTTCGGACCTGCTGACGGGAGAAGGGGCCCCGGGCTTAGGACTGGGTGGGGGATTCAGGGTTCAGGCTCTGAGGGCGGTGCTTCTCGGGCTGAGGGGTGGGGCTTAGGGAGGAGCCTATGCTGGTGGGGGCGGAGCCTGGGTGGAGGAGGAACCTGAGGAGGGGTTTGGGTGGAACTGCTGAGCCGGAGATGGGTCCAAGGAGAGGAATCCCCAGGGTTGAGTTTGTCCAGTGAGCAACGAGGGGGCAGAAGGCGGGGCCTCAGAAATTCTAGAACCAGTGAAGCTGGGTGGAAGATTGGGAAGATGACACTGAAAGACAGGTGTGTGGGTTTATGGTTGGCGCCTTGCCATTGGGGTGGGGAGATAAAAGTTTTCTGAGTATTTTCCTCAATCAAATCTTATGTCTTAGTATTTTAAGAAGCACAAAATGGTGGACTAACGGTAAGAACCCTGAGAAACCATAGAAGAAAGACGAATGAAGGAAAGCAACGTGGAGAGCAGATTCTATGGTAACAAAGATGACAGATTAAGACCGACAAAAGAAGGGGATGATTAGAAATAAGGCAGCTGCTTTAGAGAAGTCCTGACGGTGAGTGATCAATAAAGTCTGATGAATGTGGAAGAGCAGAACATAGTAAAAATGTGTTACAGTTGAGTGTTTTGCAATGCAAGTGAGTGTCAGTTAAGCACTAAACACATAAAATGAATATATGAAAGTAGTGGTATCTGTTGTAACTCATGCCACTGCAGGAGCTTTTAAGAGTTGCTAATAAAATAATAATGCATTTTATTTATCTGACTCTGGAAACACAACAGACCATTTCCGGGCAGCCATGCAGCTGTCCTCCCATGGTCAGGCAGGCCAGATACAGAGCTGGAGTTATAACGTTCCTTTTCATGTCACCTGGTGAGCAGCTTTTGCTGTGTCTCAGGCTGATTGCAAGGAGGGCTTCCCAGGTGGTTCTGTGGTAAAGAATCCGCCTGCCAATGTGGGAGATGCAGATGAACGTTGGATTCATGGGTTGGGAAGATCCCCTAGAGTAGGAAATGGCAACCTACGCCAGCATTCTTGCCTGGAAAATCCCATGGACAGAGGAGCCTGGCAGGCTACAGCCCATGGGGTCACTAAGAGTTGGATGCGACTAACACCCATGCAGGCTGGTGGAGGCATGTGCCTCCTGACTGTGGCTCTGAGGTCTTGCCTGTGACACCTGCAGCTGCCCGCTGGGAAGCAGGGGCTCTGTTCTGCTTGTCATGAATGCCCAGGGCTTGTGTTTAGGGCCTTAGCAATGTTCTCCTCACTGGTCCTTTTACTTCCTTGATACAAAAAACCACATTCATGTTCCCTCCTTCTCCTGCATCCCAGTTAGCCCAAGAACTGCATCTTTGCCTAGCTTGGGGGTTCTCAGCCTGACTGCCCCATTCACTAATACCCAGGCTGCCTGCCTGACTATTGAACACAGAACATCTGGAGGTGGGGCCAGGTGGCAGCATTTTTAAAAAACTGCCCATGTGATAACAATGGGTCGCCAAAGTTAAGAATCTCTGGCTTAGCTAAACCCATTTCCTTGATGGAAGGAGTTAGGAAGGGTACCCTTCCTACAGATTTTGCCCCAGGCCCATTCACTGGCCACATCACTGCCCTTGAAGACAGAGCCAGGTCACCCTCATCTTGCCCCGCTATCTTGTCCTCAATGAAATAAAATTAATTTTTTGTATGGAAGATCCTTAGATTTCATACTTTCTGCATTCCCACGTGTGTGTGTGCTAAGTTGCTTCAGTCATGTTCGACTCTTGGCTGATGCTATGGACTGTAGCCCGCCAGACTCCTCTGTCCATGGAATTTTCCCAGCAAGAATACTGAAGTGGGTTGCTTTCCCCTCCTCTAGGGGATCTTCCCAGTGGATTCTTTACCCCTAGCGTCACCTGGGTCATGGGCTTCCCTGACAGCTCAGATGGTAAAGAATTCTCCTACAGTGCAGGAAACTCGAGTTTGATCCCTGAGTCGGGAAGATCCCCTTGAGAAGGGAATGACAACCCACTCCTGTATTCTTACCTGGAGAATTCCACGGACAGAGGAGCCTGGTGGGCTACAGTCCGTGGCATCACAAAGAGACGGACATGACTGAGTGTGAATAACACTTTCACTTTTTTACTTCCAGCTGGGTGGTAGTAGGGGGTCAAGAGAGCAGTGTAGGTAGAGGGCTGCTGCAGCTGCTCAGTTTCAAACCAGGGAGTGAACTTCTACACTTTTCCAGCCTGGAGTTCCTTCCAGGCAGAGAAGCCAGGGAGGAACATCCAGCGAGACCATTTGGATGAGCACACGCACAATCGGCTAATCTCATAGACTTTGGTCAAACTCTGTTGCAGAAGCAACAGGTACGGGCTGGACCAATAGATTCCCTTAGGTGTGTAGTTCCAGTTAATTTTTTTTTTAAGAGTCTGATGGCTGTTTTTGAGACCCTTGTGTATTTATTTATGTAGGCAGCTCTGGGTCTTCGTTGCTGTGCTTAGGCATTCTCTAGTTGCAGCGAGCAGGGGCTACCCTCTAGCTGCAGTGCACTGGCTTCTCGTTGTGATGGCTTCTCTTGTTGCAGAGCACAGACACAAAGGCTTGTGGGCTCCGCAGGTGCAGCTTGAGGGCTCTCCAGTGCGGACTCAGTAGTTGTGGCGCAGGGGCGTGTGGGATCTTTCAAGACCATGGATCGAACTGGTGACCCCTACATTGCAAGGCAGCTTCTTAACTGCTGGACCCCCAGGGAAGCCCCAGGTTAATTCTTTATCATGCACGGTTCAGATGGTATCTCTTTTGACCTCAACTTATGGCACAAACTCCTCCCAGAACTTTCCTTAGTGTTGTACCAGCTGGATTCTATGTGGCCCCGTCTGGGATGACTGTTTACTTTCTTTGTATGTAGCTTTTCTTATTATAATATCAGACTGTAGAGTGAGGGCTTGTTGCCAGGGCTACTGGGTATAGGGCATATGCTGTTTTAGCCTGACCTTATTTAGCTACACTTCCCCTTTGTTCCAGCCTCTTCCAGGCCCCTTGCTATTGTGGCCCCCCCAAACCAAAAACAGGCTGACGTTTCTCTCTTTATAATCTCTGCTTCTCCGCAGGCTCTTCCGGATCTTTGCCCCAAATTCACTTTCTATTTCTGTTGACTGATACCGTCTTCCTCCTGCAGTATGAGGTCACCTGAGCAATGAGGTCACCCATCACCCACCTCCCAGGTTATTGCAAGGAGTAATTGAGATAACGTATGTAAGCACCAGGCACATTGTAAATACTTATACAAATTAGCTGTAATTATGTAAACAGCAGTCATCCTGTGTGGTATGAGCTCTGATAGGAAGTACAAAGTACACCAAGAATTGCTCAGTACACTGAGAAATGTTAAACAGTGGCTGGTGACAACTACTGTGTGTCTAGAAGTCCAGCACCCCCACCTATTCCCTTTATTTGCTTATTCACTAGACGTTCATTGAGATCAGCAGTGGTCATTTGTCATATTCACAGCTACCTAGAGTTTTTTTTTTTTTTAATTGTGGCAAAATACATATAAGATTTACCATCTTAACCATTTAAGCATGGAGTTCAGTGGTATCAAGTACATTCACATTATTGTGTAACCATCGCCACCAACCATCCATCGAACTCTCTTCATCTTGTGCTGCCCAGTGTCTTTTGAACTGTCTTTGTGTATCTGGGGAAATTCCTCTTCTGTCCTCGCAGTGAGGAAGTCAGAAGCCATACCTCCACGTGCCCTGGGACTGGGATGCAGGCCTATGACCCGGCTCCACCAATCAGATGCATCCATGCGGACCTTGCTTCAGATGGGAGCCACAGGAAGAGGCAGGCTTGGGTGAGGCCGCCATGTTTGCTGGTGTGGATGGCAGCAGAGGTGCCCAGCTTTTGGTGGTGGTGGCTGCCATGATGGTGCTTCCCAGAGGTAGCAAAGTCAAGTTCTTGAAGCAGAAGTGAAAACGATGCTCGCTGTGGCAGTGACCGCAGCTGAGCTGGTTCTTGAAGCTTATCGAGCTTGACATGGCTGGCAGTTTCCTTTTGGGCCATGGTTTTGGGTGTTACTTCTGGATGTTTCGTCTCAAATCTCCTCCTGAATAAATTTCCTTTTTTTGTTTAATCATCTGGGTAGTAGAACCATACCAGTCCCCAGCGACCTCAGTCTTGAATGGCATCATGAGGTGGATGTTAACAGTCTGGCCCAGGTTCTTTTTACAGTCTCTTCTCCAACTCTCTCAGTGATTAAGTTAATATGAGGCCTCAGTTTCTCATCTTCTGCGAGTATTGCCTGAATAAGACCACAGAGCTTCCTAAGGATAAATTTTTTTCTTTGTACAGGATAGTCACACCCTTGAGTAGTGCAAGAAGCTTTTCTCTCCCAGTCTGCAGGGCACCACTTACACAGATAACCTTTCCCTGCATCTCATGGATTCATCTGGTTCCTCGGAGCCACAGCTGTCTCTCCCATCTCCATAGCTACGGGAATGTTTGCTTTATGTCTTCACAACTGTGAGACACACAGAGTGGATTTGTCCTCAAATAAAAGGCTGTCTTCTCTAGAGACGAATTCAACTCTGGTAACATGGAGACCTGCTTGAAGCTTTGAAAATATAGGCTCCCTTCTACTCTTAGCTTCTGCCTTTCCTATTGAAATTGCAAGGATCTTGGGACTTCTAGCTAACATTTAATCTCAGACTATCCCTGTGTTTTCATCTGTTATAGGTTGAATTGTCTTCCCCAAGATTCAGATGTTAAAGTCCCAACTCAGAGTGGATATTTGAAGACAGGGTCTTTAAAGAGGTGATTAAGTTAATATGAGGTCACACAGCTGAGCCCTACGCCCTGTAATTGTTGTTCTGATAAGAAGAGGTGATCAGGACACAGACACATACAGAGGGAAGAGCTTGTGAAGACATAGGGAGAAGGTTCCCATCTACAAGTCAAGCAGAGAGGTTTCGGAAGGAAGTAACCCTGCCAACAGCTTGATCTTGGACTTCCAGCCTCTGCAATTATAAGAAAACAAATTTTTTTTGTTTAACCTACCCAGGCTGTGGTGCTTTGTTACGTCAGCTGGAGCAGACTAATACCCCTCCCCCTCAGCAGTCTTTGCCTGAAGCCTTGCCATTCTTTTCCTTAAAGTTTGGTGGTGGTTTTTTTTAATGTCTTTGCCCATTTTAAAAATTTTTATTTTTAAGTTTTTTCTTTAAACTTTTTGGCTGCTAGGCATGTGGAATCTTAGTGCCCAGACCAGGGATTGAACTGGCACCCCATGTAGCGGAAGTGCAGATTCTTAACCACTCTCTGCTTGACTTGTAGATGGGAACCTTCTCCCTATGTCTTCACAAGCTCTTTCCTCTGTATATGTCTGTGTCCTGATCACCTCTTCTTATCAGAACAACAATTACAGGGCGTAGGGCTCACCTGCATGACCTCATGCTAACTTAATCACCTCTTTAAAGACCCTGTCTTCAAATATCCACTCTGAGTTGGGACCACCAGGGAAGTCCCTTAGCCCTTCCTCTTTTAGCACAGAGTGCACCCGCCTCTGTACTTGGGCTTTGAGGACTGGTGTGGAGAGTCTGGAAGGGAGCACACCATGTCTGTAGCACTTCTCTGTGTACAAGGGCATCTTTGTCAACCGTGTTGCCTCAGGGGGGGCATTGAAGGGTAGTGAGGACAGAAGGGACACCGTTCTAGCCAGCCACTCTGGCCAGGGATGAATGTGTGTGTGCTCAGTGATGTCTGACTCTCTGTGACCCCATGAACTGTAGTATGCCAGGCTTCTCTGTCCATAGGGTTCTCCAGGCAAAAATACTGGAATGGATTGCCATCTCCTCCTCCAGGGGACCTTTTCAACCCAGGGATCGAGCCCACATCTCCTGCCTTGTGTTCAGATTCTCTATCCGCTGAGCCACCAGGGAATCCCCAGCCATGAATGAGGCAGAAATATTCTTTTTCACGTCTGATTTCACTAAATCACCTTAAAGCTACCCTGTCCAGTGTGGGTGCCACTAAGCCACACGTGGCTCTTCTTGGGCACCTGAAATGTGGTTTGTCCAAATTGGGATGAAATTCCCAATGTAAGTGTGAAAGTGTGTATGTAAGTGTGAAATACATAAAGATTTAGCTGAAAAAAATGCAAAAATCTTATTAGTAATTTTTACATAGATTACATATTAAAATATATTTTGGATCAATTGCACTAACTATAGCTATAAAATCAATTTCACCGGTTTCTTTTTACTTTGAAAGTGGTTACTAGAAAATTCAAGATTACATAGTTAGCTCGTATCATATTTATACATAACCTGCAGAGGAGCCTGGTGTGCTATAGTCCATGGGTTTGCAAAGAATCAGACATGGCTTAGCTACTGAACAACAACAAATTGTATTTCTAATGGATAATGCTGCTCTAAAGAGGGTCTGGGCCTTGCCACCCAGCTACTAGCCAGCTCTCTTGTGTTTAATCAGCGGTCACAACATACTTAGGCCACAAAGTAAAGATGAGGCTTGGCCTGGGCCCTTGAGAAGAATCTCAGTCTCCAATCCTGGTTGCAGAACCCTAGTGAGTGCCCAGTTTGTATCTCATCCTCACTGAATGATGACCTCTAAGCCCGGACCTTTATACTTTTGTCCTTCTGCGTGGTGGTGATCAGACCTCTGGCCCTTGCTCCATGGCTGGTTAATGTCCATCTTACCTCTCTTTCCCTTGGCTCAGGATTTCCTAGAACAGACATTAAAAAAAATTTCTTTTAATATAGTTGATTTACAATGTTGTGTTAATTACTTCTGTACAGTAAAGCGACTCATTTATACACATATATACATTCTTTTTCATATTTTCTATTATGATTTCTCACAGGATATTGAATATAATTCCCTGTATACAGTAGGACCTTGTTGCTTTTCCATTCTATATATACTAGTTTGCATCTGCTAATCCCAAACTCCCAATCCATCCTTCTCCTACCCCACTCTCCCTTGGCAACCATCGGTCTATTCTCTATGCCCACAGTTGTGTTTCTGTTTCATATATGGGTTTATTTGTGTTATATTGTAGATTCCATGTATAAACGATATCGTGTTGTGTTTGTCTCTTTTTGACTTCACTTAGTAGGATAATCTCCAGTTGCATCCATGTTGCTGCAGACGGCATTCTTTCATTCTATTTTATGGTTGAGTAGTATTCCATTGTATATACGCGCCACGTCTTTATCCATTCACCTGTCGATGGACATTTACATTGTTTCCATCTCTTGGCTATTATTAATAGTGCTGCTATGAAGATAGGGGTGTATATATCTTTTTGAATTATAGTTTTGTTTACATACATGCCCAGGAGTGGGATTGCTGGATCATATGGTAATTTTATTTTTCATTTTCCGAGGAACCATCATACTGTTTTCCACAGTGGGTGCACCAACTTAAGTTCCCACCAACAGCATAGGAGGCAAGAACAGACTTCTCATGCCCCAGGCTCTGCTGAGTGTCTGCTGACACTTGTGGCCCTCTCTGAACGCCTCCACTAGACTTCACCCAGGGCTGATTGTGGGGGTCTGCCATAGGTCGCCTGGTCTTCGTTGAGCTCTTGTTCAGAGCACTTGACATTGGCCTCAGCCCTTGGGATCAGGAGAGAAGGCCAGGAAAAAGGAAATCCCCTTCCTCAAAGGAACCACGCTTCATTTTGAATTCATCTCTTGGGCAAACCAATGCAGAGTCCAGCCTCCCCAACTAGACCCGGTTTGACCGACTTCTGACCTTGCCTGTGAAGTTCTTCCAAACTGTTGTTCAACACAGATAACTCAGCTTTCATGTGATGCATTTTTGAGGCCCAGGGGAAATGTTGCAAATACTGGGAATGTGTGAACTGAGGAAATCGAATTAATTAAGAAATATAAATCTAGAAAATGTGGCAATAGCAGACAAAGGGAGGCCAGACTCTTCTGGTGGTCCCTCTGGAGAGCCTGACGGTACAGGAGGACTTGTGTCCCTTCAGACTCCTGTCTGTGACTTTCCAACCCCCAGACACTCTGCTCTGAGGCTCTGGCTCATGATGTCTCATCTCTCGACCTTCCTAAACATGTCTTCCTGTTCCTGCCTTTATCCTTTGCTTACCCCTTTCTTATTCCTAGGGTGCCTGACCATCCCATGTCTGCTCATTCAAATATACAAGTCTGTCCTTTCCATCTGAGTTCAAATACTACTCTCCTTGAAACATTTACGGATGAATAGCTGGAAATGATGTGTCCCTTTGGGGGACACCTTGTTTCTGATTACCTAATGTCCCTTCCCCTCGGCTTTATGTCATAGTTCTTGCTTTCCACGTTTCTTCTAAGACTGGGGGAGGGGTCGCGGGGGGTGGGATTGTGTTTTATCCCTCTCTCTGTCTCCAGTTGGGCCAAGCACTCTGTCTGGCCCTGATGCCTGCATTTTCACTATTTTAAAAAATATTTATTTGACTGTACTGGGTCTTAGTTGCAGCCTGTGGGATCTAGTTCCCCTGGCCAGGGATTGGACCCCGGCGCTCTGCATTGGAAGCACGGACTCTCAGCCACTGAACCAACAAGGAACCACTGATTTTCGTTATAGTTACCTCCATCCTAGCAATTCCTGCTCTGTTTTATGTGTATGTGTCTTTCTGCCTCAATAAACTATAAATATCCAGCTACAAGCCACCAGGGTTGCAGATAAACCAGCCAGAGTCCCAGTCCTTTTGGTGAGCCCAGACTAGAGGTGCAGACAAGTCATGGGTAGCATTGTTGTAAATGGGCTGGCAGATGTGTGTCCAGGGGTGGGGGTGGAACAAAGGGCAGAGTTCAGTTCTGCTCTTCAGCAGAATTAGCTCAGAGCAGGTCTGGAAGGATAAGGAGAGTCAGGGGAGGGTTGGATTCTTGGGGGAGGAACTGGAGATGGTCCGCAAGGTGAGACAGACCACTCCACATAGTTTGGAAAAAAAAAGTGGGGACAGCTATCTTATCAGCTTGTATCCCAGTCCTTGCTGCAGAGCAAACGTGTAGAAAAGGTTGATGCCCTGGTGGTCTGACCGACTGAATGAATGAACCAGGGTTCTTGTGGGTGGGAACCACACTCATTTATCTTTGTTTTTTTGAGTGACAGAGGAGCCTGGCATGCTACAGTCCATGGGGAGTCGGGCGCGACTTAGAGCCTGAAGAGAAACAGACGAGTCTCAGTCTCACGCGCACTGGAGGATGCGCTGCTTTAGCCCAGTGGGTCTCAGCCCTCGCTGCTTCGTAGTCACCTGGGAGCTTTGCAAAGGCCTGGGGCAGGGCCTCTCATCCATTCTCCTTAAGAGCACTCTGGATATTGCTGGTATGTACTTTGGGTGCAGAGCTGCTCTGAGGACCTCTGATTATGGCCCTCTGGTACCTAGTTGGTATGTCACCCCAGGTGAGAGTCTCAGCATCCCTCGCGTCACCTCTTGTGGGTCAGTGTTTCTCACCTCTTGCTGTGCATTTAGTCACCTGTGTGTGGGGGTGAGTTTAAACTTTCAATACCCACCTGCCCACCAAGATTGGTTAAATCAGAAGCTAACTGGGAGAGAAAGGGAGTGGAGAAGCTGAGACTGATTATTTTAAAGTCTTCTTTAAAAAAAATTTTTTTTTGGTTGTGCTGGGCTGTGCGTGGGTTTGCTCTAGTTGTGGACAGTGGGGGCTCCTCTCTAGTTGCAGTGTGAAAGCTTCTCATTGCAGTGACTTCTCTCGTTGTTAAGGCCCCTGGAACTCATGCGGACAGGAAGCCCAGCCGTGCTGATGCACTTAGAGCTGAAGCAGTCATAGACCTCTGGCGGTATGTGGAAGGACAGAAGTTTTCGCAGCCTCAGCTCTGAGAGTCAGGATTGAGCATGCCTGCCAGCTTCAATAAACCTGTGTTTCTGCCTTTAAAAATGGCTGCATGAGCCCTTCTTGTCAGATGCTCTCCCTGGGCCATCATTTCATTATTTAGTCAGTATTTTCATAACTGATCCATCAGCCCAACTATAAAAGTGCCAAGGAGAAAACTTTGTTTTTAATGATTATGCATCTCTTTGGCTTTGTTACCATAATTTCTGGGGGAGCAACAATTACCTTGTGTCTGGCTGATCTGCCTCTGAGTGCAGTGTCCTTCCAGTTGGTTTAAAGGGACCATCATTCTCTGGGACCATCGCCTACTGCATGCTAATGTGTGGCCTCCAGCTGGGACTTGGGAATCTCAGACAAGATGTCTGGTTTAGGAATTGCCACATCTATACATGTGTGTTGGAGAAGGCGATGGCACCCCACTCCAGTACTCTTGCCTGGAAAATCCCATGGACGGAGGAGCCTGGTGGGCTGCAGTCCATGGGGTCGCAAAGAGTCGGACGCAACTGAGTGACTTCCTTTTCACTTTTCACTTTCATGCATTGGAGAAGGAAATGGCAACCCACTCCAGTGTTCTTGCCTGGAGAATCCCAGGGATGGTGGAGCCTGGTGGGCTGCCGTCTCTGGGGTCGCATAGAGTCGTACACGACTGAAGCAACTTAGCAGCGGCAGCAGCAGCATACATGTATGTATTTGGTGAATCTGTTGAGCATCTTTTATGTGCCCAGCCCTGTGCTGGGAACTGGAGATGGTGTGGCAAGTTGCCTCTTGGGAAATATGTTCCAAACCTAAAGAATTGAGAAATAAGTGATTAATCCTGGGGTGTGTGTGTCTCAGCCTGGGCAGCCTTCCCTAAGGAGGTGGCATTTGTCCTGGTTTCTTTTTTTACATTTTTGGCAGCACTGGGTCTTTGCTGCTGCACATAGGCTTTCTCTAGTTGCGGTGAGCGGGGGCTACCCTTCATTGTCGTGTGTGGGCTTCTCACCATGGGGGCTTCTCGTTGCAAAGCACGGGCTCTACACTCACGGGCTTCAGTAGTTGGGGCGCGTGGATTTAGTTGCTCTGCAGCATGTGGGATCTTTCCAGAGCAGATATTGAACCTGTGTCTCCTGTATTGGCAGGCAGATTCTTAACCATGGGACCAGGGAAGTCCTGCTGTGGGTTTTAAAAAGTAAATAGGAGTCTCGCTGGAAAGGTTGTATAGCCTTGTGAGTGCTTAGTTGCTCAGTCGTGTCTGACTCTTTGCAGCCCTCTGGACTATAGCCCACCAGGCTCCTCTGTCCATGGGGATTCTCCAGGCAAGAATACTGGAGTGAGTTGCTATGCCCTTCTCCAGAGGATCTTCCCAACCCAGGGATCGAACTCAGGTCTCCCGTATTGCAGGCAGATCCTTTGCCATCTGAACCACCAGGAAAGCCTTGTATAGCCTTAGGAGTAGGCTTCAACCTGGCCAAATGATTAGAATCCCAAGCTACATTCTAGACTGTCAAATAAGAACCTCTAGGGGGTGAGGCCCAGGTGTCAGTAATCTTTAAAGCTCCCTAAATGGTTTCCAAGTGCAGCCAAGGTTGGAAACCATGCATTAAGGCAGCAGTCCCTAAACCGTTTGGCACTAGGGACTGGTTTCATGGAAGACAGTTTTTTCACGGATTGGAGTGGGGGATGGTTTCGGGATGATTCAGGCACATTACATTTGTTGTGCACTTTATTTCTAATCTAATGCCACTGCTGATCTGACAGGAGGTACCAGTCCATGGGCCAGAGGTTGGGAACCCCTTCATTAAGGAGATGGAGTGGAGGCCACCTAGAAATTAAAAAAAGAATTAACATAGCCTTGAAGTTCACCCTCCACAGGTTATCAGTTCAGAAACTTCCTCCAGCTCTTCCCAAGTGTTCCAGAGAAATGAGAGGATGGGGGCCTTGGAGGCAGACAGATGGTATGCTGACTGCTGTAACACAACTGGGCGACTGTCAGTCATTTATTCACGCAGTTAAAAATTCTGTAAGTGTTTATTGATTGCTTACTTTGTGTTAGGTTCTGGGAAGCCGGCAGGGAATAAGATCAAGTTCTTCCCCTTAGGGAGCTTGTTGTCTGGTAGGGGAGAAGGACAGACACATTTCTTAATACAGTGTTAGGAGTCAGGGACAGGAAGTTTGGGGAGCCCTTGATTCCTATCTTGATTCCTTGATTCCTTGATTCCTACCTAGTGCAAGTCATGGGGTTAAGGAGAATAATGGCAACCCACTCCAGTATTCTTGCCTGGAGAATCCCATGGATGGAGGAGCCTGGTGGGCTACAGTCCACGGGGTCGCAAAGAGTCGGACACGACTGAGCGACTTCACTTTCACTTTCATTTTCCCAGAGGAAACGGCCTTAAGGAGATACCTGAAAGTTTTGGCCAGGGGAAATGGAGGAAGGAAAAGATGGAGCCATAGGTTAAGGACACTCCATGTACAAAAAGCCAAAGGCAAGAGTGAATATGGTACATTCAGGGGATTTGCAAGTATTCACTCTGGCTGGAGTATGAAATGTGATGTGGGAGAGGGGTGAGAGAGAAGCTGAAAAAAACAGGTCGGGGCCAGATTATAAGAGGTCTTATTAGCTGAGTTGTGGAGTCTGATGTCCTGGTGGTGATGGGGAGCCACTGAAGGGTCTGCCTATGAGATGTGCGTGTTTGTGCTGTGTGATTAGATTGCAGGAGGGTTACAGGGATCTTTGTGAGAGATGACCGTGGTCTGAACTGTGGTGGTGCCAATGGGGATGGGGAGAAACAGAGTCAGAGGATGCTTTGATCTGTGGAGTCCTCTCTCTGGATAGCTCTGTCCTCTCGGGTCCTCTGTCCTGTGAAATCGAGCCGCCTTGGTCTCCTCAACTCAAGGAACCCGCCTGGCTCTCCTAGGGGACCCCCTCCCTGTACTGCAGCCTGCAAACTACTCAGGGATCACTGTCCTTTGTTATTAATGTCCAGTGTCTTGAAATTTCTTTTTGTCTGGTTTTTGGTTGCTTCAGGCAAGAGGTACATGTAGCCTCTATTAGGCCATCTTGGCTGGAAGCAGAAGTCAGTTTTATTTTTTTTTGTCCAAGTATTATTTAAGAAAGTTTTAAAAATTTCTGTATGACAAGATCCTTTTGTTTTCTGTTGCTATACTCCACTCATAGTTATTATAAAATATTGGCTATGTTGCTGTGCTGTACAATATATTTATGTGGCTTATTTAATTTATACATAGTAGTTTGTACCTCTTGATCACCTACCCCATCATGTCCTTCCCCCTCCCTCTCTGCACTGTTAACTACTGGTTTGTTCTTTATTTATGTCTTTATATGTGGTTGAGGAATTATCCCGCATGCCCTGTGGTGTGCCCAAGAATAACCAAGCCAAACAAACAAAAACATTGGGTGCATGCTTCTGTTTTTTTTTTTTTTTTTTAATTATGAAAATGTAACACATTTACAGGAGACTTGGAAAATACAGGACAAAGTTGCATATAATTCCACTATATATATATTATAATTATTTTTTTAGGTAGATAAATTAAGATTTTTAGTTTGAGTTTCAATTTCAAACTCTCAAAAAGTCATAGAATTAATATATGAGAAGTACAAGGATATAGTAGACCTGAAAAGCGCTATGAACCAATTCAACATAATTAAGATTTATACATTTTCACACAATAGTGGGATACAAATTCTGTTCAAGTTCCCAAAGACTATAAACTTGGAGACACTGGAACATATCCAGGGACATAAGACTGCAAAAACCTGATGGTCTAAAGGTATTGGAATCATACAGTCTGTTCTCCTATCACTGAGGAATTATGTTAGCAATTTAATATCAGGAGATATTTGAAAATAGCCCACATATTTTCAAGTGTACTGTGACATTTGCCAAGAGAAGTCTTGGAGTTAGCCATTGAAAGCCTCAGTGCGTGTACCTTTTTGGATTAGTATTTTCATTTTTGGGGGATATATATCCAGGAGTGGAATTGCTGGACCATATGGTAGTTCTGTTTTTAGTTTTTTGAAAAAGCCCCACACCCTTTTACACAGTGGCCACACCAATTTACATTCCCATCAACAGTATACGAGAGTTCTCTTTTCTCCACATCCTCGCCAACATTTGTTATTTGTGGTCTTTTTGATGCTAGCCATTCTGGCAGGTGACATCTCATTGTGGTTTTAATTTACATTTCTCTGCTGATTAATGGCATTGAACATCTTTCCATGTGCCTGTTGGCCATATGTAGGTCTTCTTTAGAGAAAACATTATTCCTTAAAATGTGAGGATATATGTTATCTATCATTCTGCTTTTAGTCTTTAACTGAAAAATTGAGACAACAGGAAAGTTCTATCTAACTTCCTATTATAGCTGTAGAGCGAAGCAAATTGTGCTTCCAGCCCTGTCTGAGGCAGGAGGCGATTGGATACTAAGAGTCAGTACTAGTCATCTAGAGAGAAATAACCCAGGAAAGTGGCTTCCCTGGTGGCTCAGACGGTGAAGAATCTGCCTGCAATGCAGGAGACACAGGTTTGATCCCTGGGTCAGGAAGATCCCCTGGAGAAGGGAGTGACAGCCCCACTCCAGTATTCTTGCCTGGAGAGTCCCATGGACAGAGGAGCCTGACCGGCTACAGTCCACGGGGTCACAAAGAGTCAGACACAACTGAAGCGACCTCACATGAAACCCAGGAAAGTAGAAAGAAAACAGAGTACTCGGACATAACAGGTGCCAATCCTGTGCCCTGGTGTGTGCCAGGCACTGTCCTAAGTGCCGTGAGGAAGAACAGGTGGAAGGCAAGGTCCTGCCATCAGGGCGAGGAGACAGGCACCTACGGCACGAGCCACCGTGCACTGTTGGTTTTGGTGTGAGAAACCGCCTGAGAGCAGGCGAAGTGCAGTGAGGGCCAGAGAGGGAGGGCCGCCTGGGATGGAGCGTGGGGCTGGGCAGGGCGGCGGCGCAGGTTAGGAAGGGCAGAGCGAGGTCTGACTCTCCACGAGAAATGTGTGCTTCCTGCTCCACAGGGTAAAGCCCAGGGCTGCCATTTCCTCCTGGCATCCCAAGTGGCCCCCCCCACCCCCCGCCTCCATTGCTCTTGCCAGTGAAACCTGAGGCACTTCCAGGCTGGAGCTTTATTTATTGGTTTATTTAAATTATTTATTTTTGGCTACACTGAGTCTTCATTGCTGCGCACGGCTTGCTCTAGTTGCGGGAAGGGAGGCTTCTCCTTGCGGTGGCTTTTCTTGGTGTGGAACACTGGCTTTAGAGAGTGTGGGCTTGGTTGCCCCGCAACATGTGGAATCTTCTTGGACCAGGGATCGAACCCATGTCCCCTGCCTTGGCAGGCAGATTCTTAACCACTGGACCACCAAGGAAGTCCCAGTCTGGAGTTTAAGGATGAGTGTGGCTTGTCTCAGAGAAGGCAGTGGCACCCCACTCCAGTACTCTTGCCTGGAAAACCCCACGGACAGAGGAGCCTGGCAGGCTGTGGTCCATGGGCTTGCCAAGAGTCGGACATGACTTCACTTTCACTTGCATGCACTGGAGAAGGAAATGGCAACCCACTCCAGTGTTCTTGCCAGGAGAATCCCAGGGACGGGGGAGCCTGGTGGGCTGCCGTCTATGGGGTCTCACAGAGTCGGACACGACTGACTCGACTTAGCAGCAGCAGCAGCAGTGGCTTGTCTCCTTGGTCCTTTCTTGGCTGGAAGAAGAGGATGCCAAGGCAGAATCTCCAGACAGCAGGAAGTTCTTTCCAAGGAGGGAGGGCACCTGCCAACCAAGAATACCTACATCGGTCTGTTACTTGAGCAAAAAGTAGATTTCTATTACAATAAGTCACTGATGGTTTGGGATTATTAAGGGTTACCCTAATTAATATGGAAGACGTCACGGAGGAGGTAACGTTTGAACTGGGCCCTGAATAACATGGAGGATTTGACACTGAGTCTGGCAGAGCCTTGATCTTGGACTTCCCAGCCTCTAGAACTCTGAGAAATACATTTCTGTTGTTTAAGCCATACAGTCTATGGTATTTTTGTTGTGGCAGCCCGTATGGACTGAGTACTTTTTAACCTTATTGTACAGATGGAGAAACTGAGGCTCAGCTCATGATTTGGATCAAAACAGTTCATTGGATATTTCCTGGGAAGATTTGGCTTTGATTTGTAGTTCAGGGAAAAGGATTTTCATTCAGGGTTCAGAGAATCAGCTTGGTTCTTTCTTTTTTTAAAAAATAATTTTACTTATTTCTTTCTTTTTGGCAGTCCTGGGTCTTCGTTGCTGCTCGGGCCGCTCATCATGGAGGCCACTCTTGTGAAGCACAGTAGTTGCAGTCTCTGGGCTCTGGAGCACAGGGTCAGTATTTGTGGCTTAGTTGCCCCGTGGCATGTGGGATCTTCCCGGACCAGGGATCAAACCCATGTCTCCTGCGCTGGCAGGCAGATTCTTTATCACTGAGCCACCAGGGAAGCCCCTTGGTTCTTTCTTGTTTGGGGTCCAAAAGTTAGTTTGAATTCTTGGCTCTAGGAGTCTCTGATTCTTCATAGGTATTTAAATAAGTTAAAAGCCATAAAATGGTTGTGATGGCTGTACTTGGGGATCCAGAGGTGGTGAGCTCTTACTCTGGCCTGTGGTTCTGGCAGGTAATAGCTTGTGTCCACTGAGATGGATGATGGCCGTGGGGTGTGAAAGCTGAGTGATGACTAATATTAAAGTGGATATGGGTAAACAGAAATGAATTTGTTTGGAGTCCCTTTTATAAGCCATGATCCCAGGCAGGGTGATGGTCCATAGACACAGACAGACCGAGCCCCAGCTGGTGCTGGACGGCTGGCATCTGAGACTTTGCCCTTTCCAGTCCCAGGGCGAGGGCTGTGCCAGGCGAGGGCTCCTTGGCCAGCCCCACTTAGGCACCTCCAAAGGTCTGACTCAGAAAGTGGGGAGAAATGCCAGAGGCGGAGCTAGGCACAGGCCTGGGCAAAAATCCTGTGATGCTGAGTGTTTATAACAGTGAGAACCTGGAAATGACCCAAATGCCCAACGGTCAGAGGGGAGAGTTCTAGCACCTACTCTGTGTCTGTGCAGTCGCAAGGCTACTGGTCTCTAATTTATGGGTGAAAAACATAGTTGGGGGAGGGGGGCGATGAAACCTCTCCAAAAGTCGATCGAGCCCTTTTTCTAGCGCAGCTTTGGTTCAAACACATCTCCAAAGGGGCTTGCCCTGCTTTCCTTCACCAGCCAGGACTGCGCTGAGAATCTCCAGGGTATTTTATTTAATTTTCAACCACTTTTAGAGAAGTAAAATTTTAACACCCGCCCACCCCCCGACCCCGCCTGTTTTAGGAGAAACTGAGGCTTATTTTTTAGGGAGACGCTGAGGTTCAAAGATAAGAAGTGATTAATGTCATGTGTGAGGAGGGCATGGCAAACCACTCCAGTATTCTTGCCTGGAGCCTGGGCGGGCTACAGTCCTTGGGGTCGAAAAGAGACAGGACTAATGCGACTTAGTCTGAACACGACTAAAATAACATGCATGTGTGAAGTGGCAGAGCCAGAATTTAAACTTAAATTTTGTAAAACTCCCATCCCTGGGTCTGGCGCCAGAATGTAAGGGTTCAGATCCTAGCTTTTCTACTGACTAGTTGTGTGTACCTAGGGAAATTCCTAAATCTCTTGCAAATGGGGGTGATATAAATTCTTGCCTTTCTGGGCTGTTGGGAGGACTAAAGGAGTTAAGTAAATAGTCTGTGCCAGGCACACTCAATAAATGTTGGCCATTGTTCTTTTTATCATCGCTGTTGCTACCACTTCCCTAAGACACATGACTCTAGGAATAATCTTTAACATTGATGGAAACAGACCAGGATTGAATGCTTGCTTGTCTTGGATGCCTCGGGCCAATGTGGTAACAACAGCCTTTGCATATTCCACACATGGAGAAGTATCTAGAATAAAACTCCGGAACAGGACAGTGGAGACTCTGTTCACCCAGGCCAAGGCTGACTTCTGGAACAGCACAAAGGTGAGATGAGGGTGCTTGTTGATGAAGTGACTGGTTCACATAGGTTTTGTGTCATCTGTGAAAGAAATGAAAGGGATGTTGGCCTTGACCTGGTGGGTCTTGAGAAGGAGCTCTACCTGTGGTTTAAAGTCATGTCTCGTTTTCCTTCTGTTGCGTTGTGCTCCTTGTGGCTGGTTTGATGAGGTCCTACTAAGAGGCGGGGAAATGGATTAGATAATTGAGCTCTGCATCCTTTCTCCTCCATTTCCCTAGTGCTTCAAAATAATAACCCATTCCACGGAATAGGAGTTTCCAATGCAGATTACAGACTCCGTATTGTAGACTACCAATAAGTGTGTCCTTAGCTTGACCCTGGTGGAAGGCTGTCACTCTGATTGCAAAGCCTGGAGCTGCCAACCCAGTCAGGGGCCGCCCCCCCAACTCCTCTAAAATTTTCCTGGTGACAGGAGATTACGATGCACATAGACACGACAAGTGTGCACCGTGTCCAGTTTTCCTGCCCTCTGGGCATTCAGAAGACTATATATCAGTTGGGCGGGGCCGTGTGGTTCTGGTCAGTGGGCTGTGAGAGGGAAGGACACGCGTCCCTTCTTGGGGGAGGCGTCCAACAGCAGGTGCATGGCAGCTAAAGAGGCTGCCTGTGGAGAAGCTCCAGAACACGGCAGCCTCCTTCTGCTCGGTTCCCGCGTGCCTGCAGGGAGCAGGGCCCTGCCACTCCCCAGTCCTCATGGGATACGAACAAGAGTGAGAAAGAAACTTGTGTTGTGTGAAGCCACTGTGATTTTGGGGGTGTTTCGATAGCCTAACTGAGCCCCCTTAATCAATACAGGGTCCCTCCCCTGGAGGACAGCCTGCGGTGCTCCGGCCACGTCCGGCCCAAGTGTACTTCTCCAAGGCGTGGCAAGACTGAGACACAGTGTGCATTTCGCTAGGCCCATGCTTCTGGGTTTCTGCTTTGTGTCTTCTCTGTGTGTTTGTCCTTGCCTTCTACTCGCTAGAGAAGCAATAGCATTACCTTTCTTAGTTTTTTCCTTCCCCCCAAAATTATCATTAATTTTTTGGCTGCAGTGCACAGCTCACAACACCTTAGTGTGGCATGTGGGATCCCCAACCAGTGATTGAACCCATGCCCTGCACAGCGGAAATGTGGAGTCTTAACCCCTGGACCACCAGGGAAGTCCCTAAAAATTAATTTTTTCTTTTTTATCAAGGTAACATGAGTATGTGGTTAAAAAATAAAAATTGGAAAGTGTCGCGCCCAGTGCCAGAATCCGACTCTCTAGAGTCAAACATCGTAAACTCTAAGTCTTCCTTTGGGCATTTTCTACTGTATTTTAAAAAAATCTGTTTATAATGCTGTTTCTCTCCCCTCCACCCCAGTTTTATTGTGATCTAATTGACATACATCACTGTATAACTTTCAAGTGTACACCATGATTGTTTGACTTACATGTATTATGAAATATATTCTCAACTAAAAGTTTTTTTCTACATTATCTACTGACCTCCTACTTAAATAGATTTTGCTCTCTTTTTCCAGCCTGACAACTCCCTCTACAACCACTGCTCTCTTCACGCTCTTAATTCAGTTATATTGTGATTTTTGGTTGGACCAATATCTGGCGTTTGCCTTACTGTGAATATAGTTATATTGTGATTTTTAATTGAACCAGTATCTGGGGTTTGCCTTACTGTGACTATGTAAATACTTTCCATGGTTGAGTTACATGAGGTGCAATTCTTACATCTTATTTCTTATATGATACAGTAGAAACAATGTTATGTGTTCACCCCCTATTTCCTTTTCCTGGGAAAGCAGGAGATGACATCTTCCAGCCTTCTCTGTGGTTCAGTTGGGACCATGTGACTAAGTTCTGGCCAATGGGAATGCAAGGGGAAGTGACGCAGCCCTCGTCAGCCCCAGGCAGCCCTAGGCCTTCTCCACTCCCTGACCCTCCCCTCCAGGAAGCTGGAGCGAAGGGCCCTGAGATGGTGGCACTGCAAGATGGAAGGGGGCTGGGCTCCTGAGTCCCCACCTGGAGGAGAGCTGCCAACCAGTTTCAGCCTGTGACACGGATGAGACGTAAACCTTTGTGTGTTAAGCCGCTGAGATTTTAAGATGGGTCTGTTATGGCAGCTACCATTTAATACCTAATACTTCCAGCTTTTTTTTTTTATTCTCCAGTTTGCTTAATATCCTTTCAATCATCCTAATTCATCCCCAGATTCTCCCACAGAATTACAAACCTCTTCTCAGTAAGGGTGAACTCCCAGTCTCTTCAGCTGTACTCTCTGCCCTTCCCCTCCCCACCCCTCAACTAACCCTTTGCCTAGTCGATGGAACTTCAGGCTTTTTCTCTGCCTCACAGAGAGGCAGGAGGCTGGTTGGAAGGGGATACAGGTTAGATTTAAGGAGAGGTGGCCTCACGTAATGGTTAAGACCTCAAGCTTTTCCATTTTAGTAGCTCTATGATTTGGGTAATTTTCTTAGCATCCTCATCTGAAAAATAGGGATGACAGTGATCTCAACTTCAGAGAACTGTTGTGTGGATTAAAGAAGATATTCTTGTAAAGTGCTCTCAGCACAGTTTCTGGCATATTGCATGTGCTAGTAAATGCTAGTTATTATTAAGACGAAAAAGTCATGGGGAATGACTGCACTTCCCAAGTACTAGGGAATTAACCTGGGAGTGAGTTTTCTGCCTTGTTCCTAACTTTAGGCAGCTGTTCCGCAACTCTGGAGACCAGGGGAAGAAGGACCACTTGGGAGGTCTGTCCCAAGGTGATAGCAGCAGCCTCCCCAGGGATGGGGACCATCTACCAGGACTCTTGCTTTATCTCCCCTGCATGGACTGAGCTGGGGCCCTCTGAAGGTCTTTGATTCCCCCACTTCAGGTTTTCCCTCCCTCCCCCTTGGCTTGGGGAGTGGTGCTTCTCAATCTCCTTCCTTCAAGTGGAAAGTGAAAGTGTTAGTCACTCAGTCGTGTCTGACTCTTTGTGACTGCGGTGACTGTAGCCCACCAGGCTCCTCGTCCATGGAATTCTGGCAAGCCACCAGGGAAGCCTTTGAGTGGAGATGGGTGTCAGATAGTTTAATAGCAGATATTTATTGAGTATCTATTACATGCCAGGTACTGTGCTAGGCGATGGATTATTAGAGTTAACAAATAGAAAGACTTTGGCATTAAAGAGTTTATAATTAAGTGGGAGAGGCAGATGGTGAACAAATGAATGTGTCATTATACACTGTAGGCTGTGCTGGAGTGGAAAACCTTGAGTCCTGGGAGGGAGTATCCGGGGTGACTGACTTCACCTGGGGGCAGTGAACTGTCGCTATCATCAGGGAAATTTACGCAGAGTCTCGCAGACCACAGGAGTTTTGAATTTAATTGAAAAGCAGAGGAGCCCCTGACTGGTTTAATCACGTCGGGGACCAACGTGATTAGATTTGTGTTTCAAAGAGGTCACTTTACTAACCACTTGCTCTCTGCCTCAACTGTCATGGGAAACCATGGTTAAAGGAGCAGAGAGAAGGGAAGGACCGTGAAGAAGGATGAGACTTTAGTAATCTGACTGCGGTCAGTTTCAGTTGCCACATCTCTTGGTCCCATCCTGGAGAGTGGGTGTCACCGTGGCAACCTAAGTGGATGAACGTTTCAGGCTTTAACAAATGTTGATGTATCAGCTGCCATCCAAGCAGATCTGTGTCAACGCAAATACGAATGTCTTCCCTAGCAAACCTCTTCTCCCCAGACATCTATCTGGAGGCATTTCTGATTTTGAAGCTTAGCTGATTTCTGTTCATGAGAGAACTACACTGTGTGAGGACAAGCAATAATTGGGGCTTGAAACTGCTTTTCCGCTTAGCACCCAGAAAAATGGCCGCACCAGACTGAACCAAACCCAGCATGGTCCTGGGATAAGCAGAGCCAAAAGTTCAAAGCCAAAGGCCTGTGGATAGTCAGTCTAATTCTCTTTTATCAGAGGTAAGAAACACCTTTGTCAGTAAGATGTCGGCAATAAACAACTTCCCAGTCCACCCCCCGGCCCCTGCAGGGTTCATGGTCCCTTCTTGGAGTTTCCATCATACTGTGAACCCATCTGTATTATGGTATTTATCACACTTCATTCACCTGTTGGTTCATTCACCAAATATTCAACGTCCAATGGTCAGATATTGTGCCAGGTGCTAGAGATGGAGTGTTGAACAAGACAAGACCCCTTTCGCATAGACTTATATTGTAGTTGAAATGTTAATAGATGGACAATAGTCCAGTCACCAAAGCGCTAAGTAAGATCCCTGCAGACAGTAATAGAGTCTCAGACAAGTAGAGGTAGCGTATGTGGTAGCTCCTAATATGGTTAGCAGTGAGAGACTCTTGCTATTTCTTGGATATGCTACCTTCATTCCCACATCAAGGCTTTTTCTACTTGCTGTTCCCTCTCTGGAAATTTCTCCTGCACTTTCCCAGGTGGCTCCCTTCAGCTCATTTTTGGTCTCAACTCAAAAGTCAATGCCTCCAGAAGGGCCCCTCTGAGTACCGTAACCTACCCTTATTTATGCCTTTCATTGTTTGCGACCTGACTCTGCCCACTAGAAGTACAAGTTCTCCTGAGGACAGGTTCTTTGATTTGTGGGCTGTTGTTTTTCAGCTGTGGTTTGGTTGGGAAAATAAACACTACTCTATGGATTCCACTTTTGAAGGGTTTTAATTCGTGGAATTGGAGACTCACAATTACTGGAAGGGTGATGGGAGTTAAGGTGGGGTGGGCAGCCACAGGTGGGGAGAGGATAAGTGGATGGCTTTCAAGAGCTCTCCAAGAGGCCACTGTGAATTTTGAGAAATACTGGAATCGGTGGTCAATGATTTCAGTCTGTTGCAACAAGGAAAGTAGTTTTCAAGAGTCTGCCCAGAAGCTGCTGTGAATCTTAAAGGACTTCCAGGAAGCTGCTGCTGGCTAGCACACTTGTCTGCAAGTAGGCTTCCCTGGTGGCTCAGATGGTAAAGAATCTGCCCACAATGCAGGAGACCTGGGTTCAATCCCTGGGTCAGGAAGATCCACTGGATAAGGGAATGGCAACCCACTCCAGTATTCTTACTTGGAGAATTCCACGCACAGAGGAGCTTGATGGGCTAAAGTCCCTGGGGTCCCAGAGAATTGGAAAGGACTGAGTGACTAACACCTGGAAGTTGCTACAAGCTTCACATCCACCACTTTGAATCTGTCTCATTGACAGCCTTAAACCCAGAATATACAGGGGAGGAGATTCTGGGAAATATGGTTCTTGTTTTCCCATTTGTAGAGCAGACTACAGAAGGAGATGGCAATTATGCCAAGTTGAAACATACGATCCAACATGCCATTGTATCACCAGTATCTAGAACAGCTCTTGACATATAGCTGGTGCTTTGGTGGTAGTTAAAAGACTGCAAGAATCATTCCTGGTCCTTGGTGGGGTCAAAATTTGAACCCTCAACTATCTCATTCCAAAGCCCATGCAATCTTATTCCAATACCAGCTGGACAAACTAGGACCTTGACCCTGGAGCTCAGGCTGGAACTGCTAATAAGTCCACAGACAGGGTCTGTACCCCACGTATGCCCACAGCACTGTGCATATTAGGGACAGGAGCGGTGAGGGAGGCTGGAGAGCCTAGGGAGGTTTTGAGAGGGTAGGCTGAGAAACAGATCTCTAACCCTCTGTGATCAGTGCTCAGAAACTTCTGGAGGTGGTGGCATTGTAGAGTGCACTGGGTTGAGGGAGAAATACTGGGGCTGCTCCGGGGTGGCCATCCCTGACAGCCACTTCACCCTTGAGAGCCTGAGCATTTGGCCAGGAGTAACCTTCCTGATGGACTTCCCCAGTGGCTCAGTGGTAAAGAATCCGCCTGTAGTGCAGGAGCCACAGGAGACATGGGTTTGATCCTTGGATTGGGAAGATCCCCTGGAGGAGGGCATGGCAACCCACTCCAGTATTCTTGCCTGGAGAATCCCATGGACAGAGGAGTCTGGCAGCCTACAGTGTATAGGGTTGCAAAGAGTCAGACACAACTGAAGCGACTTAGTGCACACACATGCTCGTGTGCAAACTTCCTGACATTAAAAAAAATTGAGTCTTTCATTTTACCTTTTAAATTTGTGTGACTTTCTCATGCTCTCCTATAATGTGTCTGATTGCTTTGATATGAAAATAAGGCTGTTCTGCCCCATTCTGCAGTCACACTGATGTTCCAGGTGGTGTGTTGGGTTTAGCTGGGGGTAAGGGTGGAAGCTGCAGGTGTACCAGGCCCCAGGACCAGCTACTGCAGGGCCTGGTGCAAAATGAAAATGCGGGGCCCCTTGTTCAAAAATTAGAATTTCAGGACTGCACCAGCTGAGCATTAAACCAAGCATGGGGCCCTTCTGAGCATGAGCCCTGTGGAGCTGGTGACAAATTACTCTACACTAAGTGGCTTAAAACAATACCAATTAACCTCCTCACAGTTCTGGAGCCCAGAAGTCTGACATGGTCTCACTGAGCTAGATTCAACTAGTTTCTCCCTTCCTCCTGAGACTCTAGGGGAGGATGGGTTTCCTTGCTGCCTCTAGCCTGTGGAAGCCTCTTGCATGCCTCGGTTTGTAACCCCTTCCTCTCATCACTCCAATTTCTTGCTTCTGTTTGTGGTCACACCTCCTCCTTCCTCTGTCGTCAAGTCTTTGCTACTCTCTTATATGAGGACTGCATTTGGAGCCCATGCTGGATAATGATGATCTCAAAATTCTTAATCACATCTGCAAAGTCTCTTATGCCAGTGGTCCCCAACCTTTTAGGCCCCAGGGACCAGTTTCATGGAAGACAATTTTTCTGTGGGCCCAGGGATGGGGGCGTGGTTTTGAGAAGATTCAAGCACATTACATTTATTGTGTACTTTATTTCTATTATTATTACATCAGTAGTATAATAATATATTATTTTATATTATATTTATATTATACAATTAAATATATTTTTATATTATGTAAATATATATATATATATGTTTTGTTGTTGTTCAGTTGCTAAGTCATGTCCGACTCTTGCAGCCCCATGGACTGCAGCATGCCAGGTTTCCCTGTCATTCACCATCTCCCTGAGTTTGTTCTAGCTCATGTCCGTTGAGTCAGTGATGCCATCCAACCATCTCATCCTCTGTCGCCCCCTTCTCCTCTTGCCCTCAGTCTTTCCCAGCATCAGGGAATATAATATTCCCTGCTGCACCTCAGATCATCAGGTATGAGATCTGGAGGTGTGGACCCCTGCCTTAAGCCATAGAAGGTAACATTCACAGGTACTGGGGGTCAGGACCTGGTTGTCTTTCAGGGCCATTATTCTGCCAACCCATGTGCCCTTGAGCTAGGCCCTGCCAGGCTCACAGCTGAATCCTCAGGTTTGAAAGAGCAGCTTTTGAGGCTCAGAGCAGAAAGGCGAATGGGACAGATGTGTGAAGGAGCTGGAGAAAAACTGTATCCCTCACCTGGACCTCTGTGCTGGCCACAGGGGTCTAGAGATTCATGGCTTTTGGGTTGCCCCTGTACTTGCCTGGTGGCTCAGACAGTGAAGACTCTGCCTGCGATGCAGGAGACCTGGTTTCATCCCTGGATTGGGAAGATGCCCTGGAGAAGGGAATAGTTACCCACTCCAGTATTCTTGCCTGGAGAATCCCATGGACAGAGGAGTCTGGTGGGCTACAGTCCATGGGGTCCCAAAGAGTAGGATACAATTGAACAACTAACACGTTTACTTTTTCACTTCATTAAGGTTGCCAGATTTAGCAATTCAAGTTGTAGGACACCCAGATATTTTATTAGGCTACTCTGTCTCTGATTCTTTATATATATATATATTTAAATATATTTTATTTTTTTCAATTAATGGATATTTACTTTACAATATTGTGATGGGTTTTGCCATACATCAACATGTGACAACCTAGAGGGGTGGGATGCGAAGGGAAGGGGGAGGGGATGTATGTCCTCAGTACTTAAGCCACACCACATTGCCTGCTGCCAAGGGCTGGGCTCAGCTGCAGTCTCCTGGGCCTTAATGAGATCCCAGTTGTTTTCCTCCCAGTGGAGTCTCAGGTGTGCAGCCAGAATAAGAGAGGCTGGGCCCGAGGGTTCACCGGCAGGCAGAGGGTTGACAGGGACGGACCCCAAGGCACCTGGGGAAGGAGCCTGGATTTGCTGACCTTAAGGTAAAACAGCACTTCCTTACAGGGAGGGCAAAGCATTTCCAAGGTGATTGCTAACTGTCCCACCCCCCACACACAAAGACATCATGTCCCAGCCCTGGAGGGGCCTTGAGTCTGGTGTGGCCCTCCGAGGGTCACGGGCACCCCCTAATTGCAGGATGCAGGGCTCATGGAATAAACACCACGTTTCACTTCCTCTGCAAACATCGCACATCTGAGAAACTCATTTCCGTTTCTGAGACACGTCTTTCCCAGCTGTGCAGGCCGGGGTCAGGCTTAATAAAATAGAAGTGGTGGGACAGCAGGCTGATGGAGCTGATGCCCCCCAGTATTACAGTCAGCGTGCTCCTGTGCTCTGTGAGGATGCGGATCTGTCCAAGTTCCCTTCCCTGAGACAGACCACAGAGGAAACAGACCACGTGGCTCCTGTTCTCCTTCTTGACAGGATTCCGCAGAACCCGAGACCTGATAATGATGGTAAGAAGCGTTGCCATTTCAGGTGCTGACAAAGAAAGAACGCCGCCAGCTGTGTGTACTGCTGATTGTAAGGTGCACTTCAATTTCAGGGTTGTGAAACCGTGGAAAGGTGGGCATCTTGGAATCAATAAGATATGGCATTAGGTTTACCATCAGCTCAAAGCCAGTGGAATGGAACCATGTGACAGCCAAGCAGTGCCTGTGTTTGAGTCATGTGACAGCGCCCTTCCCTTTAACAGTTAAGAAAGCTGGTTCCAAGTCAAGTGTGTGCGTGGTCGTGGATTGACTGAAGCCCCCGTCCCATGTCCAGGTTTCTCTTCTGGGACCTCTCGCTTTTTTGTTTTTTATTGTATTGCTTTACAATGTTGGGTTAGTTTCTGCTGTACATTGAAGTGAATCAGCTATGTATATGTGTGTATGCACATCTCCTCTCCCTCCTGGGCCTCCCTCCCACCCTACTCCCATCCCAGCCCTCTAGGTCATCACAGAGCACAGAGCTGGGCTCCCTGAGCTATACAGCAGCTTCCCACTAGCTACCTGTTTTACGCCTCGTAGTGCATGTATGGCAATCCTAATCCTGCGGTCCGTCCCACCCTCTCCTCCCCCACACTGCGTCCGCGTGCTGTGTCTAGCTTTGGTCCCTCTGTCTGCTGAATTCTCCACTGCTCCTTTTCCCTGCCCCCGACCATGTAGTCAGGGGCCTCCCAGCTTCTGGGCTCTAATGCCTGATGATCTGAGGTGGAGCTGATGTTATGATGATAGAAGTAAAGTGCACAGTAAATGTAATACACTTGAATCATCCCCAAACCACCCCCTCTTCCAGGTCCATGGAAAAATCGTCTCCCATGAAACCAGTCCTTGGTGCCAAAACGGTTGGGTACCACTGATGTAGATCATTGCCATTTTTAAAAAAGACTGTGATGATCTAAAGGGGTGGGATTGGGGAGGGGAGGGAGGTTTGGGAGGGAGGTTCAAGAAGGTGATTCAGTTCAGTTCAGTCGTTCAGTCATGTCTGACTGTTTGTGACCCCATGGACTGCAGCAGGCCAGGCCTCCCTGTCCATCACCAACTGCCGGAGTTTACTCAGACTCATTTCCATTGAGTCGGTGAAGCCATCCAACCGTCTCATCCTATGTTGTCCCCTTCTCCTCCCACCTTCAGTCTTTCCCAACATCAGGGTGTTTTCAAATGAGTCAGTTCTTATTTGAAATTTTATCAGGGAGGTGATATACAATTCTGACTGATTTGTGTCGTTGTATGGCGGAAACCATCACAACATTGTAAAGCAATTTTCCTTCAATTAAAAAATTTTTAAAAAGAGATTGTGACAAAATACACATAAAATTTACCATTCTAACTATTTTAAAGTGTGTAATTCAGTGGCATTTAGAACATTTCCATGGAAGTCTTGCTTTTGCTACACCTCTCGTCCAAGACCTGGTTTCTTTTCTCCGCCCTGTGTGGAGTCTACCAAAGAATCTAGAATTTTCCCTTGATTTATCAGCTGCCAGCACAGGCTGTGGGGTATTAGCAGATGATTACTGAAAACCTAGCGCAGTTGGTAAAGAATCCACCTGCCATGCAGGAGACCCTGGTTTGATTCCTGGGTCAGAAAGATCCCTTGGAGAAGGGAAAGGCTACCCACTCCAGTATTCTGGCCTGGAGAATTCCATGGGGTCCCAAAGAGTCGGATATGACTGAGCAACTTTCACTTTCACTGAAAACCTGAAGGAGTCAGAAGGGGGATGGCCCGCCCAGCCCAGCCTTAACTCTTAACGCTCTGTCTTCTTCCAGCCTCTGGGAGACACTGGCTGCCTCGTGGCCTCGAGTCTGCCTCCCAAGGTGTTCCCCACTTTCTCTCCTCCCCTCCATCTCAGGCCTTCCCACCAGTTGCTTACTGGGCTGCCAAATTCCTGATTTTATCCAAAGGAGCCATTTTGCTCTCTCTTCTCTCTGACTTCTTCCCACCATCGAGAGTGTCCACCTTGCACAGGTGTTCTCTATACAGAGTCTGCCTGGCCCGGAGAGCTTAATTCCCCAGTCAAGGAGAAACCTGCTCAGCTGTCAGAGATTTGCCGTCTCACTGGTTGCTTTAGACATGTCTAGGCTGCCGCTTCTGCCTCTCAGAGCTCCGTTCTGCAGCCACGGTTGCAAAGCCAAGTCTACGCAGTGACTGCTGTGCTCTGATGTAGGGGCACTCGGAGCCTTCCAGAGTGGAGAGGAGGGCTCCTGACTCTGGCAGGCCGGAGGCTGCAGGCTGATTTTACCAAGTTTCTGAGTTCCCGTTCCTCCATCTGGTATTTGCTCCTAGAATCCCTTTGGGAATCACAGCTCCTGCTCTCCCTGCATTTGGTTGGAGGTGGGCCCAACTCATCCTCGGGCTCTGAGGCTGAGCACACGCCACCTCCAGCCTGTTCGGCCCATCAGAACATTTCTGATACCAATGACTGGGTTCCGAGAGAAGCATGGGACCCAAGCCAGGCCAGTGAAAGCAACCTCGGGCCTTGGTCTGGAACTACTGCTGGGTCAGGGATGCTCCCATGTTGCTTGGGCTGCTCAGTGGTGGGCCGTGAGGCTGGAGACACTGATGGCCACCTGGTCACCACATGGAGTGAGCCCACTGGAGAATGAACACAAGGTGGAAGCTGGCATCAAGAGCAGGAGATGAATGACTGGGTACCAGGTGGGAAAGCCAAAAACATCACTTCTCTGCATCATGAAGCTTGAATTGGGCTTTTGTTGTCTCTGAGAACCCTGATTTACAGGAGTCTGCCAAGTGGGAGATGACAGTTGAGTAGGGCTTTGAAGTATGAGTAGGAGTTTTCAGGCAGCAAAGGTGAGGAGCACATTCTAGGCAGAGTGGGTAGCATGTGTGCAGGTGGGAAGGCAGGAGACTGGAGATGCAGGAGGCAGCTGGGTGATGGAAAGCCTTGAACTTTACATGTGGTCTTGGAGCTGGGAGCTGTGCTGGGGTTTTTCTTCTGTGAGTTTATGCTTCCCCACCCTGCAGATGAAGGAACTGAACCTGGGAGGCATCAGGCAGGTTTGCTGTTCAATATCTCCACTAGGAGTGCCACCCAGGTCATGAGGCTCAGCCCCTCCAGGGACGCAGAGGAGGAGAGTTTTGCCGTGGCAGTCACAGGACAGAGAGATCAGACCATGAAGGGATAGGGAGCTGCCTTTGACTGGCCCCATGCCCAGCCCCAGCCCCCCTTATGAGTCCTTCCAGCTTAGTTTTCTGGGAGCATGAAGGGTGAGAAATTCTACTGATTGCATAGACGTTCTCACTTTGACTGCACTTGAGTATCCTCCTTGGGGGATACGGGGTTAAAAACTAGAGGCGCTAGAGCAGCGCAGACCTGACCTTGGTATGTTTCAAAGCCTTTTCAGGTGACTTTAATGGACTTAATAGATTTTCACCACTGCCCCAGGTCAGTGGTCCTCAATCACCTGGTGAGATTAAGGGAGAATTAACAGAGGAGGAGCTTCCCCTGTAGCTCAGTGGCAAAGAGTCTGCCTGCAGTGCGAGAGACCTGGGTTTGATCTCCGGGTTGGAAAGATTCCCTTGAGAAGGAAATCACAACCCACTCCAGTATTCTTGCCTGGGAAATCCCATGAAAAGAGGAGCCTGGCAGGCTATAGTCCACGGGGTCGCACGAGAGTCAGACACGACTTAGTGGCTAAATAACAACAACAGAACAACAGCAGAGCAGTGGAGAGAAAGAACACCCCCTGGGAGTCACCGATGGACTAGGTCCTGTGCTGGTTGCTGGACCAGTGTCTTGCTTAATCCTCCAACAGCTTTGTGGTGATATGATTCCCATTTTACAGAGGTGCTCATTGAGGCTTGGAGAGGTGTGGCAAAGGGCTGAGGCCACAGAGCTAGTATGCAGAGGAGCTGGATTTTCAACCCAGGTCTTTGTGACTCTGCACACATGTGCTCCATCCTGGCCTCCTGAGTGGATGTCCAGTCTGTCTGGGCGAGACCCACCTTGACTGAAGCCGCTAGGGTCTGCTGTTCTGTAGCGAGGGTCCCAGTCCTTGTGAACTGGGGCGAGGGGGAATAGGAGGAGGCTGTGCTTGGAAGCTGGGTGCCTGTGTCTTCCTCTGCAATGCTGAGGAGTGTCGGTCAAGTCACTGCCTCTCTCTGGGCCACTGTACTAGTCAGGGTTTTCCAGAAAAACAGAAGCAATAGGGTGTGTGTGTGCAGATAAAGTGATTCATTACAAAGAGCTGGCTTATGTGATTATGGAGGCTGACAAGTCCTAAGATCTTCAGGTGAGTCAGTGAGATTAAGAACCCAGGCGAGCTCAGGGTGGTGTTCCCTCTGAGTCTGAAGGTCAGAGAGAACCAGTGGTGTCGATTCCCTGAGAAAGCTGGCAGGCTTGAGACCCAAACTGATGCTTCAGTGTTTTGTTTCCATTTTATTGAAGTATAGTTGATCTACAATGTTGTGTTAATTTCTGCTGTACAACCAAGTGACTCAGTTATGCACATGGATATATTCTTTTTCATATTCTTTTCCATTATGGTTTATCCAAGGATATAGACTATAGTTCTCTGTGCTATACGATAGGACCTTGTTTATCCATTCCGTGTATATTAGTTTGCATCTGCTAATTCCAAGTTCCCAATTTTTCCCTCCTCTACCCCACCTCCCCCCTTGGCAAATACAAGTCTTTTGTCTACATCTGTGAGTCTTTTTTGTTTTGTAGACGTGTTGATTTGTGTCATATTTTAGATTCCGTATATAAGTGATATTGTATGGTATTTTTCTTCCTCTTTCTGACTTCACTTTTGATGATCTCTAAGTCCATCCATGTTGCCGCAGATGGCATTATTTCATTCTTTTTAATGGCTGAGTAATATTCCATGTAGGGGCTTCCCAGGTGGTGCGGTGGTTAAGAATCTGCCAACCAATGCAGGAGACTCGGGAGACTCTGACTTCCTTCCTGGCTGAGTGTGGCTGGGAAACCCTGTGGGAGCCGGGGCTGGATCTGCCTTCAAGGCTTCCTGAACAGAGGACGGTCTTGCACTGCATGTGTGCTCTCAGTCTGGCCAGGAACAGTGGACCGAGGCCCAGTATATCCGGAGGTCTGGAGGACCCCTGTGGTCCTGCCGTGGTGTGTGTGGGGGAGGTAGGTCCTGCCTGGAGGGTGATTTCTGCTTGCAGGGTAGCTTGTTTGGAAATTAGGGACCCCTCTGGCTATTCTGTGTACAGTAGCTCAACGTGCCTACCCCTGCCCTTAGATTCTGATTCCAGAACCTTCCATTTCTTGCTTTTGCTGCTGCCATCTTTCTGAAGCTTCCAGCTCATTCATAAGCAACACTTTGACTTTCAAGCTGTCTAAGGAAGGAGCCCCTTTTGTCAAGGCAGACCTGTGTGTCCCTTATGCTTTCTCCCACACTCTTCTGGGTTTGGCATGCTTTGGTTTCTTCAGTGCTGGGTCTGTGAGGATGAGAAAGAGCAGTGAGTAGTGGGGATCACCCTCCAGATTGATGGAGAAGGACCCAGGAGGGGTGAGCTGTGAAAAGCCTCAGGGTCCCTGCAAGGGGGCTGGTTGGCTCTCAAGAGGCCCTTAGAAGGGCCACATCCCTGGGAGTTGCTGCCTAGGGCCGGGGAGGTATAGAGGGAGTGCGGGTGGCAGAGAAAAGGAGGCCTTTGGGGGTGTGTTGTTCTAATGATTCTAGCTCCATTCACTTAATAGCATCTGGGGATGCAAGTGATAACCATGGGGAGACACTGGTACTCAGCCACCTCAGGAAAGCAGGTGGTCCATCTTAAGTGGCGTTCACGCTAAAACATCAATTAAAAAAAAAAACGTGAGACTTGATAATACATAAACCAATATTTTTCAGAAGTATAGGCATGCCTGGTGTTTGAAGAAGTAGGGTGTGTGGAGGGCTTTGCAGAGGTGTTGGTGTGCCCGGTGGCTGAGGAGGTGGGGCACGTGCAGGGGCAGTGGGCAGAGAAGGCAGCTGGTGTGGCTGAGAGACTGGTTACATTGAGCAAATAAATAAATGAATGAATCGAGGCTAATTGCAGTCAAGTGTCTCACAATTAGAAAAGTGATATGCAAACATGGAAAGGGGGATGTCTAGAAAGAACCCTGAAAGGGCTGCATAGGAATAACCTCACTGACATATACATATTTATACACATATTAACACTTAGGAATTCCGTGTGCATGTATGTGTGCTAAGGTGCTTCAGTCAGATCCAACTCTTTGTGACCTTATGGACCGTAGCCCTCCACACTCCTCTGTGCATGGGATTCTCCAGGCAAGAATACTGGAGTGGGTTGCCATGCCCTCCTCCAGAGGATCTTCCCAACCCAGGGATTGAACCCGCATCTCCTGCAGCTCCTGAACTGAAGGTGGATTCTTTACCACTGAGCTGCTGGGAAGCCTCTGTGTGTGTCTCTTTGTGTGTGTGTGTGTATGTATATATATATATGTATATATATACATGCAAACTTATCCACATATACACAGTGATAGGTGTTTGTACATATACTTACATATGTGCATGAATTTCCTATTACGTAATTTGTAGAGGACCTAGAAGCAATAACATTCTAGGTGTGGTGAACACACCAAGCTCCCAGATCTTGGTTTCTTTCTTTTTTTTTAAATAAAATTTTAATTTATCTTCTTATGTATTTTTGGCTGTGCTGGGTCTTCATTGCTGCACATGGGCTTTCTCTAGTTGCAGTGCGCGGGCTTCTCATTGCAGTGGCCTTTCTTACTGTGGAGCCGGGGGGTCAGTAGTTGTGGTACACAGGCTTAGTTGCCCCACGGCATGTGGAATCTTCCCAGACCAGGGATCAAACTCGTGTTCCCTGCACTGGCAAGCAGGTTCTTAACTACTGGACCACCAGGGAAGTCCTGACCATATGGATATAGTTAAGTAAATAAATTAATAGGAGAGAAAGGTCAGCTCTTTCTTATAAGAGATTGTCAATTACTGATGGGAATAGGAAAAATCCACATTAGGCACCCATCACAGTGATAGTGGAAAACAGAGGCGCCTGGCATGCTACAGTCCATGGGCAGCAAAAAGTCAGATGCAACTTAGCAACTGAACAACAATAACAGTGATGGTTGATTCAGGCTGGACTTGTCAACAATGCTAAGACCGGCAGGTGAATGTTTGAAGAATAGTCTGAGTGTGATGCTGGAATGTATCTCCAGAAAATATTTCCCAACTACAAAGGGAAAAACCTGGCAGACACCAATCTGAGCAGGTGTTCAAAATGAACCAGGGCCCGATAGGCTGGGGTCATGGGCCTCCTTAGGTGATAAAGCCTCGTTTCTGTTCTATTCCTGCCAAGAAGGCATGGCCTAAGTCTCATTGAGAGGAAACAACAGTCAGCCTCAAGTTGGGGATACCCTATAAAATGAAAGATCTACACTCTTTAGAAAACAAACAAAAAAACAGCTGTCAAAGAAAGACATGAAAGATGGGGAAAAAGAGAGGAAATGTTGCAGTCTGAGGAGAATGGAGAGACATGACAACTAAAGGCAAAGTGTCTTCCTAGATTGGATCCTGGACCAGGAAGGAGAAAGAGACAGCGGGATAGCTGGTGAAGGGTGAGTGGGGCAAAAGTTAGAGGGTGGTGCTGTGCCAGTGTTGATTTCTCAATTGGGAAGGTTATGTTGGAGAGTATTCTTGTTTTTAGGATCTTCAAGTGGTTCAGAGAAAGACAAAGGATTGTAGATGCTGTGTATGTGTAAAGAAGCACTGTGTGGGGAATTCCCTGGCGGTCCAGTGGTTAGGACTCGGCGCTTTCACTGCAGAGTCTGGGTTCAGTTCCTGGTTGTGGGACTAATATCCCACAAGCTGTGCGGTGTGGCCAAAAGAAAAAAAGGTTGTGTGTACACATGCACGCAATGAAGCAAATGTAGAAAAATGGTAACATTGGCAAACCTGAGTAAAAGGAATATGACAGTCTTTATTTTTCTTACAGATTTTCTGTAAGCCTGAAATTATTTCAAAATAAATTATTTTTTAAAAGATAAACCCATTCATAATCCAACCAATCTACAGGGAACTGTATAAAGTTTTAGAGCATTTCTTCCTGGTTTATGTGAACTTTTATGTAGTTAAAATAGTGTTCTATATATAATTTTATATCCTACTGTGTCATTTAACATGGTAACATAAACATTCCCCTATGTGTTTATTATAAAGGCTCCATAAACCTTGTTTTTAATGGCTCCATAATGCCCATTAAGGGTTATATTGAAAATTACCATTCTAACTATTGTTGGACAGTATTCAGGTTATTTCCTTTTTAAAAAATTATAAATCATACTGCAATGACTATCTTTGACAATAAAGCATTTTATGTGTGTCTTAGGGTAGATTTCTATAAAGGGAATTATAAAAGGATGTGAGTATCTTTCAACGATTGGTACAGTTGTTTTTCAAGAGCACATAGTCATGTAATAATTCCCAACAGCCGTGAGTGAATACTAGTTTCCACACACCCTCACCAGCCTTTTAAAATTCTTCGTTCTTTTCTTAGGTGGAGGGCAATGACACTGTCTCATTGTTTTTTCCTTCTAATTTCTAGGAGATGTTGCAAATTATACCAGTGGTTTGTTCTTCACTGATGTCACCATGCTTTTCTTTGGCTCTTCTAGACTGGATTCTTCTCCAAGGACTGGATCCGAGTGATCTTTGTATCTAGTGCAGGGCCCTCCTCCTAGGACTGCTGGTCCCTGGTGCACATGTCTGGCTCTTCCTGGAGCCATGTGACTCCAAGGTTGCTCATGTGCCTGGCTCTTTCTTCTCCTCAGAGACTGTTTGAGGAGCCATGACTGGGTCAGCCCGTGCCGTTTCCCAATTAGTCCTTCTGGTTCCTTCCAGCTCCCAGGCCTGTGGGCAACTCTCACCCACTTTCATTAGCCATTTCCCTGTCTTTATCATTTTTGAAAATAAAAATTGGATTATTGATTTTTTTCCCTCCTATTTATAAGAGCAATATAGAATCACTATAAAAGTTTAGGTGCTACAGAAAGGTATAAAAAAGACCATGCCCTCCAGGCTCATATACCCCGGAGCTATTTGGCATTAATATTTGGAATTTTTTTTTTACAAATTTTTTTTTCTGTGTGTATAGGTATAGATTAACTTTTGCAAAAGCGGTCTCACTTTTTTAACATTTGATTTTTTAAAAGAACCCTTTAAAAGCCTATTTTTAAAAGTTGGCAATAGATCTCAGATTTACATATACAATTTGCATTCAGTACTCTTTTGGGTAAAATAAACCTGAACAGAGCCAAGTATCTGTTAGCTTTCATGTTAAAAACAAATTTCTGTTTGTAACGGGCAACATTCCTGAACCATTGCAGAGATTTTACTTGCACGTGTACATGTGTTTAAGAAAATGTGGTTTAACAAGTGCTTTCTTAAACCTCAAAAACATGTTCTGAAAAAGTAAGAAAGTTGGGAAGAAAACTTCAGGTCATATATAGTCCATAAAACTTTTAGGGATCATGGGACTTCCCTGGCAGTCCAGAGCTTTAGACTTCACCCTCCAATGCAGGGGGTGTGGGTTCGATCCCTGGTGGGGAAGCTAAGATCCCACATAACTTGCTGCCAAAGAACCAAAACATAAAACAGGCAATATTGTAAAAAATTCAATAAAGACTTAAAAAAACGGTTTAGGGATCCGCCTCCAAATACCACTGTGCCGTGTTGATTACCAATCCATTTACTTAACTAAGCACTTGCATTTGGCTTGAGCTATCTTTTCCTTTGTAAAATTATTATTCGTTTACTGCAACTGTAGGTTTTGATTAATTTTAACATGGCAGTGAAAGTCGCTCAGTTGTGTCCGACTCTTTGTGACCCCATGGACTGTAGTCTACCACACTCCTCCATTCATGGGATTTTCTAGGCAAGGGTACTGGAGTGGGTTGCCACTTCCTTTTCCAGAGGATCTTCCCGACCCAGGGATCGAACCCAGGTCTTCTGCATTCTTTTTTTTACTGTGACTGTAGGTTTTGATTAATCTTAACATGGTGACATATTAGCAAATCATTAGTGGTAACAGGCTTTCAGTTTGTTTAAGATTATAAATTGCAATTAAAATGAAAACAGTATCTCCAGATGACAGATGGGTCCCCAGATCACACAGTGTCTCTTAAAGTAAGCTTATGACACTCTAACCAGGGAGCTGTAGCAATGAGGAAACTGTTGACAAAGGACAGCCAGAGAACATTTATCTCAGTACAGGCTGGAATCTGTACTTAAGAAATCGGATAATTATATTTGAAGTAGTACAAATTGCAACCAGTAAGAATCCAGTATGAATGTTTTCTCAGAACTCACAATAGAGTTAAAGTCAGTCAGATGAAGAGTCCAGTATGGAATGGCCTCCTTCATTTAGAAAATTGTCCAAAGAGCCAGCACAAAGGGAGCAACTTCTGATCAAGAGATTATGGGTCATATCAGTTGTTAGCTTATAATGCTGATTTATAAAGGCATCAATGAGGATAAAAGTTCTGTGTGTTTAGGCTGGATCTCTATAACATAAGAACTGAAATCCAAAGTACCCTTACCATAAATAAATACATTCATTTTTTGCACATATGTAAGCTGGGGGGTTTAGAGAAATTCAGGTAATAATTTGAATAAGCTCTTCTGAAAATTGGACAATGGAAAAAAACCTGTAAATAAAAAAATAGTTTGAGAAAAGACGTGTAGTATTTATTAAATCAAATGCCCCAAATCTCAAAATCCCTGAAATAGGATATAATGTTTATCAGAAGTTAAAGATTGATAGATGTTAGTGAAATGTAAAATATTTTGTAAAATGGTGATAGTTTTTTTTTTACCTCATTCGTTGTGTAAAGATACTTTATAATCTTTTCCTGAGTATGCTCCAGCAAAGCAGATAGCTACCATCTGGGAACTGGTCTCTTTATGGTGACTGGGACCACAGAGGCCAGTTCTATGATAGATGAGTGGCCGTATTTTATAGTTAATTTCAGACGATCTGCCTAAACACATCTGAGAAAGCCATGCTTCATCTGATTTCCTGTCCCCTGCCTTTTCCAGTGTTTGTTTCTTGGCTGATTGTTGTCTTTTTAGTTTGTTTTGCTTTATAGCCTCCGATTATCTTCTTGATTCCTTTTCACACTTGATTGGCACAAACGTGGGCCCAGCCTGAGCTGTATCTTGCCTGTAGGACACCCCCATAGACATCTTCAGCATGGTCGCCCCCAGATTGCAGGTGCTGTTTGGCGGCCACTACCACAGGTCACCAGAAGGGCTTGGCTTCAGCTAGTACTCAGCCTTCTTGGTGAGCCGAGGCGGCCACTGGTCTCATTTTGTAGCTTGGGTGCATATGTGAGATTTTTTTTTTTCCCTCCATCCACTATTTGTGCAAAGTAATGAAAGGGAAGGGATTCCAACCAGGGGCTTTATGGTTCTTTGTTTTTCCTCAAGTTGATTTTCCTCCAATTATTATGGGAATGAAAATCATTATAGAAAACAAGAAAAGCAAAGGGGAAAAAAAAACCCCAAGGCACCCATGCCCTTCAACAGCTGCCAGCAGTTCATCTCTGATGGCTAGGTCCTAGACCACAGAGAAAGTGTTCGTCATTTACTGCTCATTTCCCTATTGTTGACATGTCATTAGTTCCGTCCTTCTATACCATGCTTTCTGTGCACAGAGGTTTTAATGGATTGTTTACTTATATATATTCTTAGAAGTGGAATTCTTAGAAGAGGATTCTTCTTAGAATTACTGGGTTAAGGGTTTTGAGACCTTCAACAAAGTGCAGTGTTTTGCTTTTGCATTTAAAGAAGACAAGCTTTATTTTTCAGAAGTGCAGCTACTAGGCAAAAGAAGAGAAGATGATGTGTTTTGAGTAGTTTGTGATTTTTAGACGAGTGGACCATCATTATGGAAAATCACAACCCAAACGGTGATGGTATTTATGGTATTTGAGTCAACAGCACAGGTATACCTGCCCATGTTTGTAGCTGTTGATTCGTGGTATGATATACAGATGTATTGGGCTTCCCTTGTAACTCTGCTGGTAAAGAATCTGCCTGCAATTCCAGGCGATCCCTGGGTTGGGAAGATCCCCTGGAGAAGGGAAAGGCTACCCACTCCAGTATTCTGGCCTGGAGAATTCCATGGGGTCCCAAAGAGTTGGACATGACTGAATGAATTTCACTCACACACATACACATGTATTAAACACACACACACAATAGTTGAATTCAGTTTGCTTGTATTTAGAATGTTAAATGTTAGGTTGAATCATATGAAATTCCATTTTCATAGGTTAAAAGCAGTTCCATTATCCGCAGTTTCACATGGTTCAACTTACCATTGTCCAACTTTCTTTTTAAATCAATTTGCTTATTTATTTATTCATTTTTGGCCCCACAGTTCAGCATGTGGGATCTTAGTTCCCCAAGTAGGGATCAAACCCATGCCCCCTGCAGTGGAACCACAAGGTCTCGGCCACTTTACCTCCTGGGAAGTCCTCAAATATTGTCCAACTTCTTAATCCAAACTTATTTCTTCTTAGTCTTTGCAAGCATCTCCCTACCACATGCCCAAGCACTCACGTGTTGAAGTGTTATTTTATTGCACTCCTTTTATTTTGCATTTAAATTGCAGGTCGAATATCAAGTCTTTTCAGTTTCGTGTAAATGGATCATTTTTATCACTGAGTTTCATTTAAGAAAGGCAAAGGCGACGTTGAAAATGTTTATGAAAAGGGAGTATTGGCTCTGATGAGGCTGAGAAATACCAAGTGAGGTGTTTGCCTTCTACAGACAGGATCTATAACTTCGTATTCTGTCCAAGTGTGCTGCTTGGAAAAGTATCCACACTGTAGTTATCATGTTGTCTTACAACTGGCAAATCAGTCTCCCCACTGAATTCCTCAATGGTGTCTTAAAAACAGGAGAGGAAAACCAGCATTGAAAGGGTCTACCCACCACGTGCTTGTAGTAAGAGACATTATTTCCTCTGATGCTCACAGTAAGTCCATGAGGAATTAGGACTGGCCACAGTGTGCAAATGAGGAAATTGAAGCATTAAGTAGTAAAGATTCTTAGCTACGATGGTCAATCAGAGAGCAGGCATTTGAACTCAGTTCTATGGAATTCGAAGGCAACATTGTCAGATGAAATACAGGACGTTCAGGTTAGTTTGAATTTCAGATGAATAGTGACTTTTTTTGTTTGTTCTCAAATGTATTATATTTATTAAATTTTTTTTTCTTTTTTGAAATCAGTGTATTTTTGTCTGTGCTGGGTCTTCGTTGCTGTGAGCGGGCTTTCTCTAGTTTCAGAGAGCAGGGGCTACCCTTCAGCTGCGGTGCTGGGACTTCTCACTGTGGAAGCTTCTCATGTTGTGGCCCTCGGGCTTGGTTGCTCTGAGGCATGTGGGATCTTTCCGGGCCAGGGGTCAGATCTGTGTCCCCTGCATTGGCTGGTAGAGTCTTAATCACGAGGGAAGTCCTGTATTTCTTTATTTAGATTTACAAAAGGTTTTTTAAATCTGTATTTTTTTGAAGTATAGTTGATTTACAATGTTGTATTAATTTTTTCTGTACAGCAAAGTGACTCAGTTATACACACCTATATCTTCTTTTTCATATTCTTTTCCATTATGATTTATCACAGGATATAACAGTGACTCTTAATGTTACAGAAACATGTTCCAAACATTGCACGGGGCAGACTTCTACTAAAATAGGACTTGTTTCTCTTAAGTTTCAAAATCAGCTGGATGTCTTGCATTCTTTTAAAGTCTGGCAACCCTATTCTTTCCCCCTCTGCCACTTCCCTTGCTTTTCTTACTCACAGTGTCGCTCCCTAGATTTTTATTCCAAAAATGTCTTTCGGGTCCCAGCATGAGTCACAAGAGAGGCAGCGAGAAGTAACAGCCTTTCATAGGAGCGATGAGGCCCTGGGCCCCGTCCCGACCGTGGGAAAGATACACCTTCTGAAACAAGTTCTCTCCTCTGTGGAGAGTTGAACTGCACCATCTCAAGGGTCAGGGAATGTCCACTGGGTTCTGAGCATGTGCCAGGCACTGTTCTGGGCTCTGGGGCACCATCAACAAACAAAACTGACAAGGTTCGCTGTCCTCAGAGAGCTAACATTCTAATGAGGGAGAGACAGGCAAACAGGTAGCAGTGCCCGCTACCCTCCGCTCAGGTGCCATGGGTCAGGCCCGCTGCTGGGGACTTCACACACAGGCTCCTCTGGTGTCCCTCTGTGCCCACCCGATCCAGGGCAGGGCTTCCCAGGTGGCACTAGTGGTAAAGAACCCGCCTGTCAAGGCAGGAGACACAGGAGACCCCGGTTCGATCCCTGGGTTGCGAAGATCCCCTGGAGGAGAGCACGGCAACCCACTCCAGCCAGTATTTTCGCCTGGAGAATCCCGTGGACAGGGGAGCCTGGTGGACTATAGTTCATAGGGTCACAAAGAGTCAGACACGACTGAAATGACTTAGCACGCATGCACATCCAAGGCATGTGGCATGTTGCTGGCACACAATGGCAGCAGGGCTGGGCTCAGGTTTTGTGAGCCTGAGGACCCTCTTTAAGAAAAGTGTATAACATTACCAGACCCTTCTCAGGATCCTGGAAAGAGCCTGTGCAGGAGAGGCTCTGAAACTGAAGCTTCAATAGCGTCCCCGAAAATATGGCTCTGGGCTCAGCTGGTGATTTTTAAAATTTTATTTTATTTATTTGGCTGTGCTGGGTCTTAGTTATGGCGTGTAGGATCTTTAGTTTGTGGCATGTAAACTCTGAGTGCTGACATGTGAGATCTAGTTCCCTGACCAGGGATTGAACTGGAGCCCTCTGCTTTGGGATTGCGGGGTTTTAGCCAAATACTGGACTACAAGGGAGTCCCTCAGTCAGTGACTGTTGAATGAACAACTATCTTGTCAGGTAGCTTGCCCATTTATGACTGGGGATACTGAAGTTCAGAGAAGTGCGAGGATTTACTCAAGTTCATAGAGCCAGTGAGTGGCAGCACTGATGGTGACGTGGTTCAGCAGGGAGAGAATGTGGAACGCTCCCAGTCTTTGGAGCAAGAAAGACCTGGATTTAAATCTGACCCGTGTGTGGCCTTGCTGGGTAACTTTGGCCAAGTGTCTTAACCTCTCTGTGCCTTTGTAGCCTCATCAGTAAAATGTAGAAAGCAGTACTGCTCCTATAGGGTAGCTAGAAATGAACAGTTAATGCTCATTTGGGGGAAGGATCGTTCCCTGCTGCAGGGAAGGCCTGGGTCTCCCCTAGTGCTCTTGGCTGCCTTGGGTCTTTGGAATCCACACTAAGGACCAGTGGGGTTGGGGGCTGGGACTGCCACAGGCGGCCAAGAAGCGCATTTTTGGAATGACTCATCTTTGACCTCCTTCCTGGAGGGTTCAGCCTAATGGGCTTCTCTCCAGGAGCCCCTGTCGGTGTGGGCAGAGGGGAAGCACAGGAAAAGCCAGAGGTTCCTGCCAATACTGGCCGTGTCCAATCCAGATATTTAGAGAAAAATCCAGGACAACTATACAGCAACGGTTTCTTTGAGTTACACACAGGAGGAGAACTGAATGGGCAAGGAAGGGAAAACTACCATTGGTGAGCCCCCTACCCTGTGCTAGGGTTTTATGTATATTTCCTAACAGTTACCAAAAATGTATATATATATTAAAAAAAAACAAAACACCTTCTTGTGTGGACTGTGCTCAGCATGTTACCTGTATTAACACATTAAAACCTTACAGCAGCCCATTAATGTAGTGTCTACTCCCATTTTTTTTGATGAAAACTGAGCCATAGAAAATTAAGGGACTTATTCGAGTTCATATACCTACCTGATAAATGGTGGGGAAACAGGATTTAAACCCAGGTGGTTTGGCTCCACAGTTCACATGTGGTGGCCCTTATAAAGCAAGTATGACAAGCCCCTTTGACAGGTGAGAAAACCGAGGCTTGTATGAGTTCAAGCCCAGATCACACAGTAAGTGTGTGGTTAGTCACTCAGTCATGTCCAGTTCTTCGTGACCCTGTAGACTGTAGCCCACCAGGCTCCTCGGTCCATGGGATTTCTCAGGCAAGAATATTGGAGTGGATTGCCATTTCTTCCTCCAGGGAATCTTCCCAACCCAGGAATTGAACCTGTGTCTTCTGTGTCTCCTGCACTGCAGGCAGCTTCTTTACCCACTGAGCCGTTGGGAAAGCCCCCACAGAATAAGTAGCAGAGTTTGATTTCAAACCCAGGGCTCCAGACTCCAGTCAGTTCAGTCGCTCAGTCGTGTCCAACTCTTTGCGATCCCATGGACTACAGCATACCATGCTTCCCTGTCCATCACCAACTGCTGGAGCAAGCTCATGTCCATCTCATTGGTGACGCCATCCAACCATCTCATCCTCTGTCGTCCCCTTCTCCTCCTGCCTTCAATCTTTCCCAGCATCAGGGTCTTTTCCAGTGAATAAGTTCTTCCCATAGGGTGTCTAAAGTGTTGGAGTTTCAGCTTCAGCATCAGTCCTTCCAGTGAATATTCAGGACTGATTTCCTTTAGGATGGACTCATTTGATCTCCTTGCAGTCTAAGGGACTCTCAAGAGTCTTCGCCAACACCACAGTTCAAAAGCATCAATTCTTCGGCACTCAGCCTTCTTTATAGTCCAACTCTCACATCCATACATGACTACTGGAAAAACCATAGCTTTGACTAGATGGGCCTTTGTCGGCAAAATAATGTCTCTGCTTTTTAATATACTACCTAGGTTTGTCATAGCTTTTCTTCCAAGGAGTAAGTGTCTTTTAATTTCATGGCTGCAGTCACCACCTGCAGTGGTTTTGGAGTCCCCCCCAAATAGTCTGTTTATTTTGTCACTGTTTCCTTTGTTTCCACATCTATTTGCCATGAAGTGATGGGACCAGATGCCGTGATCTTAGTTTTCTGAATGTTGAGCTTTAAGCCAACTTTTTCACTCTCCTCTTTCACTTTTACTAAGAGGCTCTTTAGTTCTTCTCTTTCTGCCATAAGGGTGGTGTCATTTGGATATCTGAGGTTATTGGCATTTCTTCCTGCAATCTTGATTCCAGCTTGTGCTTCATCCAGCCTTGCACCTCACATGATGTACTGTGCATTTAAGTTAAATAAGCAGGGTGACAATATACAGCCTTGACCTACTCCTTTCCCAGTTTGAAACCAGTCTGTTGTTCCATGTCCAGTTCTAACTGTTGCTTCTTGACCTGTATACAGATTTCTCAGGAGCCTGGTAAGGTGGTCTGGTATACCCATCTCTTGAAGAATTTTCTGCAGTTTGTTGTGTCCAGACTCCAGAGCTCATGCATTTTCTAGTCCACCTGTATCCCTCAGCTCTTGCAGGATGTCTGGGGTTCATTTCCTGAGATGCTCAGATTTCAATTCTGGTCTCATCTTGACCCTAGCCCTAGCTCGTTGCAGGATCCAATATCAGTAGAAATTAGGCCAGGTAATGTCAGAGGTGGGATGCCCTTGCTCAGTGTTAAAGTTCTGAGGATGGGAAGTAAGACAAGGCCCTCAGCCGCCAGCTGTGCTAACTGTCAGGGGCTGCGTCCTCTTTGCTGCGGTCTCTGCTGTCCAGTCCAGAGGAGGTACTCAGGGATGCTGAGAGAATGAGCCAGGGGGACAAGTCTCCCCAGTGCTTCCTGTCTGTGACAGTGTTTGGACGGCTGGTGCCTTGGAGGATGCAGACCTGGGTTCGAGTCCCCATCTACCCCTGTCTGGCTTGATGACACAAGTGCTCTCTGAAGTTCAGTTCAACAACAATCCCTACTTGAAAGGATCATTTTGAGAATTAAATGGCACATATGAAGAGTCCACCCAGTGCCAGGCTTAGCAGCTGATGGACTCTCAATACATATTCCCCCCACTCTGCCCAGGGCCTGAGAGGCTCTCCTTTTTTGCCCTATCTGCCCCCCACTTTTTCTTATTTTTTAAAAAATTGTGGCAAAATATATATTGGAGAAGGAATGGCAATCCACTCCAGTGTTCTTGCATGAGAAATCCCATATATATATAAGTGTTATAAACTTACCATTTTAACAACTTTAAAATGTACAATTCAGTGGTGTTAAGTACCTTCACTTGTCTCAGCAACAAGTGAGCCAGAGAAAGACAAATATCAAATGATATCACTTATGTGTGGAATTGAAAAAAAATGATACAAATGAACATATTTACAAAATAGAAATGGACTCACACACATAGAAAACAAATTTATGGTTACCAGAGGAGGAAGGGGCTGGGGGAGGGAAAACTGAAGTTTGGGGTAACAGATACACACGACTATCTATAAAATTATAAGGTCTTAACTGTATAGCAGAGGCAGCTATATTCAGCATCTGAGTGAATGAGCCGTGGAGACCATCGTCATCATCCATCGCCAGAACTTTTTCATCATCTCAAACTGAAACTCTGGACCCATTAAACAAGCTCTCTCCCTGTCCCTCTCTCCCCTCAGCCCTCCGTAATCTCTCTTCTGCTTTCTGTCTGCCTGAATTTGCCTGCTCTAGGTAACTCGTAAGTGGAATTATGCAGTATTTATCCTTTTTGTGTCTGGCTTATTTCACTTAGCACATGTCTTCCAAGTTGTCTGTGTTGGAGCAGGTGTCAGAATTCCCTCCTTTTAAAAGGCTAAATAATACTCTGTCATCTGTTTATGCCACATTTTGTTTATCCGTTCGCGTGTCCATGAACTCTTGGGTTGCTTCCCCCTTTTGGCTGTCGGGAATAATGCTGCAGTGGGCAGGGGTGTGCAAATATCGGTTTTAATCCCTGCTCCATTCTTTTCGCTATATACTCAGAAGTGGGATTGCTGGACCATACGGTAATTTTATGTTTAATTCTTTGGGGCCTCTCCCTTTTCTTTCCTCTTGTTAATTTGTCTTTTATTTTTAATTGAAGTATAGTTAATTTACAGTGTCATGTCAGTTTCAAGTGTACAGCAAAGTGATTCAGTTACACATATATCCTTTTTCAGTTTCTTGTCTATTATACTTTATTACAAGATACGGAATATAGTTCCCTGTGCTATACAGTAAGACCTTACTGTTCATTTTATATATAATAATGTGTATCTGTTGTCCCAAATTCCCAATATCCCTCCCCCGCCCCCTTCCTCCTTTGGTAACCATAAATTTGTTTTCTGTGTCTGTGAGTCCGTTTCTATTTTGTAAATATGTTCATTTGTATCATTTTTTTTCAATTCCACATATAAGTGATACCATTTGATATTTGTCTTTCTCTGGCTTATTTCACTTAGTATGATAATCCCTAGGTCCATCCATGTGGCTGCAACTGACATTAGTTCATTGGTTTTTTATGGTTTAGTAGCATTCGATTGTGTGTATATTTGTATTTATACCACATCTTCTCTATCCAGTTATCTGCTGATGGACATTAGGTTCCTTCTATGTCTTGGATGCCACTCCTTCTTACACACACACACACGTGCACAGTCTGTACCATCTGACCTTCATCTAGGAAGTCTTCTCATGTGTCATTTCTTCTTGATCTGGTGCACCTTTGGGAAGCTTTGAGATATCACTAGTGACTGAGACCTGCCTCCCTCTCCAGGCCCCTCCTTGCCAGGAAGTGAAAGTGAAAATGTTACTTGCTGAGTTGTGTCTGACTCTTTGCGACCCCATGGACTGTAGCCCACCAGGCCCCTCTGTCCATGGAATTCTCCAGGTAAGAATATTGGAGTGGGGTAGCCGTTCCCTGCTCCAGTACTCTTGCCTGGAAAATCCCATGGACAGAGGAGCCTGGTAGGCTGCAGTCCATGGGGACGCGAAAAGTAGGGCACGACTGAGCGACTTCACTTGCACGCATTGGAGAAGGAAATGGCAACCCACTCCAGTGTTCTCACCTGGAGAATCCCAGGGACGGCGGAGCCTGGTAGGCTGCCGCTGTCTCTGGGGTTGCACAGAGTCGGACATGACTGAAGCGACTTAACAGCAGCAACAGCAGCAGCCATTCCCTTTTCTACGGCATCTTCCTGACCCAGAGATTGAACCCGGGGCTCCTTCATTGCAGGCAGATTCTTTACCATCTGAGCCACCAGGGAAGCTCCTCCTTGCCAGAGCTGGTCAGCTACTCTAGGATCTGGAGGCTGTCTGGTTGGGACTGGTATCTGAGCAGCCACCCGGGCCCCGCAGAGACCCCTCTCTGACAGTAGGGGAAGCAAGACTGTGTGTGTGACCCCGGGTGCTTATTGCTCTGACTCAGGACAGGCTGTGCTTATTGCTCTGACCTCAGGGCATCTCTGAGCAGAGCTGCTCACACCTGACAGGATCACTCAGCAGCCGTCTCCTCTACTCACCAGTTAGACTCAAAGGTGATTCTTCCAGGAGACAGCCTGGTGTCTGGGAAGAAACTTGACCTTGGGAGTCAGCTACCTCATGTTGAATCCCTATTCCGTCTCTTCCTTGTGTCACCCCTTGGTGAGCTACGCAGTCTCCCTGAGCCTCAGTTTCCATCTCTATCAAATGGGAATATCAACAGTCCCCACCTCAGTAGACTGTTGTGACACATGTCGATGATGCCTGTGCAGCTCTCGGCTCCGTGGGAAGGCCGCGGTTACCCTCTTTGTTGACAGCTCAGAGAGCTGACAGGGACTGCTGCAGGCCAGCGGCCCCTGCCAGAGTCCTGTCCACTGCTCTCTGTCTCTCTGCCCCTCTCATCCTACGTCCGGTCTTTCCAGCTCTGAAATGGCTCTTCCAGATATTTGAATGAGAAATAAGATATCTTTTGGGAAATCAGCAAAAGGATGGCCTTTGGAACACTCCTGGTGTTGCAGCTGTCCTTTCAACCTTCACCCAAGAATAACAGCTACTCTGTGGAGGCTTTACGGGCTTCTTGGCGCTAGTGGTAAAGAACCTACCTGCAGATGCAGGAGACGCAGGAGATGTGGGTTCCACCTCTGGGTTGGGAAGATCCCCTGGAAGAGGGCATGGCAGCTCACTCCAGCATTCTTGCGTGGAGAATCCCATGGACAGAGGAGCCTGGTGGGCTGCGGTCCATGGGGTTGCAAAGAGTCGGACAGGACTGAGGGGATTTAGAACACGAGTCCCTGGAGGCTTGACAGGCCTCTCTGGGTCTCTGGATGACACCCCTGCTGATCTTCAGGTGTTTTCCAGCTCCTGATGTTTGCTCAAGCCTGGTGGGTGGGGGTGTGTGTGGGTGGGTGGGGGGGGGGGGTGTGGGGGGTGTGTGTGGGGGGTTGGGGGGTTTGGTGGGGGTGGGCAGTGGTTTGCCCATCTATCTGTTTTAAGCTTCCATTTTGATCTGTGAGGAAGGCATGAGTCTCTCTTGGAAGGTTTTAGGTTTTTTTTTTAGGTCTTTATTGAACTTGTTACAACATTACTTCTGTTCTGTTTTGGTTTCTTGAGGCACATGGGATTTTAGCTCGCTGGCCAAGGATTGATCCCATGCCCCCTGCATTGGAAGGCGATGTCCCAGCCACTGGACCCCCAGGGAAGCCCCTTTGGAAGGTATTTTAAGTGGAATGAATTTACTGAAAAAGCCTGAGGAGGAGGGTGGGGAATGGAGGAGAGTTAACAGGCCAGATAGACCAGCTCTGGCCTCGCAGACGCGAGCATGCGCGCATGTCACCTGACGCAGGCGGTCTGGGGCGGGGCCTGAGGCTGGCCGCTTCTGACCCGTGGTACCAGGGCGGCCGGTCGGGGGTCCATTCGGTGAGTAGCCTCGCTAGACCTGCTTGTGTTTTCTGCGGTTTTCCACAGGCCGCTTGCCTCTGCTTCGGGCCTGGTCTCACACCACACCTTGGCTTCTTTTTCCAAATTTCATTCTTCAGCCTTTTCCTCGTGCTATGCAGCCCAGTTCAGGTTTCTGTAGCAACTGGATCCAAAGCCTACCCCTGGCCCTCAGCTGGGTTTCTAAATTCAATTACTTTCAGAGAAATGAGGCTTTTTAACTGAACAATAATAAGAGCACTATTCACCCATTACAGGAAACTTGGAAATTGCTGAAAAGTTGATGGGAGCAAATGAAAAGTTATCCAGGATCCTGTAACCCTAAAATAATTATTGATGAGATTAAAAAAAATAATAAATTTTTTTTCTGTGCTGAGTCTTCGTCGCAGCACACGCAGACTTCTCTTGTTGCAGGGTAGGGGCTTAATTTCCCATGTCATGTAGGATCTTAGTTCCCTGACCACAGAGTGAACCCACGTCCCCTGCATTGGAAGGCAGATTCTTCCCACTGGACCACCAGGGAAATCCCTTACCCATTTTTAAAATTGAAGTATAGTTAATATACAATGTTATGTTAGTTTCAGGTACACAGCACAGGGGTACAGTTATGTACAGTGAACGAGTTCCATTCTGCAGAGTTATCCTAGGTACCAATGACCACAATTGACTATATAGTGCAGTACTGTAATAGGTTTATAATACTTCATACAAATAATACAGTAAAAACAACCCCCCAAAATAAACATTTTAAATCTTACAGAACAGTGCCTTGAAAAGTACAGTAGCACAGTATAATAGCCAGCATACAGGGGCGCTGGCATCGAGTGAATGCACAAGAAGCGTTACTGACTGGAGGTGGGAGATGGCAGAGCTGAAGGACCGTCAGCAATAGGAGACGGAGGGCAAGCTGCAATTTCACTCATGCCTGACATCGATGGAAAGCATGTTCGTCTCTTTGAAAGCTCACAACTTGAAGGTTCTTATAGGGAGCTTATTGTATATGTACTGAATATACTCTTTTTCAGATTCTTTTCCATTATAGATGATTGCAAGGTGTGGACTATAGTGCCCTGTGCTGTATATTGATGAGGCTTTGCTTCATTCTTTTCAGTTCCCTTTTTTCTTCTGCATGTCTATATTTTAAACTTTAATTGAAATAATACAAAAGGAACAAATTCAGGTATTGCTAAAGCCTGCTTTTCTGTTTTATGACTAGTTCTTTGAAAACACACAAAAATGACTCCATATACCGTTGTTCAGTCACTCAGTCATGTCTGACTATTTGTGACCCCACGGACTTCCTGTCCTTCACTGTCTCCCAGAGTTTGCTCAAACTCATGTCCATTGAGTCAGTGATGCTATCCAGCCATCTCGTCCTCTGTCACCCCCATCTCCTCCTGCCCTCAGTCTTTCCCATCATCAAGGTCTCTTTCCAATGAGTTGGCTGTTCGCATCAGGTGGCCAAAGTATTAGAGTTTCAGTTTCAGTCCTTTCAATGAATACTCAGTGTTGATTTCCTTTAGGATTGACTAGTTTGATCTCCTTGCTGTTCAAGGGACTCTCAAGAGAGTATTCTCCAGCACCACAATTTGAAAGCATCAGTTCTTCCACACTCAGCCTTCTTTATGGTCCAACATTCACATCTGTGTAAGAATATTGGAAAAACCATAGCTTTGACTAGATGGACCTTTGTCTGCAAAGTGATATCTCTGCTTTTTAATACACCAGCAAGATCTGTCACAGCTTCCCTTCCAAGGAGCAAGTGTCTTTTCATTTCGTGGCTGCAGTCACTGTCTACAGTGATTTTGGAGCCTAAGAAAATAGATACGGATAATTGCTATTGTTTATTGAGTCCTTAAGACATGAGGGTATGAGGTAAATGCCTGCTCATTGTCTCAGTTAAATAATCCATCATTTGTTTAACTGGTTTTCTGTAAATAATGCTGTGATGAACATCTCTGTGCATACATTTTAATCTAGCTTTCTAATTAGTTCTTTAGACCAGGAGTTGGCAGACTTTTGGTAAAGGGCCAGATAATAAATATTTTAAGTTTGGTGGGCCATAAAATCTCTGCCATAATGACTCAGCTCCCCATGGTAGCACAAAAGCAGCCATTAGCTACAAACTAAGCAGCCATGAAATTAAAAGACGCTTACTCCTTGGAAGAAAAGTTATGACCAACCTAGATAGCATATTCAAAAGCAGAGATATTACTTTGCCAACTAAGGTCCATCTAGTCAAGGCTATGGTTTTTCCAGTAGGCATGTATGGATGTGAGAGTTGGACTGTGAAGAAGGCTGAGCGCCAAAGAATTGATGCTTTTGAACTGTGGTGTTGGATAAGACTCTTGAGAGTCCCTTGGACTGCAAGGAGATCCAACCAGTCCATTCTGAAGGAGATCAACCCTGGGATTTCTTTGGAAGGAATGATGCTAAAGCTGAAATTCCAGTACTTTGGCCACCTCATGTGAAGAGTTGACTCATTGGAAAAGACTCTGATGCTGGGAGGGATTGGGGACAGGAGGAGAAGGGGATGACAGAGGATGAGATGGCTGGATGGCATCACGGACTCGATGGATGTGAGTCTGAGTGAACTCCAGGAGTTGGTGATGGACAGGGAGGCCTGGCGTGCTGCAATTCATGGGGTCGCAAAGAGTCGGACACAACTGAGCGACTGAACTGAACTGAATGAGTGTGGATGTGTTCCAATACCATTTTACTTATAAAAACAGGTGGCTGATTGGATTTGACCCACAGGCCATAGGTTGCCAACCCTGCTTTAGACTAACCAGTCAAGGATGGGCACATTTTTTTCAATAAAAGGCAGATAGAAAATAGATTTAGCTGTACCCAGTACAGTCTCTGTCATTTGCTATTTCTTCTGTCCTTCCCCTCCCCCATCTTTTCCTTCTTCTCCTTCCTCTTTTTTTCTTCTTTCTCTTTCCTCATTCTTCTTCAGACCTTTTTAAGAATGTAAAAACCATTCTTAGCTTGTAGACCATACAAAAACAGGCCTTTGCCGACCTCTGGATTAGATAAATGGACGTTGAATTCCTGATTTCAGACAGTATGAACATTGAACAACCTCTTGATGAATTTGGCCTGGTTGCTTTCCAGAATGGTGGCAGTTCCAATCTAAACACCCCCGCTGGCTGTGCAGGAAAGTCTTCATACTATTCTACCCTCACCTCATCAAGGAGTTTCTCTTATTCAATCTTTGCTAATTCAGTGGATCAGCCTATCTCATACTAATTCACATCTGCTTTGATTACAAAGAAGCTGAGCATTTTTCCTCTTAATTATCCATTTGTGTTTCCCATTCTGTAAAATTTTTTTTTGTGTTTTTTGTCTTTTTCTTTAAGATTTTATTGTTTTCCTTTATAGTTTTTGCATTTTGTCTTTTTGACAAAGAGGATTTGGAGAGTTGTCCTATTTGTTGCAGTGATTCTCCCCAGTGTTTTCTTGTTTGTCTTTTGATTTTAATGGTATTTGTGATTATTTCCAAGCCTTTAAATTGTAGTTGTGATTATTTTGATGGCTAGAAGTGCTTAATTTTTCTTTATCTTTTCCTTTGTGAGTTCCACTTCCTCTTTGAAACTCTTTCTTTTGATTTTCTGAATGTCAGCCACCCCACTTTGCCCTCAGCCTCCTGATACCCCATAAGCAGTTCAGGAATGCTGTGAAGAAATGTGTCAATTGTAAATGCTTTCAGCTGAGTCTCAGAAAAGCTGATAAACAGTGGTTTAAGCAAGGCGTTCTCAAACTGTAGCACACGTCAGAATCACCAAGGGGCTTCGTAAAAGTCAGACTGCAGAGCCCTCCTGTAGAATTTCAGGTTCTTATAGGTCTGGTTGGGGCCTGAGAATGTGCCTTTGTAGCATATTCCCATATGCTGCTAGTGCTGCTGGCCTGGGAACATTGAGAACCACTGGCTTAAACACTTGAGAGATTCAGTTACCTCACAGAACAAAGAGTTCAGGAGAGGGTGGTCCCAGGGCTGGTTTAAAAGCTCCACTGATATCGGGTTCTAGACTATGGCTTTACTTTCTATTGGCTGTTTCCTCAGGGTTGCAGGATGGCTGCCATAGCTCTGGGCCTTTCCTACTTAAACCAGCATTCCAAACACGAAGAAGGGGGAACATGGGGAAAAAAAACTTTTCCTTTTGGCAGTGTTTGGTACATTGGCACTTTGACCAAAGCTTATAGGTAAATATTTAGTGAGAAGAGAATGTAGATTTGGGGTAGGAGAGAGTCTCTGCTTTAAGTGCTTTCTTGCACTGAGTGGAAAAGCACATAGTTCAGGTCCTTGGAGGCTTCCCTGGTGGCTTAGTGATAAAGATCCACCTGCCAATGCAGGGGGCGTGGGTTCGATTCCTGGGTTGGGAAGATCCCCTGGAGGAAGGCATGGCAATCCCACAGACAGAGGAGCCTGGCGGGCTACAGTGCACAGGGTCGCAAAGAGCTGGACACGACTAAGCTTGCACACAGCTGTCCTGTCAGGCCCTTGGACCCTCAGCTGCAGCACCAGCTCTGTCTTGATGTCTTTAAGGACCCAGAGTCAGGTCAGCTTGGCCTCCAAACTGGTTTCTGATATTTTCATCACTGAAGTCATTGGACTTCTGCCTGGTTTCTGATATAAAGACTGAACTGGCCCCTTCTTCTGGTATTTGGATGCTTTCTTGCCTGAATTCTTTGCTAAATAATTGGCCTGGCTCTTTCTAAGTTGGGAATCCTGCTTGCTTCTGCCAGTTCTTCTCCTAATCAGGAGTCCTAGCCCCAGGCCCCAATCTGGTGCTGTGGAGCCTTCTACCTGTTGACAGGCCTGCTAAGTACCACCTGCCTGGATTCCTGGAGACACCGCTCAGTCCGGCTCTCAAAGCTCCTGAGAGCAGGAGCCTCCAAAGGCTTGCTTGGATTGATTGGCTGCTGCACTTTGCCTATTGATCCAGCTTTCTCTATCACCTGTAACTGATGTTGGAATTATTCCCTTTCTTCATTGGAGGCCAGGGCTTGCTCCACCAGCACCATCAAGAATGGAAACTGGGAGTAGGAAGTTCCTACCTTCTGCTGTGCTGTGTTTAGTCACTCAGTCATGTCCAACTGTTGGTTGCCATACTCTCCTCCAGGGGATTTTCTAATCCAGGTCTCCTGCATTGCAGGTGGATTCTTTACTGTCTGAGCCACCAGGGAAGCCCAAGAATACTGGATTGGGTAGCCTATCCTTTCTCCAGGGGAATCTTCCCAACCAAACCGGGGTCTCCTGCATTGCATGTGGATTCTTTACCACCTGAGCTAATAGGAGATACCAAAGGCTCAAGAGGAGTGGGCTAAGGCAGGATCTATCAGAAAGTGTCAAGGTCCCAGTGGAGGGAGAAGGAGGTAATCCTAACTCCATGGGAGGCCAAGGTGGTTTATCTATTAGGACCCAGCCTGGTTTAAACAAGTTAATTGGGAAGTCCAGGGGTAAACCTGGCTTTAAGAATGGCTCATTGCTTGGGTTCAAATGGTATCACTAGAGTCCAGTCATGCCCATCTTCCCATTTAGTTTCTTCTTTATTCACTTCTTTCTTCAACTGGCCCTGACCTCATGTCACAGGGTGGCTGCCAGCAGTGCTGGGGACTACATCCTTCCCACTTTCTTTCCAGAGGAGAAGGAGAAAATCAAAACTCCCAGAACTAAGCTTCCCGATCTGGGTCACTGTCCTTCCCTGAAGGCAACCACCAGGGTCAGGAAAATGTGATGTATGGATTCATTAAGTGTTGAATCAGAGGATTCAACCCCCAGGTTTGGGGATAGAATCAATCCCACCCAAAATCACATGGCTGAAAATGGAGGCAAGAACACTCTCAAAGGACATTCAGGCACACTGAAGTGGGAGAAGGAGGGAATGGAGGTGGGGAAGTAAGTAAGTAAGTGGAAGTTGCTCAGTCGTGTCTGACTCTTTGCGACCCCATGGACTATACAGTCCCTGGAATTCTCCAGGCCAGAATACTGGAGTGGGTAGTCTTTCCCTTCTCCAGGGGATTTTCCCAGCCCAGGGATCGAACCCAGGTCTCCCGCACTGCAGGCAGGTTCTTTACCAGTTGAGCCACAAGGGAAGCCCGGATGTGGGGAGGCAACCTACAGATATTCATTCTACTTGGAGGTTGAACTTGTGTGGTGGTCGCTGAAGACTACAGATGATGACAGGATCTTAAAGCATGCAGGGATTAAGGGATGGGGAGGAAAGGTGCTTGACTGACCTCCAGGGATGGGGTGTGTGGTTGGGTCAGGTTGCTTAAAGGGCCAGGAACAGGTGGGCACCTGGTTATAGTCCTCTCCTCTCCTGTGTGTGCTCCAGCTTCATCTGTAGGTCCAGATCAGGTCAACAAGTTCTACATCTCAGCACCTTCCAGACTGCCCATCTGGCTACAGTTAACTCATCCAGGCCTGGGATGAGCTGGATGGCTTCCTACTCAAAGGACACATGATTCAGTCCAACAGTATGCTTATTCTTTTGGCAGCGAAAATGCCGTATAGAACGTTCATTGCCATTCTGGACACCGCCTCCTTCAAAAGCCCTTTGCGTTTACTGCTCTTGTTATTCTCTGTAGCTCAGATGTAATTTGTCAGCCCCATGTAATGTATTTCATCTTGAGTGGAGTCTCAGGGAAAAAAAATTTGTGGCCACAGATGCATTTGAATGCTTTCTATCATCAGAGGATGAAACTAATGTCAAGCTAGTATTTTGCCCACATGGGGCCAAATCGAAGCTCCAAGTCACAAATCAGTTTTTTCCCCTCAGGTGTCTGTTGATCCATACTCTCCCTGCTACCTTCATGGTCTTGTTGCCTTTTTTTGGTCCCTAATTATCATAGTCACCACTGTGTTTAGTCTTGGAAGCCTCCTAAATCCTTTTGGAATCAATCAGAGAGATTTCAAGGGAAGTAAATAAATACCATGTGATTTGTTTTCCCTCATGTATTGGTTTTCTCAGCAGGGAAGGGAAAAATGTATAATTCAGATGTAAACTTTGTCTGATTAAGATCAAATGAGATTCTCTTATTCTTTTTTTTCTTTCTGTTAACCCTTCTGCCTGCTTCTTCCCTCTGTCCCCTCCTTCCATTGTGAAAGAGTGTTTGATCCTTTGACTGAAGGGGAAGGAGAAATGTTGGGAGCTCAGAAGTGGCTGGCGGAACATGCTTGCTTCTCAACTTCCTCTGGGGTGGAAATTCATTTAAAACTTGCAGTTTCCAAAGTGGTTGCCAAAGCCACAACATGGTGAAGGGGGAGGGGCCCTTAGCATCTCCCAAGGACAGGCTGGAGCCATGCAGTGGGGGTGCAGAGTGGGCGCGCCTTGCAGAGACTGTCTTTCTGAAAATGTCCCCAAGGTGTAACAGGGTGATGAGTCCAGATCCCCCGACTGCAGTCTTGTGGAGTGGGTCTCAGTTTCCACCCTGTCACTGTCTCTACTGAAACCCACAGACGTTTCCTATTTCCCTCTTCACTAAACTCAGCCTCCTCTTCCTGATTTGTAAAACTCTCCACAACCTGGGTGCATTCTATCAAGAATATGCCTTCATCTGTATCACCATCCAGCCTGACTGTAGGCTTTAGTGCTCTTACCTCCCAAGACGCACAGAGTTCATGTCTTCGAATTGGAGGAGAAGACTTGAACTTGAGTCCTCAGTCTACTACTTACTGCTTGGTTGTCTTGGGAAAGTCGTGAAACCACTCAGAACCTCAGGTTCTCTTTAGGACATGGAACCAGTGACTATTTACTGAGTCCAGGAAGCTCTGCATCTATGTCCATGCATTACTATCTCTTTGGTAGCTATGCCCTAATTTTCCCCTGGAAACATCTCTGTCCCGCTTTTGGTCTGTGAACTTCTGGGTGGAGTTAGTTCTGCTCCCAGCATCAGGAGTAGAACCCATGATTCAACCCAAAGCTGAACAGTGTATCACAATGCCCCCTGATTGCCTTGTGGGTGGATGGTGGGCAGGTGACCTAAGCTGGTCCAACCAGAGTGAATTGCTGCACTTCTGCTGGGACACTTGCTCTTTTTGGCTGAATTTGGATGTGGTTGCAGCAGCCTGAGCTGGAGAATCAAGCCTGAAAATGAACTACCCTGAAGAGTAGAGCTGAGCTGAGCAGGGGGTGGGGGGAAAGAAACCTGGTCTCAGTTAGTGCTGGAGGACCGTTTCTCTATCTGCATGAGCCATCAAACGGCTTCTTCCTCCCCTTTTGTCTGTTCAAAGCCTTCCTGATCTTTCCTCCCCTCCTTCCTTTCTTCTTTTCTGTCCCCACTCCCTCTCTTTTAATTTGCAAAGAAAATTATGGTAAAATACACATAACATGAAATTTACCATCTTAACCATTTTTAAAGTGTACAGTTTGGGGGGGGAGTTAAGTACATTCATGTTGTGCAACCCATCTCCAGAACTTTTTCATCTTGCAAACCTGAAACTCTATACCCATTCAACAATTCCCCATTTCTGCATTCCGATAGCCCCTGGCAGCCACCATTCTACTTTCTGCCTTTGAGTTTGATTCCTCTAGTATACACTACCCCATATAAGTGGAGCCACACAATATTTGTCCTTTCATGTCTGGCTTGTGTGTGTGCTGAGTTGCTTCAGTTATGTCCAACTCTGTGCGACCTTATGGACTGTAGCCTGCCAGGTTCCTCTGTCCATGAAATTGTCCAGGCATGAGTGGGTTGCCGTTTCCTTCTGCATGGAATCTTCCTGACCCAGGGATTGAACCCCTGTCTCTTATGTCTCCTGCATTGGTGCTAGTGGCACTCTTTACCACTAGTGCCACCTGGGGAGCTATTTCACGGAATATAATGTCTTCAAGATTCATCCCTGTTGTAACATGTCAGGATTTTCTTCCTTTTAAAGGCTGAATAATATTCCACTGAATAGATATACCACATTTGGTTTATCCATTCATCCATCAGTGGACATTTCACTTGTTTCCACTTTTTAGCTATTGTGAGTAAGCCTGCTATGAACATGGGTGTACAAATATCTCTTTGAGACTCTGCTTTCTGTTCTTTGTGTGTATACCTGGAAGTGGAATTGCTGTGTCACATGGGGTTCTATTTCTACTTTTTGGAAGAACTGTCATATTTTCCATGAGTTGCACCCACAAGGCACAGGTTTCCAATTTCTCCATATCCTTGTCAAAACCCTTCCCAGCCTTTTTAGCCAGCATGAAGTTGTCTCCCCTGATCTCTGACCCCCACGTCCCTCATTGGTACCCACCACTGAGCACACCAGGGGTGCCACACAACTCAGCTCAAGGTTAGATGTGAGCCTCTGTGGTTTCTAAATTTTTTAGGTCTTTCTGAGCAGAGCAAGAGCTTCCTGGAGGTGAGGTCTGTGAACCCCCATCAGGATATGTCAGCAGGAGGCTAAGCTCCCTGGAGGTGCAGAATCATTTCCTGTTTGATGTCTTTACGGGACTGTTCTTTGGAGAGATTTTGTTTTTCAAGCATCTCTTTCTGTCTGGCACACAGAGGGCAGGTAGAGCCATGAAAACAGCGGTGGGGTTTAGATTCCCACCCCCGAGCTGCCCTGGATAACTGTGTGACCTTGGCAAGTCACCCACGTTTTCTCAGCTTCTCTTCTTCAGCTCTAACATGAGGCTGCGTTACCGCCCACACAGGCCTGTGTGTTTATTGAAGTAACTGGTGCAGGGGCGTAAGGGCTCTGGGAGTTCCCTCCCATGCCTTCCCAAAACTGATAGAAGCAAGTGTCACATAAGTGAGATACAGAGTTCCCTGAGAGTCTGATACACTCGATTTTGGAATATTTGAGGATAATTGGCATTCCTAGACAATCCCCAAATTTGTTTCAGCTGATGACACTATCTTGGAGGTGGGGGGACCCAAGCTGCTAGTAAATGACTAAATAGTTCAATCACGTTTTATGTTGATGTGACCATTGATACTTTCAAATCCAACTCAAGTGCCACTGCAAATATTGCTTCCTCCAGTAAACCTTTCTTAATCCTACAGCACTTAGACACATCTCCATGTCAGGTTGATTGGCTTATTTCCTTGATGGGACATGTCAGCTGACATCCCCTTGTGCATTGAAGCCAGCACATAGTAGATGCTTAGTAAACATTTGTTGAATGAATGAATGACTGAATGAATAAGTTTCAATGCAATATAGGGAGGCTAAGGAAACAGCCTGGAAGATTGTAGCAGGAGAAATACCCAGAAGGGAACCTGGAGAGTTCATAGCAGACTCTCTGGATAATTGAAGGGTGCCCTGATTTTTCCATTCGAATTTCAGCTCTTAAAAAATCACTGCAGATGGTTACTGCAGTCATGAAATTAAAAGACACTTGCTCCTTGTAAGAAAAACTATTACAAACCTAGAGAGCATATTAAAAAGGAGAGACATCACTTGGCTGACAAAGCTCCATCTAGTCAAAGCTATGGTTTTTCCAGTAGTCATGTACAGATGTGAGAGTTGGACCGTAAAGAAGGCTGAGTGCCCAAGAATTGATGCTTTCAAATTGTGGTGCTGCAGAAGACTCTTGAGAGTCCTTTGGACAGCGAAGAGATCAAACCAGTCAATCCTAAAGGAAATCAACTCTGAATATTCTTTGGAAGAATTGATGCTGAAGCTCCAATGCTTTGGCCACATGATGTGAAGAGCCAACTCATTGGAAAAGACCTTGATGCTGGGAAAGACTGAGGATAGAGGAGAAGGGGGAGACAGAGGATGAGATGCTTGGGTGGCATCACCGACTTCCTGCACTGAGTTTGAATATACTCTGAGGGATAGTGAAGGACAGGGAAGCCTGGTGTGTTGTGGTCCATGGGTTGCAAAGAGTCAGACGCAACTGAGTGACTGAACAATAACAAAAATTACACAGCATAGCCAAAAGTGAAAGTCTCTCAGTTGTGTCTGACTCTTTGCAAACTCCATGGACTGTACAGTTCTGACTCCAGGCCAGAATACTGGAGTGGGTAGCGTTTCCCTTCTTCTCCTGGGAATCTTCCCAACCCAGGGATCGAACCCAGGTCTCCCGCATTGTGGGCTGATTCTTTACCAGCTTATCAGCATAGCCAGTGGGCCCCTAAACTGGAATATGGCTTCAATTCCTGACTCCACCTACTAGCTGGATGACTTCAAGCAAATTACTTGACCTCACTGGGCTGCCAGTGTGCAGACCAGTTAGCCCTCGTTCTGGCTTTGCTCAGAGCCCCCACCTTCCCTATCTGGCCCTTTGGGGCCTGCCTCTTCTCCAGGCCGCCTGCCGTTTACACATCTGAGAATTATGCAGGCCAATGGAAGCACACATCCTCCAGCCCACTCGCTCCTCACGCAGGGGATTAAAATCTGTCTCATCTTCCCAGTTTGGAATGCTGAGTATTTGGTCAAGGATTCAGCTTCCCTTTTTTATGAGGCTTTAAGAAAACCCAAATTAAACCCTGATTTGTTTTTAAAGATCAGAATCCTTAATCTTGCAGCATTTGGCTCATTTTCCTTACAGGCTTAGAAGGGAACATTAAACAGATTCTGTTTCTTAGCACACTCTGCTTTTTCTCTGCTGTGTATTCGAGGGGGTGGACAAAGCTCTCGAGATTTCCTGTAGTGCTTCAGCCTGCTGGATGACCTTGGCCAAGCCTCCTTACTTCTCTGGCCTTTGGTCGTCATCTGTGGAATGAGGGCGCCGAGCATCAAGGCCTGTGTACTCTTTGAGGGATTGCTTAAAACTCCTGTGTGCAAATGGATGCTCAGAGAGGGGAAGGGACTTACCAAAGGACACACAGCTATTTATTGGGCAGAACCAGCTCAGGGCTTCTGGTTTTGAGAGGAGATATCCACCCCCTAGAGACTGCATTTTCTCTAAGAAAGAAGCATGGGACCATCAACAATTTGTGTTTAATTTTCAAGCCTCCTACTTTCCTAGGTAGAGTACATAGACTTCAGGATGAAGTTAGTGTTTTCAGGGCTATAAAAATGCAGCCATGAAATTAAAAGATGCCAGGAAGAAAAGCTATGACAAACCTAGATTGTGTATTAAAAAGCAGAGACATTACTTGGCTGACAAATAGTCCATGTGATCAAAGCTATGGTTTTTCCAGTAATCATATATAGATGTGAGAGTTGGACCAAAAAGAAGGTTGAGCACCAAAGACCTGATGCTTTCAAATTGTTGTGCTTGAGAAGACTCTTGAGAGTCTCTTGGACAGCAAGGAGATCAAACCAGTCAATCCTAAAGGAAATCAACTCTGAATACTCATTGGAAGGACTGATGCTGAAGCGCCAATACTTTGGCCAGCTGGTATGAAGAGCTGACTTATTGGAAAAGACTCTGATGCTGGTAAAAATTGAGGGCAAAAGGAGAAGGGGACAGCAGACGATGAGATGGTTAGATAGCATCACCAACTAACTGGATATGAATCTGAGCAACCTCTATGAGATGGTGAAGGACTGGTAAGCCTGGTGTGCTGCAGTCCGCGGGGTCACAAAGAGTTGGACATGACTTAATGGCTGAACAACAACAGCCAAAAAAGGAAAATCCAGAAATGGGGAAGTCAGGATGTGTTGACATATTCTGTGCTTCAGATGTACCAAAAGGAAAAATGTTTGATTTAAACCAAAATGATGTGAAAACTAGCAGCCAGCAGCCGTCATAATGTTTCCCTAGCTTCGGATAATTGCCCAATATAGTGACATATTTTTCCGCTTTGCCTTGGACTGAAGGGTTTCTGAAATGTGGGATGAAACCTGGAAAGTCCCAGGCAAACCAGGCTGACTCAAATGAATGGACCACCCTACTGGCTGGCTAGTAGGCTAAGAGAAAGGGCTTTAGTAGGGAGCTTGGGCTGCTCTGAGTAATGGATCAGTCACTTCTTTGCCATGCAGCTTTGAGAGGGCCGAGCTTGCCAACTCTTAGTGTTCTCATCTGATAGTTGGGCTTGAATGGGGTAATTAGTTTAAACTGTCCACTTCAGTAACTGGCACAGAGCAATCACCCACTGAATGTTAAGTCTCTTCCTTCAAGGTGGGGGGGGAAACTCAGTTTTTTCATTTTTGCGGGGGGGGTAATCATTGTGGGGAGAAGGCAATGGCACCCAACTCCAGTACTCTTGCCTGGAAAATCCCACGGGCGGAGGAGCCTGGTGGGCTGCAGACCATGGGGTCGCTAAGAGTTAGACACGACTGAATGACTTCACTTTGACTTTTCGCTTTCATGCGTTGGAGAAGGAAATGGCAGCCCACTCCAGTGTTCTTGCCTGGAGAATCCCAGGGATGGGGGAGCCTGGTGGGCTGCCGTCTATGTGGATTTTTCCCCCCAGCTTTATTGAGTTATAATTGACAAATAAAATTGTAAGGTATTTAAAGTACACCTCAGAACAGTTAAATGCAAATTGTGGTGATATGTAAGTACCCCTTGTGAAAGGATTCCCACCATTCATGAACATATCTATCACCTCACATGTTTATCTTTTTTTTGTATAAGAAAGGTGGTGGTTTTTTTTTTTTTTTCTGCTTTAAATTCCCAGCCTGTAGTAAAAGAGATTACAGGTAGTGAGGGAGGATTTTATAAAATCATGCAGTATTTTCTCCAGGGTTGGGTTTTGAGTAAATCACCACGTATCTTGTTGCACTCTTGGGCAAAGCAACCATATTGTCAGTTCTTTCTCTTTTAAAATGTTTAGGGTCGCTTCTTGGCCTTTTGGCTAAGATGAAGTGTAACATCTGTTCTTATCAGTTGTATACTTATAGCTGATTCACGTGGTCATACAGCAGATACCAAGACAACACTGTAAAGCAATTTTACTCCAATTAAAAAATGTTTAGGAAAGTCATGGATCAGCCTTGGGGTGCGAGAGGGAGCAGTGGGGTCCAGCCTTACACGCAGCTTGGCTGATGCAGGCAACAGAGGATGGTTGCTGGCATGAGATCTAGGTTAAAATTCCAGTTCTGCCCCATTTTGGCCATCACTCTCGTTCTCTCCTGTGTCAGGTAAAGGGCCATCTGTATTTGGCAAGGTTTTCATGTGGCCTCTGAGAGAGGGACACTTGGTACCTCCTGGGAGCGTGTGACTATTTTAGTCCTGTCAATTTGGGTTCCTGTCTTAGACAGTCAGAGGGTCTCAAGGTCTTCCCTGTGCCATTTGAGGCTGGGTTAAAACAGGAGCGTATGTGTTGGCTGGGGTGGGAAGCCAGCTCTCGTGGTGAGATGATTTCCCCTTGGATACCTGAAGATAAAATCCAGACCTTTGGGGACTTCCTCGGTGGTCCAGTGACTTAAGACTCTGTGCTCCCGATGCAGGAGGTCCCAGGTTTGATTCCTGGTTGGGAAACTAGATCCCACCTGCCACCACTAAAGATCCCACGTGCTGCATCTAAGACCTGGCGTAGCCGTATAAATAAAGATATTTTTTAAAATCCAGACTTTTGACTCCAGAGCCACAAAACAACCTGGCCACTCTTGGCAGCTAAGTCCTGGGTTTCTCTCCATCCAGATCAGTAAAGAAAAGGTCAGAGGTGCTGAAGTCAGAGTCAGCCACTCCACTGACCTTGCTGGCAGGTTGTCTCAGGATTGGTTCATATCTTAGAGCCCTTTGTCTTTATTTCTCCCCAAGCCTACAGTTTTAAGCTGTGGATATGTCTGCAGGCTCTTGCAGGGCTAGGAATGGCCCCTCTGGCCTCTTCTGTTTCCCCACCAGCTTTGAGAGGCAGCAGTGAAAAAGTGAAAGTGTTAGTCGCTCAATTGTGTCCAACTCTTTGTGACCCCATGGACTGTAGCCCACCAGGGTCCTCTGTCCATGGAATTATCCAGGCAAGGATACTAGAGTGGGTAGCCATTCCTTTTTCCAGGGGATCTTCCTGACCCAGGGATCAAACCTGGGTCTCTTGCATTGCAGGCAGATTCTTTACAGTCTGAGCCACCAGGGAAGCCCAGTGCAGGGTAGCCAATAAATGGTTCATCAGTGGCTGTGGCTCTATTCATGTAGCCCTTCCACTACAGCTGAACACTTAGGAGGCTTCCATTATAAGTAACATTGGGATGAGCACTGCAAATGGGCCTAAGTTACCCTTTAGGAAAGTTGGCAGAGAGGTCATGCTTGATCTACAGATGAGATTTCCTGAGAAGGAAAGTTGAGCAATTTAAAACAAATTTGCAAACATTTGGAAGGAAGTCTTCCTCAAATATATCTCATCCTTCCTGCCTTAGCCAAGCATTCTGATGAGACCCTTTCTCCTGCATTGGGATCAAAATTAGAGTCCTTAGTTACTACCCTAGGGTGCTATCATTGCTGGTGCCTTTGAAATTAATATGAAAGCTACTTCCAGAGTCTGGGCTGAGAAGCAAGCAAAATCTCCCGACCTCACTCAGGGTGCATTGGTGGTAACAAACCTTATGTGCTTCAACACGAGACAGAAATAAACTTCAGCCCTGGCTCAGTGTCAGCTCTCCACTGCCCCAAAACACAGACCAGAAAGGGACAGTGTGTTATGCTGGCATCTTGTCTAGTCATTTTGGTTATTATATTTTCAGTTTAGTAAATTCAGTCATTTTATTTGGTTCGTTTCCAAATCTGACATGTTACTGCTTATAATGTCAAGTGTTCGGCCAATCTTTTCAAATTTAGCTTTTATCTCTTTGAACATAGCAGGCACAGTTATTTTATGGTCCTGTCTGATTAATGCCAGGATCCAGGCTCCCTATTAATTTATATCTCTTGTCTATTTTTTCTGCCAGTTTTCACTCATGGTGTCTTGTCTCTTGTTTATTTGGTATAGGAGATGGTATTGGAAAAAATTATTTGTAAAACAATGATGTTTCTCTTAAGATTTTAAATTTCTTTGGTAGGTGCCTGGGGGCTCTAGAATCTGAGATTAACCTGATCTAAATTTGGGGCTTGAGATTCCTGGGTTCCTCAAATATCTTGAAGCAGGTGGTGGTCCTTGAAAGAGCTGTTGGCCCACCCTTGGCTAGGGGAAATGGGCTTTGTGAATTTTTCTACTCCCCCTACCCTCACCGTACTTGCTAAACCTTCTACATACTGATCATAGGACATTTTTAAAAAAAAATTAGAACAGATAATTATGCAAACAGAGATGAGAGAGGTCATTCAGTCGTGGGGTTTCTCCATGGGAAAGTGCCTGGTTCTAGAGGAGACCCCAGTCATCTGAGTGTCCAGAGACAGACATGGTGGATTAGCACTGGCCTGAAGAAGGCAAAATTGCTAAAGGAGATCCATACCTGCTGAAACTGAGAACAGAAACCAGAGACTGTGACCTCCTGCTCCTGCTTGGTGACCTCAAGTCTTCCACCAAATCATTTGTGTATAGCACGTGTCTCCTCCCCACCCTCCTCACAGAGTCCTGCAAGGAGTAGACATCACTATACAATCATAAGCCTTGATTTGGGTCTTCCACCTGTTAGCAAAAACTTCCAGTAGCCAGATAAGATCCAATACTTTGAATGACCCACATTTTACTTGATGGTTTGCCTAATGCTGACTATCTAGCCTGTTTAGGTTTCTCCTTCATTATGAAATACTTATAATGAACCTCTTTGTGTCTGGCTCTTTGCCAGCATTTTGAATGATTTCTTTGCGGGGCGATTCCTAACAATGGATCAAAGGATATGAACTCTTGTCAGGTTTCCAATAGGTATCGCCAAGTTACTTTCTAGAAAGTGTATTCCAGTTAATACACCCACCAGGAGCATGTAAGAGGGTCTGCTCTGTTCCTTGCCACCACCAGATATATAATTAAAATAATTTGGGAGCCTAATTTGGTAAGTGAAACATGATAGCCCTTGTCATTTAATTTGCATTGTGCACTGTCTCTCTGATGCAGATCCCTTTTGGTGAAATTACTTTTTTGTGTACCTCTTTAACAGAAGCAACCTTGAAAATGGGGGCAATTGCTCCAGTGTCTAAGAGCTTTCTCTTCTTAGCTTTTATTTTAAAATATGTACAGGCTTCCCTGGTGGCTCAGTGGTAAAGAATCTGCCTGCCAATGCAGGGGACATGCGTTCAGTCCCATATGCCGGGGACTGAATGAGCCCATGTGCCGCAGCTACCGAAGCCCACATACTCTAGAAGCCACGCTCTGCAACCAGAGGAGACACCGCGATGAGAAGCCTGTGCGTCACTAGAGAAAGGCTGCACATAGCAACAAAGACCCAGCGCAGCCAAAAAGAAATCAGATTTTAAAAAAAATGTACATTGCATAATGCACTACATCAAAGTGTTCCTTACTGAGGCCTTTATGCATCTTTCTAGGGTTCTAGCTGTTTTCTTTCTTTGAGAACGGGGTGAAATCCCAAGGCAAGGAGAGTACATTTGAAACTAGGAGGGTTAGGGATATTAATTAGAACTTCTTGAGGGCAGTTTCAAGGTGAGTCAACTGGTACTAACTTGCCTCACCCCAGAATTTCCCTTGAAATGCTTTTTATCCATTTACTTATGATTCAGAGCTCAGCCTAAGGATTAGTGGTAGGAACCGGCCTCTCAAGAGCTGCCTTGGGCCCTGCAGCCTGCCCTCCTGGCTGGTGCCTCTTTGGCAGCTACCTTGGAACCAAAGAAGTTCCAGAAAGCCCCTAAGAGTCCAGGCTGGGATGGGCTCCATCAGGCTTCAGCATCCAAGCTCCCACCTCTGGCTCTGTCCCTGGCTGAAACAGCCAGAGGCAGCCTGGGAAGGACTCTGGCTTGGGCATTAGAAGTCCAGGTTTGTGCTGGGTCTTAGTTGCAGCATGTGGGATCTAGTTCCCCAACCGGGGATTGAACCCAGGCCCCCTGCATTGGGAGGTCAGAGTCAGCCACTGGACCACTAGGAAAGTCTCACCCAGGTGGTGCTAGTGGTAAAGAACCCATCTGTCAGTGCAGGAGACGTAAGAAACTCAGGTTCCATCCCTGGGTTGAGAAGATCCCCTGGGGAAGGAAATGGCAACCCACTCCAGTATTCTTGCCTGGAGAATCCCATGGACAGAGGAACCTGGTGGGGTTCAGACATGACTGAAGTGACTTAGCACGCACATATGTACATATCTCTGGACATCTTATATGAGATAAATAACCCTGAATGTGCTGGAGTCTGGGTTAGCTGAGGTTTTTGCTACTTGTAGCCTAGGCGGGGGTGGAACCCTGACTGGATGAGGAACACTGCTCCTCCCTGCCAATCATGGGGCAGATGGGTCAGGACCCTTCTGATACAAACCTCAGCCTCCACTGCAACCCAGGACCCTATGCTGCTGAGGGAGTGGAAGCTTTTTCTTTTTTTTTAAGCCTCTTGCTGCCTTGGATTGCTGTGGGAAGGAGCAGGCAAAGGCAGCCTGGCAGACTGGGAAAGGGGCTGGTTTGCCATCAGAAAGTCAGGAGTTGAGACTGTCTCGGGTGGACATTAGCTCTGTGCTTGGGGCATGGTAGACCTTGCAGGTGGGTCAAGGGCCCCAGCTATGGGACAGGGGAAGGCGCTGAATGGTCACAGCCCAGTTAGGATGGAGGGCAGAAGTTTAGAGGAGTGCAATTGCACCATTTATATCAAAGAAGGCTTCCTGGAGGAGGGGCCCTTGAAAGATGTAGCTGATTTGCTTGGAGAGAAGACCACAGCAGCAGGGAGGACCACATGCCTCTTGGGATGACATCTTTTTACTTTGACTCATGCGGGGCCTCACTGGACTGTCTCTGCCCATACCTGTCTCCTTTCCATTTGTGTATTTTCTCCACCAGCCAGCCAATGAGCTCTGGAAGGGGAGGGACCATGCCTTTGTCTCGGTAGCCTGGCAAGGGGCCTTTCTTGAATTGGTGATGCTGATAGGACTATAGGGAATGTGAGACCTTAGGGTGTCTCCAGGCCTGGAGAAGGTGGTGAGCTGATGAGTCTGGAGGTGCAGTCTCTGCAGAGAGGGCAGATTGGAAAGGGAGCTCTTCAAACTGTGCTTCCTGATGATATTTCAGGCCGATTCCAGGGCTCTTCCCTAAGAAGACTAGGGGTATTTTTTTCCTTTTGGTACCAGCATTAACATGCAATAGCATGCTTCCCTCTGACCACAGGCCCTTTGCATCTGACCTTGAGCTAGAGAATCTTGGAATGAAGTAGCTGAGAGCAGAATGCCTCCCATTTCCCAGGAGTTCGTCTCGTCTCCTGGGATCGCAGAGATGCATCAAGCTTGCTCCATGATCTCTGTGACTCTGAAAAGGGGCATGTGTACGGGAGTACAAGGAGAAGAGGCCTGGATGCAGGAGGCTTAGGGTCCTGCCCTGATTCTGCCACTGACCACCTGGGTGGCTTTGAGCTGGTCTCTGCCTTTCTGGGAGCCCCAGTTTCCCTATTGGGTATGGATGACCGGCCAGCTCTGACAATCTAACTTGTCCCCTTGGGATTCTTTATCCTGGCTACCAGAATACTGGGCCCCGAGGCTGTGGGTGGAGGCAGCCCTCTTACTTGGGAGCTCCTGAACGTCCATCTCCCAGAATGGTGAAGAGGCTGGAAGTGCTAATAATAGCTGGCGTTTACTGAACATAGACATTGTGCGAGGGGACCTTGCATGCATCCTCTCACTGAACTGCCACACAAGCCCTGTAAATAACCGAGCTCCTGGCCATCTGGACATGTAAAGGAAGGCGTTATTTGTAGTATCGTGAATTGAATATCGCCCCACATTTTGCTAGGTCAGATAACTTTACAGCGATGGAGGAATAAAGGTCTGGCCTTATTAAAGGAAATAACAGAATAAGAAGCAAGGCGGTCAGAAGGAGGATGAGTTCAAATGGAGGAAGGAGCCCCGAGAAAGTGGGGTGGAAAGGTGGTGTGGGTGGAGCTGGGGTGGGGGTGGGGCTGGAGGGGACTTTCTGAAATTGCTATGTCTCTGGGGTCAGGGCATGGTACCCAGGTTCCTCCCACTCTGGGCCCCCAGTGAAATGACCAAGGCCATGAGCACCAGTTCAGGTTTGAGTTGCCTGGGGCTTTGCTGGGGAAACCACTAGATTCTGAAATCAGCCTTTAGGACTGATTTTGGGTCTAGCTGGTGGGTAAGCTATAATTATGTCCATTATACCTGTCTCGAATGATTCACAGATGGCAGGGGCTTACGTAGGAGCAATGTTCCTCTTAATTTTTTTTTTTTTTTAACTTACATTTTCCGGTGACTCACTGGAGTTGAGAGTACAGTCTCATTGACGGGAGAGAAGAAAAAGTGGGGAGACAGAAAAAAGGAAAATGTCATCAGGTCCACTGGAGACAAATGAAATTGTCCAAACCGTGTCCAGGTGATTCTGTCCTATAGGTTCAGACCTGTCGCCCACTCTCCCGTCTGTTGACTCTCCCCTTCCTGGAGGTGGGAGAGAGCCCTGGAGGCAGTGGAGGTACATCTGACGCTGGGAAGTTTGTGTTTTGAACCAGAAGCATCTGGCTTCAAATCTCTGCTCTCGCCTTAATGCTTGCTGTGTGACCCTGAGTCACTTTTTAAACCTCTCTGAAATGGATGGGGAAACAGTGTCAGACTTTATTTTTGGGGGCTCCAAAATCACTGCAGATGGTGACTGCAGCCATGAAATTAAAAGACGCTTACTTCTTGGAAGAAAAGTTATGACCAACCTAGATAGCACATTCAAAAGCAGAGACATTACTTTGCCGACTAAGGTCTGTCTAGTCAAGGCTATGGTTTTTCCAGTGGTCATGTATGGATGTGAGAGTTGGACGGTGAAGAAGGCTGAGCACCGAAGAATTGGTGCTTTTGAACTGTGGTGTTGGAGAAGACTCTTGAGAGTCCCTTGGACTGCAAGGAGATCCAACCAGTCCATTCTGAAGGAGATCAGCCCTGGGATTTCTTTGGAAGGAATGATGCTAAAGCTGAAACTCCAGTACTTTGGCCACCTCATGGGAAGAGTTGACTCATTGGAAAAGACTCTGATGCTGGGAGGGATTGGGGGCAGGAGGAGAAGGGGAAGACAGAGGATGAGATGGCTGGATGGCATCACTGACTCGATGGACGTGAGTCTGAGTGAACTCCGGGAGTTGGTGATGGACAGGGAGGCCTGGCATGTTGCGATTCATGGGGTCGCAAAGAGTCGGACATGACTGAGCGACTGAACTGAACTGAGCCTCTTTTGTCTCTCCTGCAAGTTGGGAAAAGAACAGCTTTGCAGATTGCTGGGAGGATGACATGAGGTTATATATGTTAAGAACTTGACATATAGTAATGTTAGTCACTCAGTTGTACCCGATTCTTTGCAACCCCATGGACTGTAGCCTACCAGGCTCCTCTGTCCATGAGATTTCCCAAGCAAGAATACTGGAGTGGGTTGCCATTCCCTTCTCTTAAGAGATCTGCCCAACCCAGGGCTTGAACCCAGGTCTCCTGCATTGCAGGAAGATTCTTTACTGTCTGAGCCACCAGGGAAGTTCAGTAATAAGAATAACAGCAAATATTTATCAGCAGTTATAATGCACCAGGCACTTTACGTGTGGTGTCTTAGTCCTTTCGATAATCCTTAGGGTGTGTACTATTATTACCCTCAGTTTACAAGGTGAGGAAACTAAGCTCAGAGAAATTAAACAATTGAACCAAGATGACACAACTCGTGAATGGAAGCGCTTTGGGGGCTGGCGCTCAGTTTAGCTGACTTTATTTTTTAATTAATTTACTTTAAAAAATAATTTTTACTAATTTTTGGCTTTCCTGCATAGCATGTGGGATCTTCAGTCCCCAATCAGGAGTCAAACCCACGCTCCCTGCAGTGGAAACGCAGAGTGTTAACCACTGGACCTCCAGGGAAGTCCCTGTAGCTGACTTTAAAACCCACTGTAGGAAGACCTACTGTATAGCACAGGGAACTCTGTTCAGTGTTATGTGGCCACCAGGTCGAGAGGGGAGTTTGGGAGAGAATGGATACATGCATGTGTATGGCTTTGTCCCTTTGCTACTCACTTGAAACTGTCACAACTTTGGTAACTGGCTATACTCCAATATAAAATAAAAGCTTAAAAAAATCCACTCTAGGAAAGTAGACTTAAGCCGCAACCCCAGTGCCTTGTCCTTCCTGTTCCTCAAAGCAAACCTGCCTGAGTTTGAGCCCCCAGACTACTCTTTTCCTGCTAAAGGCCCCACCAGCCTCTCAGACAACCTCGTCAGAAACTCAGGGTCGTCTTTGGCCCCTCTGCTCACTTGCCCATCGCTGCCATGTCATACTTGCTGGCACCATTCAGCCAGGCACCAAGACCCAGATCTGTATGTCTTCAGAGTAGGTTTGTTTCTTTCTTATCTTCTTCTTCCCCTCCTGCTGAGTTCTTGCCGCATCTCCCAGCTCCCATTGCAGGCAATTTCAGCCATCCCCTAGTCGGTCTCTTCTCTGCCTATTTCAGGCTTGTCACCCCCTCCCTGGAACCTTCCCTGGCTCCCCAGTGCCTGCTACACTTAGCTCCAGCTGCTTAGCCTGATCCTGACTCCGCCTGTCAGAGTCCTTGGCCCAGTCCTCCCCACTCTCTGGTCCGTTTCCCCAGCTGTGGAACGAAACCCTGCCTGGGTAACCTTTTCACACTCATAAGGAGAACAGATCCAAGCCGAGCTCTGGGACTTCCCTGGTGTTCCAGTGGCTAAGACTCTGCTTTCCCAGTGGAAGGGGACTGGACTCGATTCCTGGTCAGGGAACTAAGATCCTACATTGTGCAACTAAGAGTTTACATGCCACAGCTAAAGAGCCTGTGTACTGCACTAAGACCTGTCGTAGCCAAATAAACAAACAAATATTTGATTAAAAAAAAAAGCTAAGCTCCCACATGGGAGGAGGGGCCCAGGTCTTGGCTGTGCTGCCCGTGTCTGGGGTCCTGGGGCTCCCTGGGGCACAGTGATGACCATTGGGCTGGGTGACCTTTGAGGTCTTTTGGGGGCCATGTGCTTTTATCCTGAGCCTCCCTGGGGGTCCTGAGACGTGAGTGGGTGCTGGGTTTCTGGGCCCTCCTAACTGGAGTGTCTGAGGGGGCCAGTGGTTTGGAGCCGCCCGCCCATGTCTCACCCACTTTGGGGCAGTGTCGGGAGGAAGACCCGAGGAAGGTCTCTGTGTCAGTGGGTTAGCCAACCAGCTGTCCAGCCCCAGCATCTCAGTTGCCAAGGCCAGGGCGTTGGCTCAGCTCCACGGGCACTGTCATCCCCTCCCTGACCTCCTATCTGAATAGAAGTGAGGCTTTTCTACACTGCAGGAGGTAATCTCCTCCAGGGCTTCTTGGCTACTTCCTGTTGACCTCCAGCTGGTGGGTCGTTGTGGGTGGTGGGGGGCGGGGTGGCTCCCTCCCTCGGCTTTCCCAGAAGAAATCTGGAACGTCCACTCCACAGAGTGCGCCAGGCTCTGAGAGCCCTGTTCTTCAGGCCAGAAAAGGGGAGAGGGCCGAGCCAGAGGGGGAGCCAAATGGCCCAGGGTGGGCGGGCGAGTCTTCCCAAAAGTGAGTTTTACTCTGAGGCCCACACTGGGCGCCCCGGGATGAGGGGAGACCCCAAGGGGTCGATGCCTCGTGTGAAATGTGGCTGCTTCTGGTTCTGAGGAACTGGCTAGTCTGACCGGAGGTGCAGTGTGAGGAGCCCAGGTGAGAACAGAGGGACCTGGGCATCGGTTCCTCCAGCGAGCATTACTGGGCCTGGGACCCTGCAGGTGCTGGGGACAGACGGCAACATGTCCTCCCCACTCAAGGAACTTACAGTCCTATTGTGGAAACAGAAGCCATCATCCCGTGATTCATGGTTTATTGGAGAATGTTAATTCACAGGCGTCTAAACAGGAAGCATTTTTATTTTTTCACATTGCTTTCCATTATGCTAGGTGAAACCCCCCTTTCCTGTCCCTTGACATTTTTTGGGTGGCTTCCTGAGTCCTTTCGGGGCTTGTGCCTTATGGTGCCTGGGCAAGCCCTGCCTCCCCTTCCCAGTGTGGAGGTACCAGGTTCTTAGCTCCTTTTGTTCTCAGCTTTGGGACTTGGCCCTGTTCCGGGCCAGTTGAATGCTTTCCATGATCCGTGATTTGATGGAGTACAGGGACCCGTGGAAGCCAAGAGGAGGGCGCCCAGCCTGGCCTCGGGGGGATCAGGAAAAACTTCTGGGCTACCTCTCCCTACCCTGGGCTGGACTCAGATTTCCTCTGGGCATAGGGCTTCATTATCCTGATGGTGGTCTCCCCTTCGACAAGTTTCCTAAGATTTCTGAGTCATTGTGAACTTGAGGGCAGGAGCTGTCTGTGTCCCCAGCGCCCATCAGGCATGCTGACTGTAGGGGAATGAAGGAGCTGATTCTGGCTGAAGAGTTTTGTTCTCCCGTGCCTTGGTGGATGAGGTCTCTTGGGATCCTAGAACAGTCTGAATTTTTTGGAGGAATTTCTAGAAGGTGAGATGGCTTGGTCTGATCCAGGGAGTGGCAGGCTGTGAGTGGGGCTTAGCTCAGCCATACGGGAGGCTGGTCCCTGTCAGTCCCCTGCAGCATCTGCCTCTTGCTAAGTGTCTGCTTCTTCTTCCGCCATAGCCTGTCGGGGCACTCCCTCTGCGTTTCTCTTGGAACCCAGCTCTCAAGTATGTGGCACCTTCTTCTCCCTCCAAGGTTGTGCCTCTGGGACTGTGTCCTTTCCAATGACTTTCTGATCGCTGGTCTATTTATAACAATGACTCACCCACCACCTAAACTGCTACAGGAAGAGTTGGCTTAGCAGCCAGCTCCCCTGGAATGTAAAACAATTTGTGCTTGTAAATGACCACCATTTCATTTTCCTGAGAAGGGTGCTTCCTTGACCTCCTCTTGACCCTGTGGCCAGATCTCAGTGATCCTCCCATCCCGACCCTGCTGTGGTGCCACCGTCCCCTCTTGTTTATCAGAATTCCTGCTGACCCTGTGACCTGCACGGCCGGGCGAGTTCCTCTTTCCCCGTTAACCTTGAGACCGAGACTTCCTCGCTCCGCAGAGGGGAAGGCCCCTGCTGGATAATTTTCCTTTGTTTTCCTAGCATTTGCTTGTGAAGGAGCTCCAGTTGGGATGAGGGCAGGGGATGGATGAAACTGGGAGAGAGCCCCTACCCTTGACCTGAGACGGCCTTCCCTCCTGGGACCCCAGCCTCCGCCAGGAAGGCGCCCACGGAAGCCCCTTGTGCCCTGGTGCTCTCAGGCTGTGCCAACTGTAAAGTGGCCACTGGCCACAGGGGCAGTCATCCACCAAAGCATGTTATCCCTCTGCTCCAGACAGGAACACTGGAGGGTTGCCATACCCTCCTCCAGGGGCTCTTCCCAACTCAGGGGTCGAACCCGTGTCTCTTTACATCTCTTGGATTGGCAGGCGGGTTCTTTACCACTAGCGCCACCTGGAAGGGGACGACAGAGGATGAGATGGTTGGATGGCATCACGACTCAGTGGACATGAGTTTGAGCAAGCTCCAGGAGATAGTGAAGGATGGGGAAGTCTGGCGTGCTGCAGTCCATGGGATCTCAAAGAGACTTAACTGAGCTACTGAACAACAACTGCCTCTTCTCCAGCCACTCTGGGACAGCCTCTCAGCATCCCCTGCGGCAGCTGTCTGCTGTCTCCTATGGTGGCTGAACTTGAAGGACGCTAGCACGGACAGGCATTTGCAGTCAGGCTGGGGAGACGAGGTGGCCCCCTCTCTCCCGTTTGTCGGCAGACACCCTTGTTGCCTCTGTCATAGGAGAATATAATAAAGACCATTCACGGAGTCCTTTGGTTTCCTGTCCACGTCCCAACCCATAAGCTCCCCACATCCCCAGCCCTCCCAGCCACTTCTTTTTGGCTTCTATCTCATGGGATCCTCCCTTCACCACATTGTCAATGATTGTCACTCTGTCCAGAGTTCCACCCCTATTGACAGTGAAGGTCTGTGTACTCGCCACCCAATTTGGGGAAAAAGAATATGACCATCACTTTTAAAAATAATTTTGTTTATCCTTTATTTACATTTGGTTGTGCCGGGTCTTTGTTGCTGCGCAGGCTTCTCTCTCATCGTGGCAAGTGGGGGCCACTCTTGGCTGCAGGGGCGGGCTTCTCATTGCAGTGGCCTCTCTGTGGAGCGCGGGCTTCTCTCTCATTGTGGCGAGTGGGGGCCACTCTTGGCTGCAGGGGCGGGCTTCTCATTGCGGTGGCCTCTCTGTGGAGAGCTTCAGTGGCTGCAGCCCATGGCCTCAGGAGTTGTGCCTCACGGGCTCCAGAGCACAGGCGCCATAGTTGTGGCACATGGGCTTCATTGCTCCTTGGCACGTGGGTTCTTCCTGGACCAGGGATTGAACCTGTGTCTGGCGTTGGTGGGCAGCTTCTTTAACACTGAGCCACCAGGGAAGCCCAACCATCACTTCTAAAGTCGATCTGAAACCCTCCTCATCCCATCCCCTTTGCTCCCTTCTCAGAGGTAACCAGGATCCTGAGTTGTGTGTTTGATGTTCTGGCTTTTCTCTATACTTATGCCGAATGTATTTGTATCCCTCAACAATAGGTGGTTTAGTTTTACTGTTTTTTTTTTAAAAAAAACTTTATGTATATGAAATGCACAGTTTATGTTCTTCTGTGGCTAGTTGTTTAACATTTTATTCTGACATTGTGTCTACCCTGGAGTTCATTTATTTTCACTGATGATTTTTATTCCGTGATATGAACTCACCATACAGTAAGTCCCCTACACACAAACGAGTTCTGTTCTGAGAGCACGTGCATTAGGTTCAGTTTGTTCGTTAAGTCCAACAAAGTTAGCCTAGCTACCCAGCTAACACAATCAGCTATGTAGTCTTGTACCATAATAGGTTTATAATACTTTTCACACATAATACATAAAAAATAAATACAAAAATGAAACATTTTTAATCTTACAGGATAGTACCTTGAAAAGTATCATAGTACAGGACAACAGCTGGCATACAGGGCTGGCATCAAGTGAACAGGCAAGAAGAGTTACTGACTGGAGGAGGGAGCGGAAGTGGGAGATGGTAGAGCTGAAGGATAGGAGATGGAGGGCAAGCTGCAATTTCACTCATGCCTGATGTGATTGTATACGCAAACACGTTCACGTCTTTGAAAGCTCGCAGTGTGGAGGTTGGTATATAGGGGATTTCCTGCACTTAATCTGTTCCCTTGCTGATAGATGCAGTAAATATTGTTAGCCTTTCCCTTTCCTCACCTGTTTGACTTTCATTCTCTTTTTCTTTTTTCTCCTGTTGTAAACAGTGCTGCGGTGAGGATCCCTGCCGGACACACGGGAGAGATGCAGATGCCCTCCAGCTGAAGATCCCTGGGGCACACCTGGCATGGAACTGTAAGGTATGAGCATCTTCACTATTCCCAGGTACTGCCAATCTGTGTTCCCATGCTCGGAGCAGGGTATCCAAATCCAGTTTTTCTGTGGTCTCACCAGTGCTCAATATCCCCAGACTTCAAAATCTTTGTGCGTCCAAAGCATATGAAGTGCTGTCCTGGATATGGGATGACTTGGATATGGGATAAAGGATATGACTGCTGGTGAGGTTGAGCACATTTTCTTAATCTATTCTCTTGCTGATAGATACAGTAGATATTGTTAGCCTTTCCCTTTCTTCACCTGAAGAAAAAAAATAATATATTTTTTTCTTCTGTGATTTGCTGGTTGCTGTCCTTTGCCTGTTCTATTTGATGATTTTATTGATCTGTGGTGGTTCTTTATAGCTTTTTAACATGAATCTCTTGGCAGGTAAAGATATTCTCCCAGGCTGTAGTTTGTCTTTTAGGGGGAATGGGAGGTTTGTTTGTTTTTCTTAAATACAGTGAAACACACAAATCTTAATGCAGTTTGGTGGGTTTTGACGGATGTATGGAACCATGTAGCCTACTCCTCTGTCGTGCTGTGGAAGACTTCCATAACCACAGTAAAGTCTTTGTTCTCCTTTCCAGGCAACCACTATTTTAGCATCTTTTACCATATTGTATTAATCTTGCTTGATCTAGAACTTTATATAAATTTAATCATACAGTGAGTGTGTCTGGCTCCTTGCTCAGGATAATGCTGTAAGAGCCATCCATGTTGTTGTGTAGATTTCTCTTTTTATTGCTGAGTAGATTGCTGTTGTATAAATACACTGCAATATGTCTATCCTTTCTCCTGTTGATGGACAGTGTGGTTGTTTCAGGTTTTGGCTACCATGGATAGAATGGCTATACACATTCTTGTACCTGTCTTTCTGTGGGCATGTGTTTTCATTTCTCTAGGGTAAATAACTCAGAGTGAAATTGTTGGGCTGTAGAGAAGGTGTATGTTTAACTTTGTGAGAAACGCTGGGTTTCATCTTTTGACTCTGTTAAGGGCATTGTCTGTCATCAGATTTAACAGTCTTTTCCTTTATGGTTTTTGCTTGCTTTTAAGAACTCTTTTTCTGAGCTCATAAAGATTTTCTGCTGTATTTCCTTTGGAAGGTTTTAAACTGCGTGTTTCACTTTTGGGTCTTGAATTCACCTGAAATTGATTTTTGTCTACTGTGTGAGATGAGAATCTATTTTGCCCCCGTTCTCCATTTGGGTAACCAATACTCCCAAAACTGTTATTGACTAGAGCATCGCCCCCGCCCCCAGTTGCAGTGCTTTGTCATAAATGAGATTTCCACATGGATTTAGATTTGTATCTGGGCTCTATTCTGTGCCATTGGTTTATTTTTCTATCCCTATGCCAATACCACACTGTGCTAATTACTGTAATTCATAAAATGTCTGGCTATCTGGTCGGGTAAGTCATTCTACTTCATTCTTGAAAATCAGCTTGTCTACTTAGGGTCTTTACTCTTTCTTATAAACTTTAGGATCAGTTTGTTGGGTGTGTACGTGTGCAGGCATGTGTGTGCGTGTGCAGACGTGTGTGCGTGTGCAGGCATGTGTATACGTGTGCAGGCAGGTGTGTGCATGTGTAGGCATGTGTGTACGTGTGCAGGCACACACATTCAACACAGCTGAAATTCGTTTAAGTTTGTTTGCATCTGCATTGTATTTATTGATTTGGAGAGAAGATTGCCAGTTTTATGACTCCAAGTCTTCTCATTCATGAACACAGTTTATGTCTCTTTTTTTGGTTTCCTAAGGTCTTTTAATAAAGTTATGTGCTTTTTCTCTTAAAGACATTTGTGCATTTTTTGTTGGATTAATTTTTGGTATCTGCCAGTTTTTCTGTTTTTGTAAATATGATTGTAAAAATGACATTTTAAATCATCTGTTCCTGATTAGAGGAGCATAGTTGATTTTTTGCACACTGGTGGTTTAGCAAGCACTTTTCTGAACCCTTTTATTTGCACCTATGGTTTGGCAGTAACTGCTTCTTACATTTTCTATATGGACAATCCTATAATCTGTAGTGAATGTTTCATTTTTTCCTCTCAAATCTTTAAAGCTTTAATTTTCTCTCTTGTATTTGAGCACTGTCTAGAACCTCCAGAATAATGGTGACTAGAAGGGGAGATAATGGATCTCCTGGTCTTGCTCCTGCCTCTGAAGGAATGCTTTTAATATTTGCCCATAAAGCTTGATGTTCATTCCAAAGTTTTCATAAATACACTTTAAGTTATAAAGTCTCCTTCAAATCTTAGTTGGCTAAGACCTTTATATCATAAATGGATGTTGAATTTTTAAAAGAATTTTTCTGTTTATTGAATAGTCATATAATTTCCCTCTTTGATCTATGAATTCTATAAATAGATTTTCTAATATTAAATCATCTTTTTATTCCTAGAACCAACCTCATTGTTTTATGTTGATGGTGGTTATTATTGTACATAGTATTGTACAATGTACAGTTGTATTGTGTATTATATTGAATGGCAAATGTTAAGATTTTCGCATTTATGTTGAAAAGTGAGATTGTGCTGTAATTTCCCTTTCTTATGTTTTCCTTGCTGTTGCTTTTGGTATTAAGGGTATTTTTACCTTACAAAATAGTTGGGGGAAATTTCTTTCTTTTCCTAGTCTTTGGAGTAGCTGGCATGAGGTTGAATTACCTATTCTTCAAATGTTTGATAGAACTAACTTGTAAAATCACTTGGGCCAAGCTTTGTTTGTGTCAATGTGTAGGTTTTTAAAACATGGATTCAGTTTATTTAATGATTATTTATATGTTCAGATTTTCTAGTTCTTATTCAATAGTTTTGGTGAGTTTTTATTTTTTTCTGGGGAAATTTCCATTTCATCTAAATTTTCTAATTATTGGCATAATCTCATTCATGGTATTCTGTTGTTTTAAATTCTCTTTCCTCCCTCTTTCACTCCTAATGTTATCTATTTGTGCCTTTTCGTATTTTGATCCGTCAGTTCAGATGTCTGTGTATTTTATTGATATTTTCGAAGACCCAAACTTGATTACCTCTTCTGTTATTCCTTTGTTTTGCATTTTGTTAATACCTGGCTCTTTCTTTATGATTTCCTATTTTCTTTGGATTTACTCTGTTGTATATATAACATCCTGAATTTGTTACTTAATCCATTAATTTTTCCACTGTCTCCTACTACGTGTTTTTATGGTGTGACTTCTAAGTGCCGTTTGTAGCTGCATCCCAAACTTTGATGTGTAGAATTTTATTAATTCAGTTGGAAATGGCAACCCACTCCAGTATTCTTGCCTAGAGAATCCCATGGACGGAGGAGCTTGGTGGGCTATAGTCCATGGGTCGCAAAGAGTCGGACACGGCTGAGGGACTTCACTTTCACTTTCTAAATATTTTCTTTTCCTATGTTAATTTCTTCTTTGATTCGTTTGTTGTTAAGAAGTGCGTTAAGATCCCAACTTTAGCTGTCATGGTTTATTTAGATTCATCTAAATTTATCAATTGAATCAATTTAATCACTCATCATTGTTTATTGCTTCTCCTTTCTTTTCTATGTTTAATTTTCTTCTCCCTGAATACATCCTTTAGGTCTTTTTCTCAGCATGAATATGGTCAACTCTCTTCTTAATCTGAGCAAACATAGTTTGTTTTCTTACATCTAGCTGGGTATAGAATTCTTGGTTGAACTTTATTTTCTCTGAGCAGTTTGAAGGTATTTTTTCATTGTCTCCTGGTTTATGTTGAAAAGTATACTGCATTCTACATTGTTTTCTTTTTAAGCAATATGTATTTTCTCTGTGATTGTGGCTTCACCAGGATCTGGTTTGCCCTGGGCAATCCTGATAGCACCTGTTACCCTTGCATAACTGTTAACAGCATCTCTCTCATTCTAAAAAATATCCTATGTAGAGTGATAAATTATGTGATCATCCTAACTATAATGTACATAAGTATAATTTCATTTTCACTTACCCTGTAAGGACTCGCCGTGTGCTTCCTGTGTCTGAAAATCCATCAGTTCTAGTGAGTGCTTAACCATTTTCTCTTTTTAGAAGGCCTGCATTAAAAACCTTTTATTTTAATTTGTATCATAAGAAAAACATTAATATATCATCAACTTAATATGTCCTTTTCTTCTCCAACTGTCTGATCTGCCAGTACCCTTTAAAGCTATCATGGCTGCTGTTATAACACACTAGATATTGTTACTAAGTCCAAGCTCATATTGCTCACTACATAACAGGTCAATAAATTGAGAGATGAATTGTTGGGGCAAGGACTAGAGACTTTATGTGGAAAGCCACCATACTGAGAAGATGGTGAATTAGTGTCCCAAAGAACCATCTTCTTTGAGTTAGAATTCAGCCTTCTTCTATACTAAAAGATGAGGGTTGATTGCTTTAAACTTCTTGATGCCAGAATCCTTTGTTCTTGCAGCTGTCCATGTATGTCTGGGTACAATGTTCCTGTAAACCTTCAACAAGACAAATTGTATTATCTGTTCTGCAATGTTTTATCTCTATTTGAATGAAAAAGTGTTATACCTTTAAAGGTCAGAGCCTTGAGAACAGGCTGTCCTGTATCTTTCCGGCTATAGGCAACATTCTTCACTTGCAGCAAAAGCAGCAGACTACAAAGGCTAAAGTAAAAGAAACAGATCCAATATGAAGTCAGATTTGTCCTTCTCTATTACAATATTACATAGAATGGACCGTTTTTTTGCAGCCTCAGTTCTGTGACACTTGCTTTAACCCTGTGTGTGTTTTACTTTTATTGTGTATCATACATAAACATGTATATAAAACATATTCCAAAGAATGACGCACTCAGCATTCAGGTTGACAGAACATTACCTAATACCTTATATCCTCCTTTTGTGCCTCTGCTCAAGGGCATCCTGCCCCACTCTCTGTATGTGTTTAAATTTTTAATTTAGGCATCGTGATTGTAATCTGCAGTTCCTTTACTCTCAGTTTTGCTGAGCATATTCTCATATTTATTTGACATTTGTCTTTTCAGTGGAATTCCTGTTTTTGCCTTTCATCTACATCCTTTGGGATTATTTTCCTTATTCTTATTGATTTATAAGCATTCTTTACACGTTCTGGAAATTAATCCTTTGTCATATGTGTTGCAATTTTCATCTCCAAGTTGGTGGCTTGTTTTTTTCTCATTCTATATGAAGTCTCTGGAAAACCAGAAGGTTTTTTTAATATTTATTTGGTGCTCCAGGTCTTAGTTATGATACTCAGGATCTTCCATCTTCTTTGCTGCGTGCAGGGTCTTTAGTTGCAACATGCAGGATCTAGTTCCCAGACCAGGGGTCAATCCTGGGTTCCCTGCATTGGGAGTGCACAGTCTTAGCCCCTGGATCCCCAGGGAAATCCCCAGAAATTCTTAATTTACCTATTTTGTTGTTGTTTTTAAAGGTAAATGCTTTTTTTATACCTTATTTAAGAACTCCTCTATCCTGAGGGCCTAAAATTATTATTCTATATTGTGTTCTAATTTTTGTTATAGTTTTATCATTCATATTTGTGTTTAATCTACCCTGAATTGATTTTTATGTAGGACATGAAGAAGGAATTAATCTTTTTCTGTATGGATAACCAGCTGTGTCAGTATCATTTGTTTTAGTCCATCCTTTTCCTTGTAAATCTTTAACATCTGTTCTGCTATAAATCCAGTTTCCATATATGTCTGTGTGTGTTTCTGGGCTCTCTCATCTGTTTCATCAGACTGTTGGTCTATTCCTGCACCGATACCACCTGTTTTGGTTAGCTTTATCCTGATATCTGGTAGGGCACATCCTTCCTTCTTGTTCTTCCTCAGGAGTAACTTAGGTTTCATGGTCCTGTAGCCGTGCACACAGATTTTGGAGTCAGCTTGTTAGTTTCCTTGAAGCTGTCTATGATGGACTTGGTTCAGTGCTGTGTCAAATGGCTTAGCTGGTCCCCGTGGAAAGTGGTGTTGAATTCAGGGCTCAGTGTTTATCTTTGTGGTCAGCAAGCTGGACTCTCACAGGGGCTGTAGGCAGAGCAGCCATGGTGAGTGGGGATCTCTATTGCTGAGCCCACGCCTCACCTCCATCACTCCCACCCATGGCTATTTTTCCATGAGGGCTGGGGTGGGGGAAGTGTGCTGGGGGAAAAGGCCAAATGATGCCTGTAGAATGGGCTTTCCTCCTTGCTGATGTTGGAGCCCTCTTCTGCTGAGCCACCCCCACGCAAATACGCTCATTTGGAGAGATCTTCTCACACCCCTATATCTTTGTTGCACACTATCCCATCTTATTATTTCAAAGTCCCTGCCCATCCAGCCAAACTGTCAGCTTCTATGAATAAACATAGTATCTATACCACTGGCCCAGTGTGAGAAAGGGGAGGCACGAGAGACTGGGAGAATCCCCTGATTGTAGGACAGTCTGAGAAACTACCACACCTTGCCACCATGACTGTGAAATATGAGTTTGTGGAAAGGCTGTGAACAACTACTTTTACACAACCTCAGAGTGGTAGCTTGTTGAGACATTTTGACGCCATCTCCGACCACCACAAACTTCTGGAAAAAAGTGGCTAATGTTTCAGTTATTTCACCTTATATCTCTTCCACCTTCCAATCTTGTTCAAATTTCTCTCACTGGCAAACTCTAACCTGGGGCCATATTGGGAAAAGTAATTCTCTGACTTACAAGAAGTGAGGATGGTGGAGCAGACCATTTTGCCTCAATTGTATATATTTATGTGGCTTGCAGTAATTTCCATATATAAGTAAGGGATCACTAGCCATCCTGGCTTAGGAATGGCTTCCAGGGATAATAAATACTACTGTTCACTGTGTCGGTTCACCTGGAATTGTGGCATAAGGTGCAGGGGCCAGACATCATACCATGACCAGTCTTACAGTGTTCAGTATTAGAAGTGTGAACTCCGAGAACTCCAGGTGAACTCTGGGAGTTGGTGATGGACAGGGAGGCCTGGCGTGCTGCAGTTCATGGGGTCGCAAAGAGTCAGACACGACTGAGCAACTGAACTGAACTGAACTGATTAGAAGTGTGTGAATACTGAAGGAGAAATGAGGTTCGAAATGCCTGGTACCAGAAGCTAGTCTTTTCAAAAGTATGATAGGGATGTGTTTGACAGTTAATGTTAAAAAGTCATTACATCTGTGTTTAAAGCAATCAATTTCTCTTTGTTTATCCTTTGAATGAAGAGTCTTAAAATGACACTGCAACCTATAACAACATAATTCTGTTCAAAAATGTTCCATTGCATAAGAAGCAATAAGGTAAATTATTAACAGAAGTACCTTCTAGTGCACCAGTCATCTCTTCAGCTGCATTTAATTTGCTATTTAACTCATCCATTGGGTTTTTAATTTCAGTGACTTTCTGTATTTCTCTAGCAGTTCAAGTTAGATATTTTCCAGATATGTTTGTTTGATCCAAATATGTCTGTAAGATCCAAAGGACAGGACCAGAGGACTTCTTTTTCTGTCTTCTTATAACTACAGGAATAGATAATTTATGGAAAACACAGATAAGTAAACAAATGATATCAGTTAGAAATCACCTTAACCAGCACTAAACTACCAGAGACTTAAATGATTTTATGTCTCTGGTCTGAGTCCTCCTCTGTAAAACCTATCCCCCCAATTCATTTCACAAATATCTTTCTCTTTCCTTTCTAACATTCCTTCCTTTACATTGTTAATTATTCAAGATATACTTAGTTTGTAGACTGTGTGTTGTTTGTTCTAGTGGTTAAAGTCTTGGTGATGGCCTGGGTAGAGTGGGGATCAAACCCTATTGCTTATTTTGTCTGAATCTTGCTCACTCATCTTGTGATTTTGGATTATAAGCTCATCTTACTGCAGCATTCTATCTGTGAGAATTATGTGCAGCCTTGGTTGAGGGTGTCCTCTCTTGAGCGGTTTCCTATTTGTTACTGTCAGGAATCCAAGGGGTATCACTGTCCTGAGACTAATGTTACCATGTTACCTTACCATTCTGGGAGTTTCTAGACTACTGGGGTAGGGTTCCTCCCACACAGCTACAGCATTAACTAAAAACTTTATTCCTTTGATATTTAGTCCCCTTTCAATTTCAGCTCCTGAGGAATTTCTTCCTTGAGAACTTGGCTCTTTATTTCAAAGGATGCCTGTTTTACTTTATCCACAGTTTCTAAGTGTTTATTAGTGGGAGGAGCTTCAGGTTATTTAGCAAACCATATTTCCAAAATTGTAAGGCTTACGATTTGTTTTTGTTAATTGTTGTGGCCCTTTTGCCTATCATAATGCCTGGGGAAAAGATAGTAAATAAGTATTCTTTTGTTCTTTATTTGTGTCCCCTGGTAACCGGGATCCTTAAGCCTTTGCCCTTCCCTCAGTGCCCAGCACAGAGCCTGGCGCACAGAAGGCACTCAGGAAACGTTTGTGGAATGAATTGGGAGGACATGTTTTACAAATGAGGACTCTGAGACCAGAGACAAAATGACTTACGTCTCTGGCAGTTCAGTGCTGGTTGAGGTGATTTCTAGCTGATATCATTCATTCATTCACATATCTGTATTTTCCATAAATTATCCATTCCTGTAGTTACCAGAAGACAGAAATCCTTTGGTCCTGCCCTTTGAATCTCATTTTATTGGAGAATATGGTCCTCCCATTCCCTTCTCCAGGATTCAAGACATCAATATGTTTGCCTAAGGGGCTCAAGTCTGATGATCTTGGAGGACTTCTGGATAATAGTGGCTGACACTGTGAGAGATAAAGTGGGGAAGCTGGAGAGGGTGGCCAACCCCCTCTGGCCCCTGTGTGCTTCCACTGCTTCATCTCTGGCCCATGTGCCATTGTTGATTTCCGTTCTCCTCTCCCCAACCTCCCCTCCCTCCACTGGGTTTTTTTCTGTGTGTGTGAAATTTGAACTCTTGGTAAGAGGCCAGTTGTCTTAGCTAAAAATGATTCTCTTGATTTATTCTTCTTGGTGTCAAAGAAAATCAAACTTTGCCGTAACATGAGCCCTCCCTGGCTGGCCGAGAGCGGCAGTTACCCTGGGCAGCATGAGGGTGGTTGTGGAGAGACCCCCCCAAGCCAAAAGTCCAAAGCCCTTAGTTCTTGGACCATCATCACCCCTGTGTGACCTGGGGCAACTCACTTGCCCTCTCTGCACTCAGTTTTATGATCTAAAAAATTGAGAGGATGATTTTTAAAATCCTCTCCAGCTATGACATCTTGAGATTACAAAAGCAAGTAAGGTACTAAAAAAGGGTTTAGGTGCTAGAATACTGGTCTGTGTATTAGGGGTGCCTGACAAAAATCCCCGAGCGTCAGTCTCCATCTCTGCCCTTGGCTCAGGCCTGATAACAAAGTTGCTTGATCATGCAGGCAAACATAGGGGCAAGGGGCTTGACATTAGTGCCACGAGTTTAGAATCAAGGGCCCTATCCCCTAGTATGTAGGTGACACCTTGTGGAGACCTCGAACAAAACCGAGGTTCTGTCGTCAGGAAGAGTTGGCGATGGGGGTTCATAGCGCTGTCCCAAAGTGGGTCTGTTCGTGTCATTGACTTTGATGTGACCATTACGAACAGCATTTTCAGGGCCTTTCTAAAAACACAGCCAACTGGTTGTGCTATAATGGTGAGTGAAAGCACACAGGGCACAGATTTATAGATTCAGAATAAACAAAGCCAGATACGAATGAAGCAGAAAAGACTAGAGGTAGAATAACGGGTGATTTCTCTCTCTCTGGGGAGGCTAGTTTGCTCTGCTCATGGCGTGTGTGTGCTTCCTACTGTGAAACTGTGCCACGCTTATAATGGTAAACGAACTGTATTAAAATAATATTTTAAAGAGTGTTCCGTGTTGTGCTGGAGGGAGATGGGAGAGCTGGTTGACCCCATGTTCACATCTGGACCCACCAGGGACATCAGTGCTGGCGGGCGTCCAGGAAGGGTGTTGGTGATAGTGGGGGAGTTGCACAGCTGACCTCAGGGAGCAGCTGTCAAACGGAGGCTGTGTTGCTTAGAAAAATAAGGACGAGGTCATGATCATGCCCTGAGATGGTCCCAGAGAAAGGGAATTAGACACTGTTGGAGGGGATGAAGAGGGCGGAAGCCGTATGACTGGGGGAAACCCCAGGCTTGCAGGGACCCACCCGGCTTTAGGCTTAATAGAAGTAAGAGTGGCTGGCTTTGGGAATTGTCCAAGCTTAGCACCAACAGCCTTGGGAGGTGGTGAGCCCAGCCTCACTGGGAGGGTTGATGGAGGCTGCTGCCCATGGTCAGGGACACTGCGGTGAGCTTTCCTGCAGTGCCGGGAAACTGGAGAAGAGGCGCTCAAAGTCCCCTTCCATCTGACAAAGGAGAAGGAAAAAGTTGGAAGGAGAGAAATAATTACCATCATGGTTAGGAGAGGGGACCTCCCAAGTGAGTTCAGATCCTGAATCTACTAATTGTCTGTGTGATCTTGGATTAATTTACCGAACCTCTTTGTATCTCAGTCTTCTCATCTGCGAAATGGACATAAAGTCAGAGTCACTGTGGTAGATGCATGAGAGAGTATAAAGGGCTTGGTGCAGGGCCTTCTATACAGTGAGCACTCAATCAATGAGCTGGATGGCAGCAGGTTATTTTTCGGGCCCCCTGCAACTTGCTCAGCACCCAGGTCACTCACTTCCTCACGTGTCAGCCATACCGTGTTTGGCATCAGCCTCTGTGGGTCAAATGTCATGTTCTGTGTTTGGCTGAACTAATTTTATCCCAGATTATTTCTGACAGAGTCAACATTCTTCCCTCTCCCGCCTCCGAATCCCCTCAAAAGGTACACATTCTCTGGGCAGGCTGCTCTCTGAGCTTGGTTTCCTTGGCCTCTCTCCCCACGTCGGTGCCCAGAATGTAATAACGAACCCCGTCTCCCAGCCAGGAGCTGGGTGCCCAGGAATTCCGGCCCCGCTCGGCCAGGTCTGTTTGCCAGCGCATCTGTTTCTAATCAGCACCGTGCGGTGCATTCTTTCTGCCGAGCGGAGCGAGCGTGCAGGCCCGGAGCCTGGGGACTGCGCTAATTGATTGCTAAATGGATCCTGTCATTTCCAAAAGAGGCCTCTGGACTTGCCCTTCACTCTGCCTCTGCTCCCCCTGGGCTGGAGTTAAGACTTAACTCGTCCGGTGCTTTTGGAAGAGAGGCACTGCCAATCTTGAACCTCAGTTGGAGGAATTCAGGAGAAGCCTTAGAAAAGCCCCCACTCTCTGTAAAGAGATTTTCAGCTTAAAAAGCTCTTCCGTGAACATGATCCTCTTTCGTTCTCCCAGCAGCTCCCTGGAGTTGGCCCAATGGTGTTGGAGACATGAGAAATATCCAGGTTTAGGCTGTGAGTTGAGTGGCCCTAGGTCACATAGAGTTAGCGGCAGGGAAGAGACTGTCTTGAACCCGACTTGTGCTGGGTCCAGGTTCTTCCCCGAAGCTCAGCCCATCAGCAGTGTCTGGCCAGGGTTTGTCACTGAGGTTGCCAGGGAGAAATGGGGACAGCCCAGAGTCTGCTGACCGGGCTGCCTGGGACGTCCTGACATCCCAGACAGCCCAGAAGTGCTGTGGGTGTGTCTGGATGGCTGTCCAGGGTGAGGAAGGTGCACATTCAGGGGTGAAGGACAGCTACCTCCCCCCAGAGAGGTCACAGTCTTCCTCCCCCCACAATAGCCGCCTCTCCTCCCACGCCCTTGCTCCAAGGGCCCTAGGCTTCCCCAGCACTTGCTGGAGAAGAAATCGCCGTTTGTGTCCTTATCTGTCCCCTCAGCTTGGAGGCAGGGATGGTTGTCCTTTTGTCTCTAAATCTCCTGGAACAGGGTCTGCTCATAGTAGGTGGTCAATACATGAATGTAGAGCAAATGACTCATCCTGGACTTTTCCCTTTGATCTCATTCTCCTTGCGCTCTTGGCAGAGTTGATCAGCCAGGATGAGATTAAAACCTCCTCTCAGCAGAGCAGTTTCACACTCTGGTGCCTCGGCGCCTGTTGAAAACCCCTGAGCTTCAGTTTCCATCTCTGCCAAGTGGCGACGATTCCATGTGTGTCTACCTGGGGCTGCTTGCGGACCATTTGAGCTAATGCAAGTTTGAATGCTACACTCATGTAAAGAGGGGTGTGTGTGTGTGTGTGTTCATTTTAATCATTAATGGATTCTGGGCTCCACTCTCCTCCAGAAGCTTCTTCATTGGTCCAACTGCCAAAAGAGGTTACTGTAGAAACTGGGGTGCAGAGAAGTTCCATCAGTCTGTAAAACTATGAGCCCTCAAAATAAGTCTTGGCTCAGACTAAGTGCCTCAGAAAGGGAGGCCCTTGGCCCCATGGCCTGGATCCTGAGTCCACTGCTTCTGTCTCCTCTCCTGTATCCTTACCCTCGCCCGCATGTCAATTCTAACCCTGCTTATGAGATTGAAGAGAACTATACTTGGCTCCTGGAACTCCATCTTTATTGCTGTGTGACTTTGGGGAAACCATTTAACCTCTCTGATCTTATAATGTATAAGATAGGGATAACAGCACATCTTACAGGATTGTTGAGAAGAGTTGCTGAAATAATGAACAAGAATAAGCTTGACAGTGGGTGAGTGTGGGCTGTTCCTGCCATGCTGCAGCGAGCTCCTTGGCCCCTGTCTCTTCTCCCCAGACCTCTGCCATCTGGTCCCCCGTGGACACTGCTCTTGCCATGGCCTCCTTTGCGCCCCGATTGCAAAATCCAAAGACTGCTCCATTCGAATCGGCTAGGCCTCCCTGCAGCATTTGGCACTGTGGCCTACTCCTTCCTGAAAAGCTCTTCTCCCTGAATTTCTGGCCTGCAGTACTCCCTTGGTTCTCCTCCGACTTCGCCGCCCGTTTCTGCCCCGTCTCTTCCATGCAGTCGTCTTCTTTCTCGGCCACAGTCCCAGGGCCTGCTCTTCCGTGGAGTCCTGTGTGTGCTTTTCTCAGTCTGCAGTCAACAGAGTTTACACAGAGAAAACGCGGTCCTTGCCCATAAGAGCTCCGAGTCTGACGATAGCCTGCTCACTGCTCCTGGAGACTGGCAGGGGCAAAGTGCTATGCTCATTGCTTCTGGATATTAACCCATTTGACACTTGCAGAGTTTGATGGATTGGGGCTTGAACCCAGCCCCACGGCGGACACTGGAGTGGTGGCAGCAGATAGTCCCTGGCTCGTCTCACCAGCGGGGGAGGAGCTGGGAAGCAGGCCCAGGCTGCACTGTCCATGCCCTGCAGCGCCTGGGGATGGTGTGGGGTGGGCCTGCCCATCAGGCTGGACACAGAGAGAAAACGCTGGGGACTCAGAGCTGCAAAACTAGCATCTGATCTGCTTTGCCGTTTTCTTGCTGTGTGACCCTGGGACAATCATTTACCTCTCTGAGCCTCAGAGGTGTCAGTGAGGCCTCGTACATAAAAGCATGTATTAGAAAATAAGCAAATAATTGTCATTCTTGAAGCCCTTTGGACCTCCCACGTGGTGCTAGTGGTAAAGAACCCACCTGCCAACGCAGGAGACACAAGAGACGTAGGTTTGATCCCTGAGTCGGGAAGATTCCCTGGAGGAGGGCACAGCAACCCACTCCAGTATTCTTGCCTGGGGAATCCCCATGGACAGAGGCGCCTTAATTCCTGGGCTACAATCCATGGGGTTGCAAAGAGCTGTGACGGAAGCAACTTAGCGTGCACAAAAACACTTTCAAGCAGGCGTCCCCAGTCTCTGGGACCTAATGACTGATGATCTGAGGTAGGACTGATGTAATAATAATAGAAATGAAACGCACAAGAAATATCCTGTGCTTGAATCATCCCGAAACCATCCCCTGCAACCTCAGTCCGTGGAAAAGTTTTCTTCCATGAAACTGGTCAGTGGGCCAAACAAGTCTGGGGACTGCTGCTTTAAAGCACATGATCCGGTTGGATCCTGACAGAAAAGGGACTTGCTGGAGAGTCCTGTGAGCCGGAGACCCCCCTGGACCTTCAGAATTCAGTGGGGGACACCATTCCCTCAGTTCCTCAAGGCAGTGGGGTGTGGGGGGGACCTGCTCGTACCAGGCTCTTCAGCTTTGCTATCGAATTTGCTTTGGACAGAAATCCTGGCAACAGTACCATCATGTCCGTTGTCTAAAAAAGAAAGGTCAGGGCCCCCCGAGAGGTTAAATGACGTGCCCGTGTCCACACAAGGGGTGCCTGGGAGCCAGGTTCTGCCCCAGGGCTGTGCTCCTTCCATCTGGCCCCTGCCACTCGAGTTCCTTCCCCCGCTCCCATTCACCAGTCGCCAGCCCATCCACGGGCTGGTTTCCTGAACGCGCCTGCCTCCTGGGAGCAGGGTTAACCAGCCTGGTCCAGGCATTCATTGCCCATGGCCCACAGGGAGAGCTGTAAACAAATTAATATTTGGCGGCACCATTTCCCAGAACTTGCTCATCCCGGGGGGAATTGGGGAAAAAGCAAATGAAAGATGTTTTGAATCCGAGACGGGCTTGTGGGACATTCTGGGACTTTTCAGAGCTCCCCACCCTCCCTGCCTGTTACATCACGTCAGGTGTGATGTATCAAGCACATGTCTCCTGCGCCGAGTGACTTTGTGTGAACTGTCTCACTGAATGCTGACACCGGTCTCAGGTGGCAGGTACTATTTTTATTCTCAAGTTACAGATGAAGAAACTGAGGCTGGAGGGGGCACAGCTAGTAAGTGGTGGGACCAGGATTTGAACCTAGGCAGTTGGGTTCCACAGCCTGAGGTTCGAAGCCCACATCACAGTAGGGAGGATCAGGGAGGGGCTCTGGGGTGCCTCACAACTCTGTGATTGGCTGGACCTCCTCTCTCCACCCATCCTCATTTCCAGCTGGCCTCTTTCTCCTTGTTCTGGAACCTTCCTTCCGTCTCCACTTGGCTGCACCGCAAGAGATGCTGGCGGAGGTTAGGAGGCCACATCCGTGCCTGGTCTGTGCCCAAGCCCCTCTCAGTGTCCCTAGGTTCCTTCTCAGTCCACGGCAGAGTTGGCTAGGAGTTTGTTTACATGTTGAAGATTTATCCTGCTCTCTGAAGCTTCTCTTCCTTTGCCTTGCACTGTTTATTGAAATTGTTCATAGGACACTGTTAAAGACTAAAACAAAAATCAATAGAAAAATATATATGGGCTCTGGTAGGACCACTGCCACATAATGACGCTTGAAGATGGTTCTCTGAGGTTTGGATTGTGCTGTCTCCTGATGCTGGGGGCTGGGGCGAGAAGATGGGTTGCGGGGGGTGGGTGGGAAGCAGGGACCCACTTCTTGGCTTGGTCCTATGGTTTTACACCCTGCTTCCCAAGGATTCAATCTGATGATTCTTGCCGCTTTTGGAGAACTGTGGATTTTCTGAAACCAGGCCTCTCCCAGGCAAGGTAGCTCAGGAGCCAGTTCCCAAGGTCCTTCCCTGGCTTCTTCCTACATGCTCTGTGTTAAGTGTAAAGTCTTCATCATCTCTGGTGTGCAGATGACGCATCCTAGCTTCCCATGTGCGTGCAAGGGTTTCCTCTGCTGGTTATTTCTGTCATAAGCTGTGAGAAGAATTGAAAGTGTGTCTCTGTCTTTTTAAACTTTTGTTTTGGGGCATAGCTGATTAACAACGTGATAGTTTCAGATGAATGGCATGGAGACTCAGCCATACATATACAGTATCCATTCTCCCCTAAACTCCCCATCTGCATAACATTGAGCAGAGTTCCCCGTGCTGTGCAGTAGGTCCTTGTTGGTTATTCATTTTAAATACAGCAGTTAGAAAAAAAAGATGTGTCTCAAACAGCTATGTTTCCCAAATTTTAAGATGCAGGTTTCTAAAAGGAACTGTACTGAAAAAAATTTTTTTCCTCCAATATGTGTCCCCAAGTGGTCCAAGGGGGCCAGGGTGGGCCTGGGGAAGGTTCCAGGGACAGAGTGGTCGCCCAGGGCCGAAACTCAGAGGTGCCAGTGGGCCGAGGCTCTCTGGCCTGAGCTGGGACTCAGGTAGAGAGGGGGAAGGGGGGAGGAGGAAGGAAGCAGAGCTGGACTCACGGGCCTGCAGGTGCCTGCAGTGTGAGGTTCGGACAGGTGAACCTGTGGGGGTGTGGGAGGTGTGTCAAGGCCAGGCAGGACTGTGAGGCCCGTGCTGGGCTTCCTGGTAGGGGCGAGGGGCCCAGCCAGGGCAGGGGGCTGCAGTCAGGGGCCAAACCAAGGACCTGAGTTTGTTGACTATAAACCCAAGTGGAATGAAGTGCATGATTCAGAGGCAAAACAAAGCCAGCGCGGTCTCCAGGGTGCTTCCAGGGCAAGGGAGAGCAGAGCCTTCAGTTCTGAACAACACATTTTAAATATTAAATGAAGAGAAATAAGAGTTACATTCACAGGGTTCAAATGTAAAAACTAAAACACACCAGAGACTTCCCTGATGGTCCAGTGGTTGAGCTGTGCTTCCAGTGTGAGGGGTACAGGTTCCATCTCAGGCTGGGGAAATAAGATGCTGTGAGGTGCAGCCAAAAAATAAAATGTAAAAAAACCCCACACAAACAAGTAAACAGTGAAAAATCTCCCCCTCTTCCCTCTTCCCCGCTCAGTCCCCTCTGTAACGATTGTCATTAGTTTCTTAAATATTCTCTGGACTTATATAAGGCTTACATAAGAGACTATAAATATTTTTTGCATAAATATCTCCCCTTTATATACTAAAGTTGGAAGAATGTACATGTCTCGAGCTTGCTGCTTTATCCTTTTTACATCTGGACCATGTATGTTAACGTCATCACCCAAAGCATCAATTAAACATTTTGCATCTGTGACCGGAACTGTGATAAGCTGGTTCTTTGCAGGGTCTGAACCCCACTGAATCCTCACAACAATCTTATTTGGTAGGTGCTATTTTTATTCCTATTGTGTAACTAAGGAAACTAAAATGAGGAGACGTTAAAGGATCTGACTCACGTTTCCCACCGCTTGAGTGGCAGAACTGGGATTTGAACCTGGGAGACTGGATTCCAAAGTCTGTCACTACCTCCCGTTCTGACAAGCACGTGGCTGACCCTCTCCTGGCAGGCAGGTCGGTCTCTAACATTGGTGGGGCCAGGGTAAAAGTGCTAGTTAATGTTGATGTGCCATGCATCAAAATAGTTAAAAGGTATCAATCAATAATCCAAAGAATCTAAAGTTACAAGTCAAAACTGTTCATATATAACACACGAAGAGCTTAACTATGAATTAACAAACTGTCGTATGAAATATCCAGCCTCCGCTCATTCAAATACATCTTCATAACAATACAATTGACATACAAGTTCAAAATATAATTGACAAAATGAAAAATCAATAGAAAGCATATTCTTTTATTTAGAGAATACTTTATTAGTTTCTGTAATCAAACCCATGTAGGTAAGACCTTACATATTTAGTGTAGTGTGTTACCCCTGACTCCCTGTGACCCCATAGACTGCAGCATGCCAGGCTCCTCTGTCCTTCACTGTCTCCCAGAGTTTGCTCACTCATGTCCATTGAGTTGATAATGCCATGTAACCATTTCATCCTCTGTTTTCCACTTCTTTTGTGCTCAATCTTTCCCAGCATCAGAGTCTTTTCTGATGAGTCAGCACTTCGCATCAAGTGGCCCAAGTATTGGAGCTTCAGCATCAGTTCTTCCAATGAATATTCAGGACTGATTTCTTTTAGGATTGACTGGTTTGATCTCCTTGCAGTCTAAGGAATTCTCAGGAGTCTTCTCCAGCACCACATTTCGAAAGCATCAATTCTTCAGCTCTTAGCCTTCTTTATGGTCCAACTCTCACATCCGTACATGGCTACTGGAAAAACCATATCTTTATTTGTTAAATATCTTTATTCTGTGTGCATTTGTCATAGGCAAGCCCACATCAGGGGCTCTTCTTGCCCATGTAAGGTTGATTCTGGTAGGAGGAGCAGTTTTCAGTTAACGGTGGTCAAGGTTGCAGGACTTGGGATGTTTAGCATGGGGAAGAAATTATCCCTTTTTTTCCTCTGCCTTGTCTTTACCCCTGTATCTCTCCTTTCCCATCTTGTTCTTCTTCATTTCCCCCCTTATTGTCCCTGAAGGGGTGTCATGGACACACTCATCCTATGCTGTTGCAGAAAGTAGGAGCCATACGAGGGAGAGGGCAGTAGATAGAGGGAACTTTGGAGTCAATTGGAGTCAAAGGTTGTAAGTCTGTCTAGCCTGACATTAGATTGAGCAGCTGGCAAAGGAGGTGGGCTCCCTGCCCCCAGAGGTACCCAGTCATGGGTTTCTGGTGCAAAAGGGTTTCTGCACTGGGTAGGGAGTCAGGTTAAAGAGAGAGTCTTTGATTCTGATGCTCCAAGGGGGCCCTCATTCAAGTCTCTGAAGTATCATCCTTTCCAGTCTTGGCATGGCTGCTGAGTGATGGGTTCAGTTCAGTCGCTCAGTCGTGTCCCACTCTTTGCGACCCCATGGACTGCAGAATGCCAGGCTTTCCTGTCCATCACCAACTCCCAGAGCTTGCTCAGACTCACGTCCATTGAGCCGGTGATGCCATCCAACCTTCTCATCCTCTATCGTCCTCTTCTCCTCCTGCCTTCAATCTTTCCCAGCATCAGGGTCTTTCCCATTGAGTCAGTTTTTCACATCAGGTGGCCAAAGTATTGGAGTTTCAGCTTCAACATCAGTCCTTCCAGTGAATATTCAGGACTGATCTCCTTTAGGATGGACTGGTTGGATCTCCTTGCAGTCCAGGGGACTCTCAAGAGTCTTCTCCAATACCACAGTTCGAAACCATCAGTTCTTCGGCACTTAGCTTTCTTTATGGTCCACCTCTCACATCCATACATGACTACTGGAAAAACCATAGCTTTGACTAGATGGACCTTTGTTGACAAAGTAATGTCTCTGCTTTTTAATATGCTGTCTAGGTTTGTCATAGCTTTTCTTCCAAGGAGAAAACGTCTTTATATTTCATGGCTGCTGTCACCATCTGCAGTGATTTTGGAGCCTAAGAAAAGAAAGTCTGACACTGTTTCCACTGTTTCCCCATCTATTTGCCATGAAGTGATGGGACCGGATGCCATGATCTTGGTTTTTGGAATGTTGAGTTTTAAGTCAACCTTTTCGCTCTCCTCTTTCACTTTCATCAAGAGGCCCTTTAGTTCCTTTTCAATTTCTGCCATAAGGGTGATGTCATCTGTGTATCTGAGGTTATTGATATTTCTCCCGGAAATCTTGATTCTAGCTTGTGCTTCATCCAGCCCGGCATTTCACATGATGTACTCTGCATGTAAGTTAAATAAGCAGGGTGACAGTATACAGCCCTGACGTACTCCTTTCCCAGTTTGGAACCAGTACGTTGTTCCATGTTTTGGTTCTAACTGTTGCTTCCTGACCTGCATACAGATTTCTCAGGAGGCAGGTCAGGTGGTCTGGTATTTCCATATCATGAAGAATTTTCCACACTTTGTTGTGATCTACACAGTCAAAGGCTTTGGCATAATCAATAAAGCAGAAGTTAATGTTTTTCTGGAATTTGCTGGAGTGATGGGTAGGGGTATGGCTGGTGGCCATGTTTGAGTGGAGATTTGAAGATTAGCCAACCGCAGACCAAAATAGCCACCCCTAACCTCAGTGCACCTGAACTCGAGGATTGAGATTCCCAGCAATGTCCTGAGTAGGATATGCCCCAGCCTCCCATCTCTGCACCATTTCCTGAGAAGCCATTTGCTTTCCCAGTCAAACCTGCTCCATTATTAATGATCAGAAACTCACTGATAGGAGGCAGCCTGAGTCTGTGGGGAGAGAACTTCCTGCCTCAAAGTCAAAGAAATGGTTCAGTCCCAGTTCTGCCACTCACTAGCTATGTGAACTTGGGCAAGGCAGATATATTTATTGAGACTAAGTTTCCTCTGCTGTCAATGGAAATAGTAACAGCCCCATCTGCTATACAAGGGTGTTGGCAGGGGCAAAGGGGAGAATGGGTCTGAACATGGTTTGTGGATCAAAGGCTATCTTTCTGCTCCCCCACTGGCTATCTAGCGTAAGAGGTTGTCCCTGTCCTATTTGAGAGGACTTTCAGAGTTGATAGGAAGCAGGCCCTCTCTGACTAAGAGAAGCAAAGGTAGAAGATGGTCTCCTCCACTCCCTGGCACATAGGGAAGGCCAGTGGCCTAGATGCCACTCTGCGCTCTTGCCTGGGTCCTTGAATTCTGAAGGAGTGACAAAAAGACCGTTTGTCCTACCAGGGAGAGTTAGAGATTTCTCACGTAGTGGTGATAATAGAGGGGTCTGGAGTCCAGTGCTGGTCACATCAGGAATGGCAACTATGAAAGTCTAACCACAGCAGCACCAATTATGGGTACAGTACACAATTGGTTTCCTTCACAGTACTTATTTCTTTTCCTTCTTAAAAGAATCACAATTTTATTCAGTTACCATTTCTATCCCAGGTGGTTCATGTCATGCCTTAAAGGAAAGCTGATCCCATTCCAACTTTAGGGATAGAACTGATTGATCTAAATTTAAGAAATCTCATCTCTCTTAACAGGGATAATTTCAGAACTCCAGAATAAGCCAATCAATTTCTTTAACCATAGCTATTGGTCAGTGCTGGTCACATGAGTTAGGTTGGACCAATCAGATGAAGAGGGAGACTTTAATTCCATGATTAGGGAAGAGGCTCATTGGACTTGAACACCTAGAATTTTGACAGCATTCCAAGAAGCCCCTGTGTGTACCTTTTCCATTAACAAGCCGCTCCTTCCTCTCAGAAATAACTACCATTCTGACTTCTCTTACTTTTCACTTGATACTTATCTATTTGGCAGTGATGGCTTAGTCGCTAAATTGTGTCCAGTTCTCGTGGCCCCATGGACTGTAGCCCACCAGGCTCCTCTGTGCATGGCATTTCCCAGGCAAGAATAATGGAGTGGTTGCCGTTTCCTTCTCCAGGGAATCTTCTTTACCCAGGGATTGTACCCAGGTCTCCTGCATTACAGGCAGATTCTTTACCGACTAAGCCCCCAGGGACTGTGGCACTCAGAATCTTTAGCTGCTGCATGTGGAATCTAGTTCCCTGACCAAGGATCAAACTTGAGCCCCCTGCATTGGGAGCATGGAGTCTTAGCCACTGGACCACCAGGGAAGTCCCCTTTCATCTGATTTTAACACCCATGTATTCATCCCTAAATAATATCAATATATTTTGAATGTTTTGACATAAGTAAGATTTTTAAAAGAAATTGAATTATGCCAAATGTATTCTTTTGTATTCATTGTTTGTTCAGCATAATATTTGTAAGCTTCATGTTGTCACATATATAGCTGTAGTTTGCTCATTTTCATTTCTGTACAGTACTCCATTTATGAATATATTAAAATTCATTGACATGGAGGTGTAACTTATTAACAAGAAACCTGCTGCGAACGTTCATTTTTCATGACTCTTGCTGAAGAGATACATGAGTCTCTCTAGGTATGCTTGTATTCAGCTTTACCAGAAAATGCCAAGTTGTTCACCAAAGCGGTAACACCAACTTACATGTCTTATAAGAGAGTTCCTGTAGCTGCGCATCCTCCCTAAACGCTTGGTAGTGTCAGATTTTTATCGTCAGTGGGATATATATATAGTAATATCTCGGTCATTTCGATGTGCATTTTCCTGATCATTAATGAGATTGAGCACCTTTTCACATGTTTATTAGCCGTTTGTATTTCCTCTTTTACGAAATGTCTAGAAAAATTTTTGACGATTTTCTATTGGGTTGTCTGTTATGTGTACAGTGTTTTTTATGGGAATTAATTTTTCCTTTTCATTGTGTTAAAATACATGTGGCGTAACATTTACCATCTTAACCATTTTTAAGCTTATGATGCAGGGGTGGTGTTGTGTAGCCACCACTACCATCCACCCCCGTAACTCTTTCCTCTTATAAGCCTGAGACTCTACACCTGTTGAACAATAACTCCCGATTCTCTGCTCCCTCCCAGTCCCTGGCAACCACTGTTATTTATATAGTTTTGATTTACTTTTTTGGATCAGTTCTATGACTTGCAAAATATATCTTCTCTCACTCTGTGAGTGGTCTTTGTTGCTCTCAAGAACAGAGGTTCTTCCCTTTTTAATATAGTTGAGATTACTAATGTTTTCCTTTATGACTTGTGCTTTTGTCCATGTGTTTAAGAATTTCTTGTCTACCTTGTCATCTTGAAGATATTATCCCAAACCATTTTTCTAAACTTGTTGTCTCTAATATTTAGGCTTTGACCCTATCTGGAATTGATTTTTTGTGTATGGTGTGAGGTAGGGGTCCAATTTTCACCCCCTAATCCCCCCCGAAGAACGCTCAGCTGTCCCAGCACCACTTATTGCAAAGTCTGCTCCTCCGCTCATGCTCTGCCAACCATCTCAAGTGTCCATGTAAGCGCACACCTATTTCTGGGCTCCCTCTTCTATTTCATTGGTCTGTCCCTGAGCCAATACCACCCCATCTTAATTACTACAGACTTAGAATAATCGTTATATTTCATTAACCAAATTCTCCCACACTGTGGGAAACATTTGAAGAATGTCTTGATGGTTCTTAGTTCTTTGCATTTCCATATAAAGTTCAGAATTAGCTAATCAAATTCCACAAAAGAAAACAAGCAGCTGGGGTTTTTAAGGGGATTGCAATGAATCTATAAATCAAACTAGGGAGACTGTTGAGTTTGTCAGCCCACAAACACGGTGCATTTCTGCTTTTATTGAAGTCTTTTAAAATATAGCTTTCCCGAGGTAAGACTGACATGCAATAAACTGCACATATTTAAAGTGTGAGACGTGATAAGTTTTGACATCTGTGCGCGCCCACGAAACCAGCACTGCAAACAAGGGTGACGAACAGATCCATCAGCCCCAGAGGTTTCTGCATTTCTGATGGTGATCCCCCCTCCCCGGCCCTTCCCATCCTCCTCTCCACAGTGCTGAACTGCTTTTTAGGTGCTTATTTTCCATCTGTGTATCTTCTTTGGTGAAGTGTCTGTTCACATCCTTTGCTCATTTTTAACTGGGTTGTTTTCTTATTATTGAGTTTCAAGAATTTCTTATATTCTGGATGTAACTCCTTTGCAAAGATCTTTTCCCTCAGTCTGTGGTTTGTCATTTCATTCTCTTAAACAGTGTCTTTTGAAGAACAAGGTTTTCATTTTCATGAAGTCCAATTCATCAGTCTGCTCTTTTATGAGGTGTGCTTTTGTTCTTACATGTAAGAAATCTTTGCCTAACCCAAGGTTGCAAAGGTTTTCTCCTATGCATTCTTTTTGTTGTTTTAGTATTGACATTTAGGCTTATGGTTTGTTTTGAGTTAACTTTTATATATGATACAAGGTATGGATCAAACAAACATGGGATATTTTTGTTCTTGAAGTGAAGTGAAGTGGGGTCCGACTCTCTGCGACCCCATGGACTGTAGCCTACCAGGCTCCTCTGTCCATGGAATTATCCAGGCAAGAATACTGGAGGGGGTTGCCATTTCCTTCTCCAGAGGATCTTCCCAACCCAGGGATTGAATCCAGGTCTCCCGCATTGTAGACAGATGCTTTACTGTCTGAGCCACCAGCGAAGTCCCATTTTTTTTTTTTTTGTTCTTACTGAAGACTTTTAAAAATCTCAATACAGGTTTACAATTATACCACAAAGAGACTGCATATTTTTTGATAATTTTCTTCTCCATAATTAATATTTCTTTGCTTTTGTAAATAGTATATTTTAAAAACATTTTTTATACTTTTGGTTTCTGGTATAATAAACCGATGAATGACTTCACACATACTGATTTTTATATCTAACAATATTGTCAAATTTACTAATTTTAATAATTCTTCTGTAGATCCCTTTGTATTTCCTGTGTGCAAAATTTATATTTGCAAATTATGACAGTTTTGTTTTTCCTTTCCAATTCTTTTACTTCTCTTTTTTGCATAAAATTTGTAACATTTTCTAGGTGAATTAAGCCTTTTTGCCATTATGAAGTGACCCCCTTTAGCTTTCGTAATGTCTTTTAACCTAACTGAATGTTTATTTTGTCTGATAGTAGTAGAATGACTAATAATGAATGCAATATACATAAGCTTTCTTGGGCTTTCCAGGTGGCTCAGTGACAAAGAATCTATCTACCAATGCAGGAGACGCAGAAGATGCGGGTTCAATCCCTGGGTTGGGAGGATCCCCTGGAGAAGGAATGGCAACCCACTCCAGTATTCTTGCCTGGAAAATTCCACGGGCAGAGGAGCCTGGCGGGCTACAGTCCAGGGAGTCTCAAAGATTTGGACACCACTTAGCAACTGAGCTGCTGCTGCTGCTGCTAAGTCGCTTCAGTTGTGTCCGACTCTGTGCGACCCCATAGACGGCAGCCCTCGAGGCTCCCCCGACCCTGGGATTCTCTAGGCAAGAACACTGGAGTGGGGTGCCATAAACTTTCTTAGGGTAGAGTTTACATGGTTTATCTTTTCCTGTCCTTCTACATTCACCCTTAATGTATTCTTCTTTCGTAAACAGCACACAGTTGGATTTTTCTTTTTACTTTACTCATTTATTTATTGGCCATGCTCAGAAGCATGTGGCACTTCCTAACCAGAGATTGAACGCATGTCTGCTGCAGTGGAAGTACGGTCTTAACCACTGGACCACCAAGGAAGTCTGGATTTTTCTTTTAAGCATGTTGATAATCTTTATCTGTAACTGGAGTATTTATATAATTAATATAATATGCATATATATTGGGTTTAAATTTACCACCTTATTTTTGCTCTTTGTCCTGCCTGTTCCATATTGGTTTTTTCCCCTTCCTTTCTTGCCTTCTTTTGAAATAATTATATCTATAAAAAACTTAATTCCACTGTTTAAAAAAACCTCTTTTTCCACTATTTTAATGAATATACTGGAAGGTACAGCATGCATTCTTAACCTATCAAGGTCAAAAGTTAATCTAAACCTTTGCTTTCCTCCCAAACAATAGAAGATTCTTAAATCAGTTAGACTCTGTTCACCCCCTCCCAGTGTAGACTGTTGCCTTGTACATTTGCTCTGTTATTTGTGTGTGTGTTGTTCAGTCTGATGTAAGAGTAGACATCTAGTCATTAAAACGTATGCTAGGCGTGTCAAGTAGAAGATTTAATTGGGAAATTTGGTTATAAAATTGTTGGAAGGCCTGGAGGCGCAAAACTGGGGCTTGAAGGTGAAGGGATAAATCGGGAGTGTGGGATTAATATATACACACGACTAAATATAAAACAGATAGACAATAGGACCTACTGTGTAGCACAGGAAACTATATTTAATAGCTTGTAATAATCTACAATGGAAAGGGATCTGAAAAGGAACAGATCTGTCTATATGTATACACACACACACACACACACACATATATGTAACTGAATCACTTTGCTGTACCCCTGAAATTATCACAACGTTGTAAATTAACTATACTTTAATTAAAAGCTCTGTAAAAACTTGGCCCTCCTATCCTACCCGCAATCGTGAGAGACGGGACAGAGGGTCCTGCTCTCCCTTGGGAGTTGAAATCCAGGCCTTGGCTCCTTGCTTCCAGTCCAGCACTCGAGGACCTTGTAGTTACAGCTTCTGCCCGGCGCCCCCTCCCCACTGGGTCAAGGTGGGGCTGCCCCTTTCTCTTAGGCACTTCTCTCTTGCTGTACTAGAAAGGCGAGGCTGCAAAGTAGGACTGCTTTGTACCGCCCCATCCAGTCTCTTCTCCCATGGCCTCCACCCTTTATTCTGCACCTGGAGTGTATAGTTCTGGGTTAGCCAAAAAGTTCATTTGGGTTTTCCTGTAAGATGTTACAGGATGAACAAAAACCCGAATGAACATTTTGGCCAACCCCATATCAGGCAGAGACTGAGCTGGCTCCAGCAGACAGTGGACAAGCCATGTTCTGGAGGACAAGCCATTCCTCCTCTGACACAGGAATTCACAACTTGAAGGAACTCAAAAGTGCCTCAGTTTGCCCCCAGAGGTGTCATTGCCCCCATGTGTGGGTGAAGATGTAGACACCAGCTCTTTGTGTACTGGGATCAGGGTCCAGGTGAGGGTGTTAGTGGAGGGGAACTTGCTCTCACTTTGTGCTCACCTCAGTGGGATGCCCTTGCCACTAGACCAGTGAGCGGGCAAATTCTCAGCGCTCTGGGCGGCTGCAGCTTGAGTACCTGGGACAGAATGAAGCAGCCAGCTCCTCAAGCTCCATCCTGAGGCTCCTCCCCCAGCCTCCATGGAAACTCTACCCTGTCTCTGTTTTACATCTTAGCCAGCTGGAGCCCACACTTGCTTTCTTTTTTTAAACATTTGTTTGATTAAAAGTCATTTAATTTAATTGCTTAATATACAAATACAAATAGTACAGATAAATTCCCCCTTGACCTTCCTCTCCAGAGATAATGGGGATTCTGTTATCAGTTTGGTGCTTATCTTCCCAAATCCTTTTTTATGACTTTATATACATGCATATGTATATATAACTGCTTTGTCTAATTTGTTAAATAGAAATGATATACTATGCATTGTTTTGCAATCTGTTTTCCCCCCGTTATTTATGTATTTATTTGACTTTGCCGGGTCTTAGTTGTGGCAGCCAGGATCTCCAGTCTTCATTGCAGCATGTAGGATATAGTTCCCTGAGCAGGGGTCAAACCTGGGCTCCCTGCACTGGGAATGTCGAGTCTTAGCCACTGGACTAGCAGGGAAGCCCCTGCAATCTGTTTTTTTTTTTTAATTAGTTTTAGAGATCAGTCCCACCAGTGTAATTATCTTTCTATCCATGTTCCTTTTTGGCGTGCGTGTGTGTGTGTGTAATTGACATATAACATTTTATTAGTTTTAGGTATACAGCATAGTGATTCAATATTTGTATATATTGGGAAATGATTACCATAATAAGTCTAGTTAAACGTCTGTCACCATGCATAATTACATTTTTTGTATGTGTATGGTGATGAGAACTGCTAGGATTTATTCTCATAGCAACTTTTAAATAATATAGCATTATTAGAGTCATCATGCTGTACATTATATTCCCATGACTTATTAGTCTTATAACTGGGAGTTTGTGTCTTTTGACTCCCTTCATCTATTTTGCCTGCCCCCACTCCCTTATCTCTGGCAACCACCAGTCCATTCTCTGCATCTATGAGTTCAGTTTATTTTAGATTTCACATATAAATGAGATCATATGGTATTTGCCTTTCTCTGTCTCCCTTATTCTCCTTAGCACAATGCCTTTAAGGTCCATCCATGGTGCCCCAAATGGCAAGCTTTTCCTTCTTTTTTATAGCTAAGTAATTATCCATTGTGTGTGTGGGGGGTGTGTATCACATTTTTTTTGTCCACGCATCCACCGATGGACATGCAGGTTGTTTCTGTATCCTGGCTATTGCAAATAATGCTGCAGAGACCACAGGGATGCAGTATCTTTTCAAATTAGTGTCTTTGCTTTCTTTGGATAAATTCCCAGGGGTAGGATTACTGAGTATTTTCAAGAAATTGAATATTGTCATTCAATGTTTAATTTTTTGAGGAACCTCTGTACTGTCCTCATTTTTAAAAGATAGTGCAGAGACTTCTTTGGAAAGGTGAGGCTGTTATGGTCTGTGTAATGCTTCCTTTAGCGGGCAGAGTAGGCAGTTTCCAGGGCTTCCTGACCACCAGGCGTGCAGCAGTGACCATCACTGGCTGTACCTCTCTGAGGCTGAGAGTGCCTTCTCCCCTGCTTTGCACTGTATCCTTGCCTTCTTCCGCTTCCTTCCCCACCTCTGAGGCTGGTCAAATTCGCAGCCACATCCAGTAAGATAAAGGCTTTGGCAATTCCTTCATAGATCAAAGTTCCAGTCAATTCTGGGCTTCAAAATCTCCCACTTTACAAGTCAGTAAGCAAATTTCTGGAGCCTTCCATCAGGGGACAAGTTCTAGAGCCCTATCCCCTGACCCCTTCTCTGGCTGGATTCCCAAGGATGCCAGGGCTTTTTTTTTTTTCTGGGGTGGGTGGCAGTCCTGCCACAGCAGAAGTGGGCTATGTGATTCAGGCCAACAAAGCCAGCCACACGACTGGGCACTTATCCCTGACTGTAGTTGACACGCGTCACACTCCTACCAGGATATATCCTTTTCTGCTCAAGTCTTATAAATTTCCTTTTCTCTCATAAAAGGAAGCTGGAGTTGTCACTTCCATTTTTAGCAGTGGATGGGAGTTGGCTTGCAGCGTCTGGGGTGAGGGATTTGGGGAGGGCCAGTTAGACACGAGAACGAGGACGTTATCTCTCGGTAGCTGAGCCAGGAATGAGAAGGAGGACCATAGTCGTAAGAAAAGAATCTTCTACAGTCGAGTGAAGTTACCCAGACGGTGGGCGAACCTTCCAGATGCTGTCCACTAGAGTGGGTGGCTGTGCTATATTTTCTTCAGGGGGATACCCCGTTCATGTGACCGACGTCACAGGGTCCACTTCAGTGGGGAAAACATGGAATTGTGAGTCTGGAGACGTTGGCCTGAATCCATATGACTTCTTCAACCTCTCCAAGCCTCAGTTTCCACATCTGTAAAATAGGGAGAGTATCATCTACCCCCACCCCCAAATAGTTGCTAGAATGGTCAAATGAGATCACTTAGTTTTAAAAAACCTTTAAAAACCTAGCAGAGTGTCCGCGTGTCATATGATGGAACTAGAATCTGATTCATCTGTAACGCAGCCAGCATGAGGTCATGCTGGAAAGATGGGAGTGCCAGGGGACGGGTGAGAAATATGTCCAATGGAGGGAAGGGCCTTGAGTCCAGAGCTCTGGGTTTGTCTTGCTCCCTTTGTTTCAGTTCAAGGCTCACCAGGCAGCCTCTGGTTGCTAGTTTGCTTTCCTATTGACCTTGATCTGGGCTTCAGGACAGGAGCCACCTCTGGGATATTAGGCAGGTTCATGTTGGTTGTTTATGGCTCATCTTAACTCTGCACTATGTCTCATTAACCCCTTTTCGCTAGGGAGAAAACCGAAGCTCAGAGATGCTAGGGGGCTGGCTCAAAGGCACTCTATTGGAAAGCAGAGAAGCCAGGGTCTGTCTGACCCCAGCCTCCCATGTCCTCCCACACCATACTCCCTCCCAGCAGCATGGCCTCAACCTTGGAAAGGCATTACTGTAGCTTCTGAATGGGCAGTGGAGACTTAACCTTGGGGTCTTGTTTCTCATCCCCCTTCTTTCCAGCCTGAGCCCCACCTCTACCCTCTAGTGACTTGAGAAAAATGAAGCTCCTGAATTTCCCAGACCTTGAGCCTGTGTGACTCAGCAGCCCCGAAGGAGAGGGCCCCTGAGGTCCACCTGTCACCCACAGACATTGCTTCATACGGATAGTCTTTCTTAACAGCTATGAACCCCGCCAGCTGACAGGGTCAGGAGCCTGCCAGCTCGGCTGGGGCTGGAGGGCGGACAGCAGCCAAGCCCACTGCTGGGGTTTGTGTAGCTGCCCTGAAAATAGGGTGACTGACTTGTCTTGCTTTCCCAGGGAAGCCCTCAGTCCCTGGAAAATCTGGATGGTTAGTCCCCTCCCTGCAGGCCCATGGAGAAAGATGGTGGACAGGCCAAGGGGGTGGCTCCATTTGCCCTGTAGGCTCTGACCTGGATACTTGGCAGAAATGGGAACCTGTCACTCTCTTCACTCTAAAGACCCATGAATGGGCTCAGAGCATGCAACCATCAGGGGAGTCAGCCCAGCTTGCACTCATGTAGCAGGGTCCGTGGGGACAAGGGAATAACAGTTTTAGGGGAAAGTAGGGCTGGACTTTTTCAGCTCTCTTCTTTTCAAAGACTGTCCATTCTGCCTTCTTGGCCAGGGCCCTGCCCACTTCTGTCTGGCCCTCGTCCAGTGCTCTCCTTTGGCACCGAGAGGTCACCTCTGGCCTGGCTCTTACAAGCACTGCGTTTTATGGTGAGCATGTGGTTGGGGCTCGAGGGGACACCACGACCTTTGTCCTGCTGCTTCAGCCTCTAACGCTCAGAAGGTCGGTGCACGGGACATTGCAGGTCACGCCAATGAGTGGCCAGTGGGAGGAGTCGCTCTCGCTGGCCACTGCTGGCAGCTCAGAGCCTGGACTTTGAAGGGGCCATGAAAAACAGTTTGTTCCCTGATGATGATGAGCAGTCTGGGAGCTACTGTCAGGGTCTCACTCAGGCAGAATAGCAGCCCCTAAAGATGTCCACCTCCCAACCCCAGAACTGTGAGTATGTTACCTTCCATGGTTAAATGGACTTTGCGGGTATGGTAAAGTTAAGGATCTCTGCATGGGGAGATTACCCTGGCTTATCTGGGTGGGTTCAGTGTCAACACTGAGGGGTCCTTTTATCAATAAGAAGACAAGAGGTCAGAGAGTGCAGGCAGTAATGTGACAACAGGCCAAGATTGGAGCCATGTGGCCACTGCTGCCTTCCAGCAGCGTCTAGGAGCTGAATGAGTCAAGGAACCGATTCTCCCCTGGAGCTTCTAGGCGGAACCAGCTCACCAAATCCTTGACTTGAGCCCCCTGAGATTCATTTCCCACTTCTGATCTCCAGAACTGAAAGATGATTTGTGTCATTTAATGCACTGAGTTTGTGGCGCTTTGTTACAGCAGCCACAGGAAACTCATACAGTGTGGTGCAAGTAATGTCTGATCACTGTTGCTGAGGTTCTGAGAACACAGGGGCCTCCCTTTACTCAGTGAGGTGGGGTGTGGATCAACTTAGCATGGAGCCTGGAGCACACACCCAGGGCCCAGTGGACAGGCCCTCCAGACCTTATTCCTATCCTGTTGCAGAGGAACAAGTTGGTACCCTGAAAGGGAACTGATCAGACTTATTTTTTTTTAACGTTTTATTTTGCATTGGAGTAGAGATGAACACAGCTTCCCTTGTAGCTCAGCTGGTAAAGAATCTACCTGTAATGCAGGAGACCCCAGGTTGATTCCTGGGTCAGGAAGAGCCACTGGAGAAGGGATAGGCTACCCACTCTAGTATTCGTGGGCTTCCCTGGTGGCTCAGCTGGAAAAGAATCCTTCTGCACTGTGGGAGACCCGGGTTCTATCCCTGGGTTGGGAAGGTCCCATGGGGAATGGAACGGCTACCCACTCCAGCATTCTGGCCTGGAGAATTCCATGGACAGCATAGTCCATGGGGTTGCAAAGAGTTGGACATGAGAGATTAACAGTGTTGTGATAGATTCAGGTGGACAGCAAAGGGACTCAGCCGTACATATACATGTATCCATTTCCCCTAACTCCCCTGCCATCCAGGCTGCCACATAACAGCCCAAGAATGGATCTGACTTCTGATCTAGGTCCTTGCTACTCAGAGTTGGTCCACAGAGCAGCAGTCCCAGCACTACTTGGAAGGTCATTTAAACTACAGACATACTGAGTCAGAACCTATAGTTCCACAAGATCCCCAGATGGTTCGCACACACAACAGTGCTTGAAAAGCGCTGACCCTGAGGGGTCCCTGGGTCCTCAGATCATCAGTGAGACAGATACAGCTCTTACCACCAACAGGCAGAACAGACAGACAGGCTGAGTGAATTGTTAAGGCACACACAACTGGTGAGCGGAGGATCCAAGACTCACGCGCTGGCAGGTCTGACTCCAGAATCGGTATCTCTGCCAACATTCAGCAAGGTGTGATACAGAAGTGGTCCAGGAGCATTGCCTCTGAGTTCCGCTGCTTCCTGCCCATCCCCTGAATCATGCTCATCCTTTTTTTAAAAATTTATTTATGGCTGCACTGGGTCTTCGTTGCTGTGTGCACTTTCTCTAGTTGTGGCAATGGGGGCTACTCTTCGTTACGGTGCCTGGGCTGCTCGTTACAGTGGATTCTCTTCTTGCCGAGCACAGGCTCTAGGCACACAAGCCTCAGCAGCTGCAGCATGCGGGCTCAGTAACTGAGGTGTGTGGGCTTAGATGCTCCATGGCACGTGGGATCTTCCTGGACCAGGGATGGAACTCATGTCCCCTACATTGGCGGGCGGATTCTTTACTGGACCGCCAGGGAAGTCCCATGCGCATCTTTATCTTTCTGTTTCTCTCACTTCTCACCATTTTTCCTCCCTCCTTGCTCCCCCTTCCTTCCTCCTCCTCCTTCATTTCCTTATTTCTTCCCTTCCTTCCTTTTCTCACTCACTAAGCACTCCTCTGAGCCGGGCCCTAGTATATAGGAAAAGCCTTGCTTTCAAGGGACCCACACCTGGTTGAGCATGACAAGCACCTGGGGCTTCAACTTAAGTTTCTGATACCTGGCCCCACCCCAGACTCCCTGAGTCAAATTCTCATTGAGTGGGGCCTGAGCTTGAATATTTTGACATTACTCCTATGGTGATTCAGATGCAGCAAATCCACAGATGAGAACTGAGGAAAAGTGTGGAGTACAACAGTAAGCAAAGAAAAAGGGGCAATCAACCCTGGTGAAGGAGGCGAGGAGGGTCCACTGCTAAGGATCAGGAGGACTTCACAGAGGAGGTGACTGAAGTGGGTTTTAAGGGATGCCTAGGAGTTTCCCAGGGGGACAGGGTTTGGATGGGGGTGGGAAAGGTTTCTTTGGTCAAGAAAACAGTTTTTGCAAAGGCATGGACACAGGAAATAGTGACATATTTGGGAAACTGTAAGTAACTTAGTGTGGTTGAAAGGTCAGGCAGAGAAGAAGGCTGGAGAAAAGCCAGAGTCCGGTCATGAGGTCAAGAGGAGGGTCTGGAGGTGACCCTGCAGAGATGCGGTGTCCAGACTGTCTCCAAGGGGCACCTTCTCTGGACCAGTGGGCTTCACCTGCTCTGTGAATTCTGGCGTTGTCTCTTGTTATTCTTTGCTTTTGAGCTCCCACCCTCTGTTGGCAGCCTTGTCACCTGGGTGTTAAAGTGAGTCTTCATTTCCACTTTTTATTCTCACAATCATGAAGCTGGTCTACTCCCTGACCTGTGAGAAAACTGAGCCCCGGAAAGAGAAAGTGACTGAAAGAATCCCTCAAAAAACCTGGAGCAAGGCCCAAACTGGAGCCAGGCTGCTTGCTGCTAGCTGATTACGACCTTGTGCACTTGTATGCTCAGGCTGTCCTTCTGTGGTTTTACCGAAGGAATGAGTCAGGAAGCAGCCTCAGACTGTTGAGGGGTGGGACAGGTGAGGGCTTCAGCTCCCCTGAATCTCAGAAGCTTTGTGACTTCTTGGCCTGCCTGTGGGCCAGTGGCTGGGGGTAACTGCTCCCAACAATGGTCACCTGGAGGGCTCAGCCCACTTCCTTCAGGGGTCGCACCACCCTGAGCATGAAATAGGACTGTGTCAGGTGAGCGGGAGTCCTGGCATGCCTGCAGCAAGCCTGCCGAGGGGCAGCTCACAGAGCCTGGGGAGCCCTATGACCCACAGTGCTGACCTTTGCCAGTGAGCTTGGGCCTCAGCCACGGCCTCTCTGGGTCTCCTCTCCTAGCAGCGTAGTCCCAGCTGTCTTTATCTTTCCCCAGATGACCCTTTTTGTCCCTTAATCATCATTTTTTGCTTCTCTGCACCCTTTCCCCAGGTTTTTTTCAAATGTCTCAATCCCACAGGGACCTGTACTCTGCCAGCATCTAAGACCGGAGCACACGAAGCCAGAGCAGGTCATTCAATCCTGAGTCCATCCACTAGCATGACATTTCCCAAGGGGACTGGGCACACTGGTGCTGTGATGGGTAATACAGAGAAGCCACGAGGCTCAGGTTCAAATCCCAGCCCTGCTTCTGAGCTGTGGAACCTGCAGTTGGATACCAAACCTCTCTGAACCTTCATTTTCTTCGTTTTCATATGGGGCCAATACCACCACCCACTCCCCTGGAGGAAGCTGGGCTCTCCCAAGTTTATTTGCCTACCCATGCCCCGTGCCCAGGGTTGTTGTGGGCATGAAGCCAATGTGGGCTCCTTCACCTTCTGAAGAACCTCATTCACTCCCAGCCAGCTGCTTTCGGTGAAACTTGCAAAGCTTCTAATAACATGCTTTTAGTGACCTAATATGCAGCATTGCCACGTAGATGAAAGCCGCATGACTGTGGTCAGGTTCCTTCCTCTCTGAGCCTCTGCTTATTCGTCTGTAAAATGGGGATAGTCATCCCGGAAATGGCTGACCTGGATATGTAAGACCCAGATATGATACAACTGACTGACAGATGTCATCCCTTATATGACCCTGCTTCAAGGCCATAGTGACCCATCCTGGCCAGTTGGAGCCCTTCCCTGGAAACTACCATGCTGGGTTCAGGAGGAGACCTTTCTTCTGTGGGCAAAGCTGTACAGGTGAGAGTCTGAAGGCTACTTGGAGGCCATTTTCCTCTACCATATGGGAACCTGGGTCTGTGGTGAAAGATCAGCTCTACTCAAGGAGCAGTCTCAGAGGCAGAGAGAAAGCCTGAATGCATCTGAGATCCAGTTTCCAGTCGGATGTGAGCAGGCTCTGTCCCTGCCTTCTCACCTTTTGTGCTTGATTATTTTCTGGAAACTTTCCACCATAGTTTCACCCATTTGCTTAATCTAGTTCAAATCATGATTTTGTCTCTTGTACCAGACAGAATGATAGATCAGGTTTGTGCTATCAATCCTATTTTCAAGTGAGAAAACTCAGGCTCAGAGAAAGTTCCAGAAGCTGAGGCTTACCTAGAGTCACTTGGGGAATGAAAGCAGAGCTGGGGTTTGAATTTGGGACCACCAGAGCCCAAAGCCAAGCCTTTCCCACTGGCCCATGCTGTCTCCTGTGGGCCACGTCAGGCTTCTGGGAGGAACACCTTTGTTTCTTTCTGTATCAGCAGGAGTCGGGCAGGAAGACAGAAATCACGGCAGAATTTCTTCAGAGGAAATTTAATATAAGTATTTATATTAAGCAGAAAAAGAAATCTGGAGAAAAGAACTATAGAAAGCAGCTTTCACCTCCTGGGAAAAGGCTGGGGTACTAGAGTCTAGGAGCTTGGAGGGGCCCCTGGAGCTGAAGCTTAGACACTGAGGAGAAAGGCACCTAGCTCTGTGGGTGCTGCTGAGCTGGCTGGCAGGGCTGGTTCTGGGGTGATGAGCCCGAAGTCTGGACTTTGGGCTCCACCTCAGTATATTGTATGAAGGGAGCAGGCTTCCCACAGTCTACGAGGCTGACTCTGGGGTGCTGGAGGAACACCTGTACCCCACCCCAGCTCCCCCAGTACTTTGTCTAGGTCTTCTGCAGAGGCTCAGCAAGCCTGGATAGCTGGCATGGTGCCATCTGTGGAGTTAGCCAGTCCCTGGTCAGGGGTGGGATTCACTGTGGCCACAGGAACCTCCCTGTTCTCTCTGGAGGACACCTTATCCCAGGTGCGTCTGCTCAGACACAGGGGCTGACAGACCCCCTCCCTGGGGCCCCATCCCTGCCCAGGCACATGGGGTCCTATCATTCACTGGGCTAGACTTTGAGGCCTGGGAATCCTCTGGGTCCGGCAGCTGTTCGCCCCCAAAGCTGCTTGAAGCAGCCACTCTCTCCCCAGTCTAGTTTTCTCTTCCTACCCACTTACTTTTCTTGTCTGATGTAGAAGAAAGAAGACGAGATCTGGGCATTAGTCATCCTTGACACTACCACTTCCTGACTGACTACTTGTACTCTCATGAAATATAAAAACCTTGCAACTCTGTGGGCCTATTAACCATGACCCCACCCCAGTTGTCCTATATATCATGTCTACATACACTGCAAACCCACAATTTATTGTTACATGGTTGCTTTACACAGTCACATGTGTCTTAAGAAAAGGGAAATGGGGAATTCCCTGGTGGCCCAGTGGTTGGGACTCTGAGCTTTCACTGCCAAGGACCTGGGTTCAATCCCTGGTTGGGGAACTAAGATCCCACCATCCAAATGGCACAGTCCTCAAAAACCAAAACAAACAAGCAAAAAAAAAAAAATCTTTATAAAAGAAAAGGGAAATAGTTTTTAATATTTACCCAAGTTTACCTGTTCGTTTGTTCTTGGTTCTTCCTTTGCTCTTTCTTCCTTCTGGAGAACTCAGGCTTCCCAGGTGGCACAGTGGTACAGAGTCCTGCTGCCAGTGCAGGAGACATGAGTTCCATCCCGGGGTCGGGAAGATCCCCGAGAGGAGGAAATGGAAAGCTGCTCCAGTATTCTTGCCTGGGAAATCTATGGACAGAGGAGCCTGGAGGCTGCAGTCTGTGGAGTCACAAAGCATCAGACACGACTGAGCGTGAACGCGTGTCTAAAGCACTTCCTGTAGCATTTCTTTTGGATGAGTCTCCCAGTGAGGAATTCTCTTGTCTTTCATGCTTCTGAAAATGTCTTTCTTTCACTTTCATTTTTGAAAGGTATTTTCACTGGACATAAAATTCTGAGTTGACAAAATTTTTCCTCTGGGCTTTAAAGATGTTGTTCCACTGTTTCTTGGCCTCCATTCTTTCTGATGAAAAGTCAGTTTTACACACCATACACACACACAAAGAAAAAACATTTCTCGTTAGTATGAAGTGTATTAAAGAAGGCTGAACATTGAAGAATTGGTGCTTTCGAACGGTGGTGCTAGAATATGTCTTGAGAGTCTTGAAAGAGGTGCTGGAATAAGTCTTGCGAGTCCCTTGGATTGCAAGGAGATCAAGCCAGTCAATCCTGAAGGAAATCAGTCCTGAATATTCATTGGAAGGACTGATGCTGAGGCTCCAGTACTTTGGCCACCTGATGCAAAGAGCCAACTCACTGAAAAAGACCCTGATGCTCGAGAAGATTGAGGGTGAGAGGAGAAGGTGGTGACAGAGAATGAGATGGTTGGATGGCATCACCAACTAAATGGACATGAGTTTGAGCAAACTCTGGGAGGTAGTGAAGGACAGGGAAGCCTGGTGTGCTGTAGTTCACAGGTTTGCAGAGTCAGACGTGACTTAGTGACTGAACAAAAACAACATGAAATATGTTGTTATTTTCTTTGTTTTCAAAATTTTTTCTTTGTGTTTTTTTGTTGTTTTGGTAGTTTGATTATATAAGTGTTTGGCTATAGGTTTGTGTGATTACATGTCTATAGGTATGCATTTTATATTCACAGACTGTTGTGCATAGGCAGATGGGGGGTGCAGAGGCAAGGAGGGAGAAGAGAAAGCAAGCTGCCTCGCTCATTGGTCCACTGAAAGAGGACCTATAAAGCACTGTGAATGAGAAGCAGGAAGTTCTGAATTTGACTCTTGACCCTGCTCTTTCCCAACTGGGAGGTGTCAAATGAGCTTCTGAGCTTCAATTTCCTCATCTATAAATCTGGATTAATCTTGGCCTCAGGGAATAAATGCCAGGTTTAAATCTTGGCTCCACCTCTTGTGAGCCATGTGGGCAATCTACTTGACCTTTCTGGGCCTAGTTTCCTCATCATGGTGATTGTACTTGCTGTAACCACCTCCTAGGGATGGTGAAGGGTCAGAAGACTTAATATCTATAAGGTACTCTGGGCAGTGTCTGAGATGCATAAGTGCTCTCTGAGTGTCTGTTACCTTAGAAGACTGTTGTGAGATTTTAAAAACATGATATACTTAGTAAAGGCTCAAAATGAGTTTCCTTCTCTCCCTGAATCAGACCTAGGCTGAAGGTTGCAACATCTTTCTAAACCTCTCCCCTAAAGCTGGATCCAGGATAAAGTCCCTTGCATGCATGCGTGCTCAGCTGTGTCTGACTCTTTGTGACCCTGAGACTTACCAGGCTCCTCTGTGCATGGAATTTCCCAGACAAGAATACTGGAGTGGGTTGCCATTTCCTCCTCCAGGGGATCTTCCTGACCTAGGAATTGAACCTGCGTCTCCTGTATAGGCAGGTGAATTCTTTACAACTGAGCCCCCTGGGAAGCCCACAGTCCCCTGTGGTGTGCCAAAATAAAGCAGAGATGCTGGGCTGTGTGGATGACCACAGGGATGATCTTCAGCAAAGGTGGAGGTGGCCTCTGGGCCCCAGTTTCCTTAACAGAAATGAAGAACTCCTTGCTGGAAGGACCAAATGAAAAGAGGGTCATAGAAATATTTTGGAGATAGTAAAACTCCTAGAGTTGGAACGTTTTGCTAATGTTTTTCTCCTGGGTCTGTCAGCTTTCACGCATACCTGAAGGGCCTGCAGTCTCTTCTTTCTTTCTGGGAGTCCAAACAGAAGCCCTCCAGGTGCTCATCAATGTCAATATCAGACACTTGAGGCCTCCAGGCCGGGAGTGGAGGAGCCTGGGACCCACTGTCGAGCCACCTGCCAGGGCAGAAGCATGCTAAGCTCTATGAGGAAGTGAGGAGAAGGCCTCATGTCATACTTTGTGGAACGCTTTGAGATACACTCCTCAGAGTGGAGGAGCATTTAGTACCAATGTTATTCAAAGGTTCCGGTGAAATAGCTCTTTGAGCTTTTATTTGCAGCCTCATCTCTGCCTGGGATTCACGCAGGACTTGAACTCACCCCTCCCCTCTGATCTCTGACCCCTGAGTTTCAGTCCCTGAGCAGACTTGAGTGGGCCTGCCGCCTTTTCCCTGTTGGATACAGTATCTCTTTGGATAGAGTCATGGGCAAGCCTGTCCTATTGGTTTATCAGATGTGCTCAGGAAGGTCTACTCTGCAGCAGAAATACAGCCCTGGCCGAAACTGGGCCCGTATCCTTCTAGAATGAGGAGGAGGGGCACAGCCAGTGATGAGCCTGACACAGCCAGTGATGAGCCTGACACAGTCATAGGCCATTGGTGTATGAAACACATAAACAGGAAAAGAAGCCCTTTTGCAGCTAATTAAGCTGACTGTGTGCTTTTCCCTCTGGGGTCCCAGTGTGCAGTGGCTGCAGACAGCAGCCTCCCTGGTAGTGTATGTGGTCAGTTGTCTGTACAGGTCGCCCTAAGGGATCTTGAAGACAACTCTTTCCAGTGGACATTCCTTTGCCAACAAAGGTCCGTCTAGTCAAGGCTATGGTTTTTCCAGTGGTCATGTATGGATGTAGGCCCGTGTCTCAGTAATATTTGTCTCTTGGTGCTGTGGCAGCCTGGGTAGGGGCCTGCGTGATTTTAACTTTGGCTTTCATGGTGGTGTTGAAGAGGATAAGTGGGCCATGGGAGGCAGGAAAGCCATTGAACAGCTCTTGTAATTTTATTTTTTTCTTCTCTGGTTTCCAGCTTGATTTTTCTATCTGTATTATTGGTATAAGTTGGTAAAGAGCAAAAGTATTTAACTTACTGAGGTTTAGGTTAAACTTTGGAAGTAATGTTCAGGCAATCTAGTTTAAAGGTATTTATGTTTTGAAACATGATACAAGAATCCTCTTGATGAATAGTTGTTTAAGTCATTTTAAAGAGCAAAAACTGTATCAGGCATTTAACCCCATTATTTTGCTTGTTCATTTGAAATCTCATACATTGCTATACACATATATTTTTCAGTATTATAAGCAGAGATCCCTACATTGCAGTATTTTTTAAGATTTATTAAAATTTTTTTTTGTTCGGGGGGCACTGTGCTGGGTCTTCCTTGCTGTGTGTGGGCTTTCTCTAGTTGTGGCAAGCAGGGGCTAATTTCTAGTTGCTTGTTGACATAATGGCTTTGGGGGACCTGTGACACATCCAGTTGGAAATGTTGAGATTTCCCCCCTTTTCTTTCCTTTCCTTTCTCTTTCTCTCCCTCTCTTTTTTCTTTTCCTTTTCTCTGTCTCTCTCTCTCTACACAAAAATGGACCAATGTGGCACTCCAGTCTCACAGTGACTCTCAAATTTTTGAGAAAGACTGAATCTGATTGGTCATTGACCAGCCAATAGGTTGGCTCCCCTTGGATTAGGTGACTAACTCTTCTCCAATCAGATATGGCTGGAAAGGAGTGGTGAGTCACTTGGTCTCAGTTCAGTTCAGTTCAGTTCAGTCGCTCAGTCGTGTCCAACTCTTTGCGACCCCATGAATCACAGCACGCCAGGCCTCCCTGTTCATCACCATCTCCTGGAGTTCACTCAGACTCACATCCATCGAGTCAGTGATGCCATCCAGCCATCTCATCCTCTGTCGTCCCCTTCTCCTCCTGCCCCCAATCCCTCCCAGCATCAGAGTCTTTTCCAATGAGTCAACTCTTCCCATGAGGTGGCCAAAGTACTGGAGTTTCAGCTTTAGCATCATTCCTTCCAAAGAAATCCCAGGGCTGATCTCCTTCAGAATGGACTGGTTGGATCTCCTTGCAGTCCAAGGGACTCTCAAGAGTCTTCTCCAACACCACAATGCAAAAGCATCAATTCTTTGGTGCTCAGCTTTCTTCACAGTCCAACTCTCACATCCATACATGACCACTGGAAAAACCATAGCCTTGACTAGATGGACCTTAGTCAGCAAAGTAATGTCTCTGCTTTTGAATATGCTATCTAGGTTGGTCATAACTTTTCTTCCAAGGAGTAAGTGTCTTTTATTTTCATGGCTGCAGTCACCATCTGCAGTGGTTTTGGAGCCCCAAAAAATAAAGTCTGACACTGTTTCCCCATCTATTTCCCATGAAATGATGGGACCGGATGCCATGATCTTTGTTTTCTGAATGTTGAGCTCTAAACCAACTTTTTCACTCTCCACTTTCACTTTCATCAGGAGGCTTTTTAGTTCCTCTTCACTTTCTGCCATAAGGGTGGTGTCATCTGCATATCTGAGGTTATTGATATTTCTCCCGGCAAGCTTGTGTTTCTTCCAGCCCAGCATTTCTCATGATGTACTCTGCATATAAGTTAAATAAGCAGGGTGACAATATACAGCCTTGACGTACTAAACTTGGCTAATTAAGGCTGCCCTTTCAGCACAGGGTAAAGAAGGGGAGGAGCGTTTCCTGGAGCATGCATTGCAGACAGAGAGGCACTGTCCACATATAAGAACCCTGTCTTTAAAATGAGAAGTCAACAAGGTAGTCTCTTAAGGGTCCTTTGGCTCTCAAAGGTTTGTGGGCCCACTTTCATCTGTGAACAAAAAGGACTGATTGGAAAACTGCCCACTATGTGGAGCTCCTTCTGGGCTCCAGACAGTGAGAAACGACCCCTCCCTCTCCCCCAGTGAACTTGGCACAGCACAGGTTTTTTGGCCTTTGCAGGTGAGAAATTCCAGTTTTCAGCTGTTACTAGAATTCACGGGCTTCTACCCTTGGGAGGACCACAAGGGGAAAGCCCATTCCTGGACAAGAGAGCTAGCCTGTGACTTTCCCCAGTGATGGAGTCTACGGGTGACATCATCCTGGTCTATGCTCAGCACAACTGGGCCTTATCCTTTCTGGGTTCCCACCCTACCCATCGCTCCTGTTTCCCAGAGACTTGGAGTCATGGGCTGCCTGCCTCCTCAGCACTTCTTACCGTCATCGTCAGCCCGGTCAGGGAGATTTATGGCTCCGGAATCTCAGCACCTGCTTAGTCTGGCTGCCAGCTCCTAGTCGTGTCACGGCATCTGCCATCAGTTCCCATGCCTGGACCGCTGTCCTCCCCGCTGCCCTGCCCCCCTGCCCCTCCAGAAAGAAACCTGCTCACCCCCATGCCCTCCTTTACTGACCTCTGAGTAAGGACATCAGCCCAGCCTCATGTGCTAACATTTGCTGCATTTTCCTTCTGTGATACTGTGATTTATGATAAGAAATATATATTTGGTCTTCCTCTTGTTTCTGGCACAGAACTTCTAGAACACTTGGAATTTCCTAAATGATAAGAGCAATGACGGTGTCTTGTTATATTAACTAGATGACTTTGGGATACACCCAAGGATGGGGGTTGATTGCCAGTATCCTTATCTCTTGGATTAGAAATGCACATTTTTGGCCCCAGCTGAGTCAGAAACTCCATGGAACCTGGCAGTCAGTGTTTTAGCCAGCCTTTCAATTGATTCTGATGTACACTTGAGCTTCGAAGGCACTGTGCTGAGCGGACTACTCTGGGATGTGAGCTGTGAATGGAGTCTGGTCTGAAGGGACAGCCTCCTCCCTCCCTGAAAAATCAGGTCCTGTTTCCCTTTGACTAGATTTGTTGACTTCCCAGTTTCATCAAACAGAGGTCCCTTGAACATTTGTCTGTTCTTTCTCAGTTTTCAAAAGCTGAGAAAAGCGAAGCAAAAGGCAAAGGAGAAAAGGGAAGATATATCCAAAAGACCATCAGTCACCTTTGTCCCCCTTAATGGTTCCGATTCCCACAGGTTGGCTAGGGCAACATGGTTAGGATCATTGGATTCTAGAGCCAGGTGAGGCCTCCAGGATGCACTAACTTGTCCCCAGCAAAGCTTCTCAGTGGAGGATAATGTCATCTTAGAGAAAGAGTCTTGTCACCTCTCCACTTTACAGGAGTTGAATCCCAGAGAACCAAAAATGTCTTGCCAGAGTCACAGAGCAGAGGGCAAAGCTGGTCCCGGAATCAAGTCTGCTGGCTTCCGGCCCAGCATTCTTCCTACTGAACCAGAGTTTCTGGAATTTTAATGTGCATGTAAATCCCTGGGGAGCTTGCTGAGATGCAGATTCTGATTCTGTGGGTCTGACGTGGGTCCCAAGACCCTGCCTCCTAAGGAGCACCCAGGGGATGCAGGGTACAGCAGATGCTGGTGCTTAGGACCACGTGTTGAGTACCGAGATTCTTCACCACACTGCTTGTCACCCACCCCTCCTCTTCAGGTCGGTTTCTGAGAGCCTTCCAGCCTGCAAGAGTCAACGCTAGCAGAAGAGAAACCGTCCCTTACTTGTGGTCGTGAAGAGAAAGCAGTGGGACTGGTGGGGTTTGAGGAACTGCAAGGTCATTTTGTGCCTCCCCAAGTTCCATGTTCAGCCAGTGCTGCTAGAAAATCTGCTGATTCTGGGCCTCGTCCCGAGCTGGAATTCACTGACATGTCTCTCTACCCCCTGTTCCCAATAGCCCCCCCACCCGCAAGATGCTGCAGTCCCTGTCGAGGGTCTCCCAGGCCCAGCACCACAGGAAGCGATCACCATGGCAACAGACAGTCCCCGCGCCAAGCACATTCATTAGAAAAGCTGGAGAGAAAACAGCCCAGCTCTTCCTGACCCGGCCTTTCCTCGGTGGGGTTGGGGGAGACTTGTAGGACTGGGAGAGAGTCTCCCCACCCCAAACCCCAAGTAAAGAGCCCAGGACAGCCCCTAGAATCTTAGTGAGAGAAGGAATGTTGAGGCTTCACCTGAGTTTATCATTTTCTGAATGATGCTGGGGAGGGCATGTGACTCACTCAAAGCCACACTTCCATTAAGAGCAGGCTGGGGTGAGACCCCGATCCCTGAACTTCCAGCAAGGCCTCTATCCCCCTGAAGGAAGCTCACTGAAGGTCAGTGCCACGGTCCAAATCGTATCTCCCTTCATATGTGGAAGCCATTACCCCCACCCCACCCCCTGGCAGTTTGACTACAGTGAGTCCCCTACATACAAACCTTCAAGCTGTGAACTTTTAAAGAGGCAAATGTGCGTTCACAGGTCCAGGCGTTCACATGTGCAGGCACATAAGTTAGTTCACGTGACTGGTGTACATTGTTATGTGTGTGCGTCCTCTACACGCAATTGTGGTTTCATATAGTTTACAGTGCTGTATAGGGTACCATAGTACAGTACCTTTATTTCAAGCCCAGGGTACCCAGAACAAGGGTAAAAGCAGTGGTGACTGAGCTGGTACTACGGTACTTTGCAAGGTACTGTACTATAAGATTAAATTTTTTTAATATTTTGTGTATGTGTTTCTCTCTATTATTTATGTGAAAAGTGACGCATCTCCTCTGTCCATGGAATTCTCTAGGCAGGAATATTGGAGTGGATTGCCATTCCCTTCTTCAGGGGGTCTTCCCAACCCAGGGATCAAACCTGAGTCTTCCACATTGCAGGCAGATTCTTTACTGTCTGAGCTATCAGGGAAGTATTATAAACCTGTTACAGTACAGTACTATATAACAGATTGTGTTAGCTGTGTACCTAGGCTAACTGTTGAACTTATGAACAAACCGAACTGGTTCATATGTAGGGGACTTACTATGTACCTAGAGACAGGGTCTTTAGAAGGTAATTAAGGTTAAATAAGATCATAAGGGTGGGACCCTAATCCAATAGGACCCTGGCCTTATAAATAGAGGAAGAGAAGGAGATTGCTCTTTCTCCCTTCCTCCACAGTGTGAGAATACAGTGAGAAGGCAGTCATCTACAAGCCAGGAAGAGAGACCTCAGTAGAACCCGACCATGTGGGCACCTTAATCTTGGGCTTCCAGCCTCCAGGACAGTGAGAAAATGAGAATCTCTTGTTTGAGCTACTCAGCCTGTAGTATTTTGTTATGACAGCCTGAGCTGTCCAAGACAGCCTTTGAGTCGGTCACATTCTCCTTTAGCTTCCCTGGAGGAACATGGCCCTGCTGTTCTTCAGGGCACTTCCAGAACTCATTATAACAAACCCTTCTTCTCCCCGGCCAGCTGGCAAGTGACCTGGCTACCTCTGCCTTCGGGAGTGAGTCTGTTTGGCTTGACTGTGTTAGGTTGGTCCAGGGAGGTGAAAGCAGGTTGTACTGGTGTGGATGAGTGTGGGACAGGGGGTCTGGGGGCAGAGGGGAGGGAACGAGAGCCTCAGTCCGACCTCTCCTGCAGTGTCTGCACTCGGCTCTCGGCACGGCCCCACTTCTACCTTCTCCTCCCCCAGTCCCCTCGTCACCAGCTTCATCCAGTGTCTTGTGATGTCCCGCTCTTCCAGCCTCTGTGCTTTCCTTCCTGTTCCCTTGGCAAACCCTCAGCCACCCTTCAGACCCAGCCCAGGGGTCTCCTCCTCCACAAGCCTCTTTCGCCAACCTTCCTTGATGCCCATTCCCTTGTAAATAAGCAAACGCATAACAAATATTAATATATATAGTTGTGCGTGCGCACGTACACACAGATGGTTCTTGGTTACAAACAACAGAAACCAGCTCTGGCTAATTTAAACAGAAAAGGGCTTTTAATATTTAAAGGATATTGGATCATCTCCAGGATGAGGAGAGCATTGGAGACCCAGGTTCCAGGCTATCAGCCAGGCTGCATGCTATGGCACCTTGGAACCAGTGTGAGACACCATGGGCTCTGGGGCTGGTACTGTCAACCCTGCTTGCATTGGCCCCTGGCGCTGGACTCTGGCCCAGTGGATCCAATTGGCAGTACCTGGGTTGCATCCTACATCCTGGTGTAGAGTAGGAGGTGGGCTCCATGCCCTGCCAACACCTCTGAGGTGCAGGAGGCAAAATCCCCTAAATTACAGAAGGAGGTTCAGTTGCTGGGTAGCCAAAAATTGTAACATTTTTTTCTTAGATGTAGAATATCCATCTATATATATATTTTTTCATCATTCATGGTAGCTATGCTCTAAGTTGTTACTGATACTAAAGTAATGAACGCTGGGGAAGTCCCTGGCAGTCCAGCGGTTAGGACTCTACCATTCCACTGCAGGTGACACAGGTTCGATCCTGGTTGGGGAACTAAGATCCCACATGCCTTGCAGTGCTGCCAAAATATATAGATATATATAAACAAGTGCTTAACCATTTGCTTCTGGGGGAAATACAGAGTTCATTGCCCTGTGCACCTCTGGTGACATTTTGCTAACTGGTTAATACACAGTCTTGTTTTATGCATGTTTCTGATTTTTTAAAAAATATTTATTTATGGCTGTGCTGGGTCTTCTTTGCCATGTGGGCTTTCTCTAGTTGCAGTGAGCTGCTGGGTCTTCTTCGCTGTGTGTGGGCTTTCTCTAGTTGCAGTGAGCTGTTGGGTCTTCTTTGCCATGTGGGCTTTCTCTAGTTGCAGTGAGCTGCTGGGTCTTCTTTGCTGGGTATGGGCTTCCTCTAGTTGCAGTGAGCTGCTGGGTCTTCTTTGCCGTGTGGGCTTTCTCTAGTTGCAGTGAGCTGCTGGGTCTTCTTTGCTGGGTATGGGCTTTCTCTAGTTGCAGTGAGCTGCTGGGTCTTCTTTGCCGTATGGGCTTTCTCTAGTTGCTGTGAGCTGCTGGGTCTTCTTTGCTGTGTGGGCTTTCTCTAGTTGCAGTGAGCTGCTGGGTCTTCTTTGCCATGTGGGCTTTCTCTAGTTGCAGTGAGCTGCTGGGTCTTCTTTGCTGGGTATGGGCTTTCTCTAGTTGCAGTGAGCTGCTGGGTCTTCTTTGCTGTGTGGGCTTCCTCTAGTTGCAGTGAGCTGCTGGGTCTTCTTTGCCGGGTGGGCTTCCTCTAGTTGCAGTGAGCTGCTGGGTCTTCTTTGCCGTGTGGGCTTCCTCTAGTTGCCGTGAGCTGCTGGGTCTTCTTTGCCGTGTGGGCTTTCTCTAGTTGCAGTGAGCTGCTGGGTCTTCTTTGCCGGCTGGACTTCCTCTAGTTGCAGTGAGCTGCTGGGTCTTCTTTGCCGGGTGGGCCTTCTCTAGTTGCAGTGAGCTGCTGGGTCTTCTTTGCCGGGTGGGCTTCCTCTAGTTGCTGTGAGCTGCTGGGTCTTCTTTGCCGTGTGGGCTTTCTCTAGTTGCAGTGAGCTGCTGGGTCTTCTTTGCCGGGTGGGCTTTCTCTAGTTGCAGTGAGCTGCTGGGTCTTCTTTGCCGGGTGGGCTTTCTCTAGTTGCAGTGAGCTGCTGAGTCTTCTTTGCCGGGTGGGCTTCCTCTAGTTGCCGTGAGCAGGGGCTGCTTTCTAGCTGCAGTTCTCGGGTTTCTCACTGTGGTGTTCTCTTGTTGTGGCGCGCAGGCTCTAGAGAGGATGGGCTTCATAGCTGCAGCTTACAGGCTTAGTTGCTCCACGGCATGTGGGATCTTCCTGTACTAGGGATCAAACCCGTGTCCCCTGCGTTGGCAGGCAGAGTCTTAACCACTGGACCACAAGGGAAGTCCCCACGTTTCTGTTGAAAGATGCCTTATTTGAAACACACAGTTGATTGACTCACGTTGAACCATGGGTCATGGCTCTGTAACTGATGCCCGATTGAAGCTGATCTAACATATATTTTCTCTGTAAGACCCAGCACAGCCTTCTTGCTCTTAGAACTACTACCAGCACTTCAGCCCTACACTTGGGAGCCATTTTAAGCTGTGAAATCACCCAAAAAAGCACAGAAATGCAGAAAGGATATCACTAAGCAGACTGTGAGAAGGACTCTTGCTTGTAGTATGAGCCTTAAAACAAGAAGGCAGAGCATCACCTCACTCACCCTCAGCTGGGGGCATGGTGGGGAGCTTAAACGTGTTGCCCCTTCTCTTTCTGTATATGACTGACAGCCTCACGAGTATCGACTTGAGGGTTATTGACGAATTTTATCAAGTGGGCAAATTTGGAAGTACAGAGCCTGTGAATAATGACTATAAAATTGTGGTATGAATAATGACTGTGAAATTATGGTAGATACCTATATATTTTATACTTGGAAATATGATTATATACACTTTTTTCCATATGGTTTCTGCACCTATAAATCTTTCTAAAATTATTATTGAAATATAATTGATTTACAATGTTGTGTTAGTTTCAGGCATACAGCAGAGTGATTCAGCTATACATATATATATTACACTTTCTTTACATTCCCTCCTATCGTAGGCAGAAAGTGTAGGGCATGCAAAGAATTGGACATGACTGAGCAGCTGAACTGTACTGAACTGTTGTAGGTTATCAGAAGATGTTGAGTATGGTTCCCTGGTGCTATTCAGTGGATTCTTGTTGGTTATCTGTCCCACTTCCCCTTTGGTATCTGCGAGTGTGTTTTCTGCGTCTCTGAGTCTATTTCTGTTTTGTAAATAAGTCCATTTGTATCATCTTTTTTAGATTCCACATACAAGCCATATCACGTGATTACTCCACTTAGTATAATAATCTCTGGATCCGTCCATGTTGCTGGAAATTGAAGTGTTTCATTCCTTTCTTGTGGGTGAGTAGTATTCCATACAATGGTTCGCACCACATAAGATGGTGCAGGAAGGTCTGAGCGAACTTTCTGGCCAACCCGATATACATGTCATCTTCTTTATCCATGCGTATACCAGTGGGCTTGCTTTCTGCATTTTGCGTTTCTTTGGACGCCGTGAGAAGTGAAGGAAGGAGCCGACGCTGGCTGTTCCGTGTTGTCATCTCTATGATGCACCATCCTCGTGGTTTATTTACTTTGTCCTCAGTTGAGCTTGGGCTTCCCTGGTGGCTCAGACGGTAAAGAATCCACCTGCAATGCAGGAGACCCAAGTTCAATGCCTGGATCAGGAGGATCTCCTGGAGAAGGAAATGGCAACCCACTCCAGTATTCTTGACTGGGAAATCCCATGGACAGAGAAGCCTGGCGGGCTACAATCTATGAGGTCACAAAGAGTTGGACACGACTGAGCGACTAAACAGCCAAATAGCAAGGTAATGAGCCTGCGAGCCGGGCACCGTGGAGAGCAGTAGTTTTCCTCCAGTCCTCTGGCACAAGAGGCGTCTCGCATGGAGGACTCCGTCTTCACTTCCTCTGTGAGCAGGTGGACTCCAAGGTCACTGCTCTGGGGCAGAGGGGGTAACGAGCCCTAATAGGACCTCTTTCAGTTGCTGCCTGGGATAAGAAATGTGTAAAGAGGTATGGAGACCCTCAGAATATCAAGCTAGTGGCTGTTTATTCAGCATTTGAATCTGTAGGATGGAGTCTTTTTCGTTGCTAAGTCTGAGCTGGCCTGGCTCCCTAGGAGGCTCATAGGAAAGGTACATCAGTTATAGAGAAAGAAGTGATGTTTTCTTTCCAAATCTGAGTATAGTGTGAGTATGTGTTCAGTCCTGCTGCACATTAATCCAGGAAACCTTTGGATGTTTAAGTGCCAAGCACTGTCCTAGGTGCTGGAGATGCATCGGTAAGTGAAGTAAATGAAGATGAGATTTGCATCTTGTTCTTTTTTCTTTTTTTAATTTGGCTATGGGAAGATCCCCTGGAGGAGGGCATGGCAATCCACTCCAGTATTCTTGCCTGGAGAATCCCCATGGACAGAGGAGCCTGGCAGGCTGCAGTCCATAGTGTCCCAAAGCGTTGGACAAAACTTAGCACACATGTGCCTGGTCTTAGTTGTGGCATGTGGGATCTAATTCCCTGACCAGGAATCAAACCCGGGCCCCCCTTCATTGGGAGTGCAGAGCCTTAGCCACTGGACCACAAGGGAAATCTCTTGCATCTTGTTCTTAAAGGAATCTTCCGCCCTGGGCTAGCTGGAAAGTGGAGGTCAAACCAAGGTGAAGGGAGATGAAACTTGGCTTGTTTGAGCATCTGTCCCAGGGACAGCTCTGTACCAGCAGCCTGGGGCTGTGCCAGGAAGTGGGGTTATCCCTGCCCTCACCGTTATAAGAAGATGGCACGGATGAGAAAAGGATCCAGATGCGTATGTGAAAGTGTAGAAAGATGCAGACAACAGAGCAAGGTCTCATGCCTGGGGTTCCAAGGGACCAAGTGCTTACTGGTGACTGAGGATCAGTGGGATGCAAGCCAGACAGGCTTCCTGGAGGAAGAGACTTCAGAATGGCCATCAAAGTTCAGGGTCTTGGGGAGAATAAGCCATCAGGAAGCACAGTAGGGTGAAGCTGCATCAGTTAAAGCTGTCCAGCTTTTGGCTACAGGCCCTCTTTTAAACAGAGGGAAGCACTGACATCTCTGGTTCTAAATCCTGCCTACAGGGAGCAGCTTTTATCCAGGGGGAGCACCCAGCCCCAGCTTCTAGGCAAGAAGGGGCTCAGAGACTGGCAGGCTTCAAGATGTGGGATCATGGGATGTAGGACCACTGGGCCACCAGTTCACTAAGGCTGTTTTGTGCTTTCCAAGGTGTGTTACCCAAGTAGCTGAAAGATTTGTTCCTAATAAGTGAGTTGAAAACTATCCTCTTTCCTGGTTACAGAGGCATAGACTGACCCTTACCAATGACATTTGCTCTCATCAGCCCTGTGGTCTCCAGCCAGGGGTCTGCCCTGTGGACCAAGGCAATCTATTTGCAAAGCGCTCTGCTTCCCACAATCTTCACTGGGCATGGGAAGGGCAAGTTGGGGGAAAGCGAATGGTCCAAGACAGTCTTGCCGTGCTAAGGGGTCTTCTATCCTTAGAACAGAAAACACACACCAAAAAAGGGAGAAAAATGTCAACGATGACAAAGTGAAAGAAAAAAAAAATAGTAAATTTTTGTATAGCCAAGAAAAAAAAAACCCTCTAGTTAAAGGAAATCAGATTGTTGTTTAAAATGTGATTCCAAAGTCCTTGAGAGTCCCTTGAGAGCCAATGAGCTGTCTCCACAGAAAGACCCACTAGGAATGGACTGGAAGGCATTGCTCACCCCTTGGACCATCATGTTAGAGTTCTAGGCCAGACGGGTGGGGTGGAGATAGAGGGGAGGGTGCGCTGGTTTGGAAGTTTGCAAAAATATTTCCAGCCATTAGCTCATTTAATTGTCACAACAGCTCCTGGGAGGTAAGAAAGTCAGTAATAGTTACTCTGTTTATTTGATCATTAAGCAGATGCTCAAAGAGGTGAAATGACCCATCATGATGCTGGCTAGTAAATTCCAAAACTAGGACTTGCCATCAGGGTTATCTGATCCCCCAGCTGCTTCTTGGTGGGAAGGGTCGGGATGTGAACAGAGTGGCAGCATCCCATGTTCTTTAGATGCACTGTGTGACCTCCGTTAGAGTACCAGATTCCTATATTCAGCTGAGGAAGAAGGCTCAGGTGTCCTGCCCCCAGGGGCTTGTGCTAGGTGTGTTCCCAGAAGCTGGCCTGCCCTTAAGGGGACCCAAGGCCGTGGAGTATGTCACCATCCGCGCTCTGGGCAGAGGAGCCAAGGAGCCTGGAGCATGTAGGCTGGGCTTCAGGGAAAGGCAAGCCATCTGGGGTGGGGTCAGGCCATTCTGACTGCAAGCGTCATATCACTCTGCCCCGAATGCTTGGCGGTGTCCCTCCGGGTTCTGCACCCCCCCCTTCCTGACAGCTCACCCCACTGCAGGCCTCTGTCGGCCAAAGTTCCACTGCGCTAAACTCTGGGACTTAGAAGGTGGTAGCATTCTGTCCCCACCTCCCCACCAGGCTGCTGCTGTGTCCAGCCTGTCTCCTTGTCCTCAGCCAGGCAACAGCTAGGGCGAGGACCATGGATGCTGGACTAGGTGTCTGTCCTAATCACATCAGTGCTCCAGAGGTGACTCTTAATTAAAACTGAAAGTCTCAAAGAGTTGGCTCATGGACTGTAGCCCACCAGGCTTCTCTGTCCATGGGGTTCTCCAGGCAAGAATACTGGAGTGGATTGCCATGTCCTTCTCCAGGGGATCTTCCTGACCCAGGGACAGAACTGAGCTTTGTCTCATTAGGTCTCCTGCATTGCAGGCAGGTTCTTTACCTCTAGCGCCACCTGGGAAGCCGAAAGTTCACGGAAGGAGCAAAGTCAAATCAAGCCCCTCTGGGCACTGGGCTCTGGTGACCCAGTGACATGGTCCTTGCCTTCAAGAAGTCTAGAGTCTTCCAACTGAAGTGCTGGCTTAGAGGACACTTAGAAATGCCTGGGGCATCTGGGTTGTCCCAGCGAGTGGGGGCACACAATGGGCTGGGGCTAGGGATGTTAAATATCCCATAATACACAGAATAGTCCTTCACAACGAGGACACTGCCTGCCCTCAGGGCCAGCAGCCCCTCTGATGGATGTCTGGCATTTCTGCCCATTTTGCAGATGTGAACCTTGAGGCTCAGGAAGGTTAAGGCCCTAGAACTGATCTGGTCATACCAGACTCTGCCTCTCCTAAGCTTCTGGGTAAAATGGAGCTCTGATTGTACCAACCTCTTTAGGATGTCAGCAGGCTCCTGGACATAGTCCCAGAGCAGCAATCCCCAGGCAAATGCTAAGAGTTATCAATGGCCTTGGGAAGAACCTAGGATGACTGGCTAGGAGGTGCAGGCTGTTCTGTGTGTAGCTTTGGGAGAGGGAGGAAAGGAGCAGAGTGGGTCTCTGGACATTGTCTGTTTTTCTTAAAGCAGCAGTTCACAGAGTCCTGCTGGAGGCTCACTGGGGCAGATGACTATCCCAATGGTCCACCTACCCCAGAAATAGCCCGGATCCTGAAGAACAATAGAAAAGGTCAGAACTCCTTCCGAGCTGACCCCTCCCCACTGTGGGCCTTGGAGAATCATAGTCAGCTGTTTCTTTGGTCCAGGGTTTCAGATGATCAGGAGGGTGTGCAGAGGAGGGGAGTGGCTGGTAGGGAGGAAGGACCTGCCTCCACACCCCTCCAAGCCCCTGCTCCACTGCCCTGGCCTGGGAGGATGCTTTTTGGTATCCTTCAGACACTAGATCCTCCCCGGGAATCTAACTGCCCCAGGTGCCCAAGTGTGAACAGTCTGTAGACATTCTTAGGTCCAAGTCCTCGAACCTGATCAAACCTCCAGACTGTGCGCCCAAGCAAACCAGGTGGGGTGTTTCTAGGTGGAGCTGCTTCCTGGCGGGGCTGATTGAACTGCATGAGGGACTCAACACTGGGTGGCAGAGAGGCCATGGGGACATGTCGTCACATGCTGTGTGACCCTGGGGAGAGCACTTAACCTCCCTGAAACCAAGAGAGGAAGGAGAGTCATTCATTCATCCTCCCTTGCCCCCTTTCTTCCTCTCCCCCTTGCCTCCTCCCTTCCTCCCTTCCAGTATTTTTTAATGGAGTAGTTCTAGCATCAGAATAATAAGCACCCCTTGTCCACTTTCCTGTTCTGCTAAGTTTTTTACATTTTACCAGATTTGCTTCCGATTTTGAAGAAGAACAACCTCACAGATACACTTGAAGATCCTCATGAGCCTTCCTTGATGTCACTTCCCTCGTTTCCACCCTCCTGCCCTTTCCAGGGGAGACTGCTATCCTGAATTTGTTGTTTATCATTCTACGTAAGTGTGCATCCATCCACCCCCGTGACTAATGGGGATGCCGGCCTTATTCTGCTCGCCTAATGACTTTAGTATCAAATTGTTCAGGAAGTTGGGGCAGAGAAGGAAAAGAAGAGGAAGGCGTTCTTATTGATTTAAAAAACTCTGTATATTAAAGGCATGGATCCTTTGTGAATCACCTATGCTGTATTTAATTTTCCTAGTTTGATATTTGCCTTTTCAATTTGTTAATTTTTAGTCAAAAATAACCTTATGAAAATAAGTTTGTTTTATTTTTGGCCGTGCTGGTTCTGTGCCGAGAGGGCTTTTTTCTAGTCATAGCGACCGGGAGCTACTCTCAAGCTGTGGCATGCAGGCTTATTGTGGTGGCTTCTCTCGCTGCAGGTCATGGTCTCGAGGGTGCTTGGGCTTCAGTAGTTGCAGCACATGAGCTCAGTAGCTGTGGCTCCTGGGCTCTGGAGCACAGGCTTAGTAGTTGTGGTGCGCAGGCCCAGTTGCTCCTTAGCATGTGGGATCTTTCCAGGTCAGGGATCGAACCCAGGTCTCTTGCATTGGCAGGCGGATTCTTTACCACTGAGCCACCAGGGACGCCCCAAAATAACTTATTCATTTCAATTTGTACATGTTTGTTATAGAAGAGTGATAAAATACAGAAAAGCAACAGAAACCACATTCCACCACATATAAAACACCTGGAGACAAGCTCATCTTTTTATCTTTCCAGACACTTTTCTATAATTCCTTTTCATTTTTGCTTTGTTTGTGTTTTCCCTAGAGTTAAAAATATGTATTAAGTAATAATACATATAATATATATTATTATAATAATACACTTATAATATGCAGGTTGAGAGTGAAGAGTACAGAGATACATACATTTTGTCCTTACTTTCCAGGAATTTATCATCTAGTGTAGGAAACGCCTTTTAAGACAATTAGAATGCAAAAAAGCAGTAATTATGAAACACAGAATTTGAAGAGTTTTCTGGATTGTTGGGCAGCACCCCTATACTATCTCATGAACTCCTAAGGGCAAAATTAATGATAATCAATGTGCTACTAAAATTACTGTTTATTTTTTTTTTCAATTAACTTTCTTTTTTTATTTTTTATTTATTTATTTTTTACAGTTTTTAAAAATTATTTATTTTTTTATTTTACTTTACAATACTGTGTTAGTTTTGCCATACATTGACATGAATCTGCCACGGGTGTACATGAGTTCCCAATCCTGAACCCCCCTCCCACCTCTCTCCCCATATCATCTCTCTGGGTCATCCCAGTGCACCAGCCCCAAGCATCCTGTATCCTGTATCAAACCTAGACTGGTGATTCATTTCTTACAGGATTGTATACATGTTTCAGTGTCATTCTCCCAAATCATCCCACCCTCGCCCTCTCCCACAGAGTCCAAAAGTCTGTTCTACACATCTGTGTCTCTTTTGCTGTCTCGCATACAGGGTTATCGTTACCATCTTTCTAAATTCCATATATATGTGTTAGTATACTGTATTGGTGTTTTTCTTTCTGGCTTACTTCACTCTGTATAATCGGCTCTAGTTTCATCCACCAGAGATAAATCCACACACCTATGGACACCTTATCTTTGACAAAGGAGGCAAGAATATACAATGGAGAAAAGACAATCTCTTTAACAAGTGGTGCTGGGAAAACTGGTCAACCACTTGTAAAAGAATGAAACTAGAACACTTTCTAACACCATATACAAAAATAAACTCAAAATGGATTAAAGATCTAAATGTAAGACCAGAAACTATAAAACTCCTAGAGGAGAACATAGGCAAAACACTCTCCGACATAAATCACAGCAGGATCCTCTATGATCCACCTCCCAGAATACTGGAAATAAAAGCAAAAATAAACAAATGGGATCTAATTAAAATTAAAAGCTTCTGCACAACAAAGGAAACTATAAGCAAGGTGAAAAGACAGCCTTCTGAATGGGAGAAAATAATAGCAAATGAAGCAACTGACAAACAACTCATCTCAAAAATATACAAGCAACTTATGCAGCTCAATTCCAGAAAAATAAACGACCCAATCAAAAAATGGGCCAAAGAACTAAATAGACATTTCTCCAAAGAAGACATACGGATGGCTAACAAACACATGAAAAGATGCTCAACATCACTCATTATCAGAGAAATGCAAATAAAATTACTGTTTTAATGACTTTTCTATTGAGCAGTTACCCTTGGGGAAGAAGTCCCCAAGGTTTTCCTATACCTTTGTAGACAAAGGTTTTTTTGTTTTTTTGGGTTTTTTTGTATACAAACCTTTGTATACGGAGTTTCTCTGCTGCTGCTGCTAAGTCACTTCAGTCGTGTCCGACTCTGTGCGACCCCAGAGACAGCAGCCCACCAGGCTCCCCCGTCCCTGGGATTCTCCGAGCAAGAACACTGGAGTGGCTTGCCACTTCCTTCTCCAATGCATGAAAGTGACAAGTGAAAGTGAAGTCGCTCAGTCGTGTCCGACCCTCAGCAACCCCATGGACTGCAGCCTTCTAGGTTCCTCCCTCCATGGGATTTTCCAGGCAAGAACACTGGAGTGGGGTGCCATTGCCTTCTCCAGTGGAGTTTCTCTATACCTTCGCAAACAAACACCGGTGAGCTCTTTGGAACTGGCTCTTCTCAGTTCAGGGTATCCCACACGGCCTTCCTCAGGACCGCCTGTGTTGATGTGCGTCACCACTCCAAATGGCTGGAGGTGTTCCATTGTATGTTGTTCAGTCACTCCATTCATGTCTGACTCTTTGCAACTGTGTAGATGTATAATATTTATTAATATATCCATTGTATATTTATAATATTTATTTTATTGATATCCCATTGTTAACTACTTCAGTTGTTTGTTTTGATTGTGTCTCAGCAATTTTATACCTTTATATAGAGAAGCCTGTAAGTCTATTTCTCTGTGGGTTTTTCCCTTTGACATCAAGCTTAGAAAGCTTTTTCCCAGTCTGAGACACATTCATTTAACAAATATCTATAATAAAGTTTCCACCAGGTGCCAGGTTCTGTTCTAGGTGCTTTGGATATCCCTGCTTTGTCCTCAGTTCCCCTGGAGCTTTGTGGGGGTAGGTAGGGAAGTGATGGGGGGTGAGGGGGCAGATACTATACAATAAACATAAAAAATAAGTAAATTAAGTGTTAGAAAGTGATGAATGATATTGGGGAGAAAGGATGGAGCAGGGTAAGCACACAAGTGGTGCTGGGGAGTGGGGAAGAGAGGGGAGTAGCCAGATACAGGGCAGTCGTGTCTTTGGGGCTTTGTAGCCAGGGTGTACGCTGAAAGCCATGCATAGAAGGGGGTCTGGCTTCTGCTGGACACATCGTCTCTTACTCACTCAGCACAACACAGTCCTTCCTCCGTTATGGTCATGGATCCTGGTTTCTTTGGTTGAGCTCTGGAAAAGGGATTGGCTTACATCAAGGCCACACTGGAAGAAATATCAAGTTGGCCAAAAAGTTTGTTTGGGGTTGGAAAACCTGAATGAACTTTTTTAGCCAACCCAGTACACGTGCCTTTACATTTTTGGAATCACATTCAGCTCAACAAGATGCTGACTTGTATACTTGTCACTTGGGGTCTGAGAGCAGCTGATGGGGCAGACTGTTGTCCCTGAGCCCCCCCCTCACCCCCACCCCCCCACCATCACATGATCCCAGTGGTTCACCAAGGGGAAGAGAAATCAAAGTGTGCTACTTAAAACACAAGTACTTGTTTCTGAAAACACAGCCTGCCAAAATGTAGAGAATGCAGTGAAAGTTCTTAGAGGAAAAATTATAGCTATGAACACCTATTTAAAACAAAAAAGAAAGCTCTAAAATCAAAAATATTACAAAAGATTTTTTAAATTTGTTGACTCAAAATTATATAGCAATATAAAGTTCAAAATGTACAAAAGACTGTCATGATATAAAAATTGCCCACCCATCCCTGTTTTCCAGAACCTGGTTTCCTTCTCCATAGATGATTGACCTCTGTTGCCAGTTTCTCAGGCTTTCTTTCAGAGATACCCTGAAAGAAACAAGATGTGCTTGCTTAATACTTTTGCCCAATCGTGTCTGACACTTTGCGACCCCACGGGCTGTAGCCCACCAGGCTCCTCTGTCCAGAGGATTCTGCAGGCAAGAATACTGGAGTGGATTGCCATTTTCTCCTTCAGGTTATCTTCCCAACCCAGGGATGGAACCCCCACATTCTGGAACCCGTGTCTGCTGCCTTCCAGGGGGATTCTTTACCATTGAGTCACGTGGGAAGCTCCCTTTCAGAGATACCATATACGTGAATGTGTGGTATGTGAAATGTGCAGGCTTTTCCTTTTTAATTTTACTAGATATTACTAGATCATCTTCCAAAAAAGGCTCCAGCAATTGACATTTCCACCAGCAGATGTATGAGTGGCTTAGCTACCCTCATCCTTACCAAGACTGAACATTATCATTTGCAGGGGGGTTGTTTTTCTCTTTGTTTTGCCAATCTGATGGTATCTCTCTCTGTTATTTTCATGTCCATTTCCTTGACTTCTGGAGAGCATGAACATCATTTTAAAAAATATCTTTATTAGACATTTGAGCTTCTCTTCTAGGAATTGCCTACTTACATTCACCTATTTCTATCAGAATATATTTCTTAATCAATTTTTGGAGCACTTGAAATGTTATGGATTTGATCCTTTATCTGCCATATGTATTGCAAAAATAGTTTCCCCCAACTGTCATTGACTTTGTTTATGATTTTTCAACATGTGCAAAATTTAATTTTGCATAGTGAAATATAATCTTTATTTTTCCTTACAACATTAAGAATTCCTGTCTTGTTAAAATTATAGTGTTTAAATTTTCTGCTAATTTAATTTTTATTTAAAATGTTAATCCAACTGGGATTTATTTTTTGTTTTTAAAAATATTATTTATTTAACTGCATCAGATCAGGAGGTGGCTGAGTGGTAAAGAATCTGCCTGCCAAGCAGCAGACGGGAGTCCGACCCCTGGATCGGGAAGGTCCCCTGGAGAAGGAGATAGCACCCCACTCCAGTATTCTTGCCTGGAGAGTCCCATGGACAGAGGAGCCTGGCGGGCTGCAGTCCACGTGGGTCACAAAGGAGTCGGACAGGAGACTTGGCGACTAATGCACACACAGGTCGAGGCTTAATTGCGATGCTTGGGAGCTTTGTTACATCACGTGTGCATGGCTGTGTTGAGTGTGCATAGTGGTGGTGCATGCTCCAGAGCACCTGGGCTCAGAAGTTGTCGTGCATGGGCTTGGCTGCTCTGCAGCATGTGGGATCTTAGTTCCCTTAGACCAGGGATCAAACCCACATCCCCTGCACTACAAGCTGGATTCTTAACCACTGGACCACCACCAAGGAAATCCTCACATTTTACTTTGTGTCCTCTTGTCCATATATTTTATTTTATAAATTTATTGTGGGTTGTCCTTGTCTCTTGGTATCATAACTGATATTCTTGACTGTACTCCTACCAATCTTATTTTATACCTGTTCTTCATTTTACTTTTTACTATTTCTCCCCCCCCCCTTTTTTTTTTCTCATTTTCTCTCAGTCAAACAAGTAGCTCTTCTTGAACTGATAGAAGTCACATGAGAAAACTAGGCAGATTGGTTACTGCGGAAAATCAAATTAGTGCCTTGGAAGATCAATGAGTAGAAACACCTCACACAACAGGAGAAAAATAGACATAGAATCTCTGCAGTTCTTTCCTGCCTCTCGGTTGGGAATATGCCTATCCTCTCAACTTTTGCTTGTATCCTTAAAATATCTGAGTTTGTTCAAAGTTTCCCAGGATAGACATGTTGGTTTCTTTAACTGGCTGTCTTTACCCCAGAAATGTCCAAGCTTGTGTGTAGAAATTGTTTCACACATTCCTCCACATGTTTTATGACCCTTCCCAAAGTTAAGGCAGTGTTGCACGTCCTAGTCTCTGCTGTGATCACAAATTTTGATACTTTGGACCCCCAAAGTGGGGAAGAAGAGAGAAATGGGATGAGAAGCCAAGTTATAAATGCTATCCCCAAGAAGACTGAAAGAAAGGGAGAAGTCATGGAGATAGGGACCTGGAATATGAGCCTGACTCTGCCAAGCACTGTGTCCTTGGGAGCCATTGTAAGTTCCCAAATCACATGATCCTTTTGAGAGACAGTGAAGTCGAATGGAAAAGCGTTAGAGCTGGAATCAGCCCCATCTGGGATCTAACTCTGCCTGTACAACCTCAGGTGAGCCGTTTTACTTCTCTAGGTCTTATTTTTTTCATGTAAGATGGATTTTTATTATTTCCAAATTTTTCCTGCCCTTCTCTCAGAGCACTATGCACCTCCACCCCATTGCCATCAGCTCTGGTCACATGACTTGCTTTGGTCAATGAACTGTGAGCTGAAATGACATGTTTCAGTTCTAGGCAGAAGCTTTACGAACCAGTGTACTTCACAAAGCCTATCTTGTTCTTCTGTAGCCAGAGTGGTTGTCCACAGTAGTCTAGAGCCTTGCAGGGGTACTTTAGATCTGTTGAGGTGGAGGGAGAGTGTATGTGTGTGAAAACACTGATTAGGATTAAACTGTTTATTTTAAATCATAAAATAACAGTGGCTTAAATAAGATAGAAGTTTGTTCTCTCAAATGTTTACTTCTTTTACAAAGTTCAGAAGTAGATAGCTCAGAGCTGGCGTGGCGATGTCACAGGTTATCAGGGATGTAGGCTCTCTCCAGTTCTCTGCTCTGCGATCCCTAGGAGGTGGCCCTTGTTTTCATAATCCAAGATGGCTGCCAGAGCGCCAGCTATTGCATCTGTGTTTTAGGTAGTGGAATGGAGGTGGGGGTGGGGAAAGGAAATTCTTCCTTCTTTTTAATGAGATCAGAAATCATATACAACATTTCCATTTATTTCTTACTGGCCAGGATGTAGTAGTCACCTGACTGTACATAGCTGCCAAGGAAGCTTTGAAAAGAGTCTCTTCTTTTCTAGGCAGCAGTTTGCCCAGCTTAAAATAGGGCTTCTGTTAACAAAGGGGAAAGAGGGGAAACGATGATGCTGTGGACAAGTGGTAGGCCCTGCTGCAGAGGGAGCTGAGACCTTAGGAATCTGAATTCTTCTTTATTTTAACCAGAGCTTACTTTTATCTGCTTAAAAGGCTGGTGTCACTGTAAGATTTAAATGAAAAAACTCTGCATTTTAAAGATAAAGAATCAGAACCCATCGTGCCAAAGCAAGAGTCCCTAGCTTATAGAACAAGTGAACAGAAAAAATATATAGAGCTCCAAATATATGTCCAACTGCTTTGTGGGCCTAGGGATGGAGCCAAGGAGGAGGTGGGATCCAGATTCATGGTTTCCATCTCCTGGAGAACCTCTTGTGGAAGAAGGACTGCTCCCCTCTGAGATGAATCCAAACCTTTCAAGCCAGGAAGGAAAGGCTAAGCCAAACTCTGGAAGATAAATGGCAGGATTGTGTGTCAGTTAGGGGAGCTTAAGCTGTGGAACAAAGACGCCAAACATTCAGTCACTTAACCAAGAAAAGGCTTCTGCCCCTCACATAAGAGTCCAGGGTCAAGCCTTAGGTTGGGATGGCTCTTCGCCATGCTGTGGGGTCCATTGGTTAGTGTGAAGTCAAAGGAAGAAGTATTTTAAAATACATATATTGTATTATGGAAGATTTCAAACATCTACAAAAGTGGAATGGTATTATGATGCATTTCCAGATAAGTCTAGACTGTTCCCCTTCCACCTCCTTCCACAAGTTACCATTGTTGCTCAGTCACTGAGTCATGTCAGACCCTGAGCAACCCCATGGACCGCAGCATTCTAAACTCCTCTGTCCTCCACTGTCTCCCAGAGCTTGCTCAGACTCATGTCCATTGAGTCGGTGATGCTCTCCAACCACCTCATCCTCTGCTGCCCCTTCTCCTCCTGCCCTCAATCTTTCCCAGCATCAGGGTCTTTTCCAGTGAGCTGGCTCTTTGCATCAAGTGGCCAAAGTATTAGAGCTTCAGCTTCCGCATCAGTCCTTCCAATGAATATTCAGGGTTGATTTCTTGATCTTGCAGTCCAAGGGACTCTCAAGAGTCTTCTCCATGACTGCAATTCAAAAGCATCAATTCTTTGGCACTCAGCCTTCTTCATGTTCCAACTCTCACATCCATACATGCCTACTAGAAAACCCATAACTTTGACTATATGGACCTTTGTTGGCAAAGTGATGTCTCTGCTTTTTAATATGCTGTCTAAGTTTGTCATAGCTCTCTATAGGTAATCATTCAAAGAAAACTGGTTACTATCCCAGTTAAAAATGCTCTGTGTGTGTTTACACATGTATACATGCTGTCTCCCTCCTTTCTTGAATAAATGGCTATATACTAAACATACTTTTCTCCACCTTTCCTTTTTTTTTTTTTTCTTTTGGGTAGAAGAAGGGAAGCCTTTATTCCTAACAGTTTGTCTGTTAGTGGCTTGTCAGAAGCATCCCGTATGAAACAGACAGAGGCGCTGAATGCTTCTGACTCCTCTACTCAAATCACACTTTACATACCATTAACTCAGTCTGCTTGCATGTTTCCGATTTAGAATCTCCCCCATGTGTTTGCTTTTTAACTTTTTAATACTTCTTATTGAAGTGTAGTTGTTTTACACTGTTGTGTTATTTTCAGGTGTACAGCAAAGTGATTCTGTTTCACAAACATATATGTGCATATATATATGAGTTTTCAGATTCTTTTCCATTATAGGTTATCATAAGATATTGAATATAGTTCCCTGTACTGTACGGTAGGTCTTTGTTGTTTATCTATTTTACATATAGTACTGTGTATCTGTTAATCCCAAACTCCTAATTTATCCCTCCCTCCCCATCCCATTTTCTGCTTTGGTACCATAAATTTGTTTTCTGTTGATGAGTCTATTTCTATTTTGTAAAGAAGTTCTTTCATATCACTTTTCCAGATTCCACATCTAAGTGATATCATAAGATATCTGTAATTCTCTAACTTCATTGACTTGGTGTGATAATCTCTAGTTGCACCTGTGTTGCTACAAATGACATTGTTTCATTCTTTTTCATGGCTGAGTAATATTTCATTGTATGTATATGTGTGTGTGTATATATATATGTAATTACATGTATCCAGTAGTTACATTCCATTGTATGTACGTGTGCATATATATATACACACACACACACACCCCCCACATCTTCTTTATCCATTCATCTGTCAGTGGACATTTAGGTTGCTTCCATGTCTTGGCTATTGTAAACAGTGCTTCTGTGAACACTGGGGTGCATGTATCTTTTCACATTAGAATTTTCATCTTTTCTGGGCATATGCCCAGGAGTTTTTTGAAGAACCTCCATACTGTTTTCCACAGCGGCTTTACCAGTTTACATTCCCTCCAACAGTGTAGGAGGGTTGTTTGCCCACACGGTCTCCAGTGTTTATTATTTGTAGACCATTTGATGGTGGCCTTTCTGACCAGTGTGAGCTGATACCCCACTGTAGTTTGGGTTTACATTTCTCTAATAACTAAGGATGGTGCGCATCTTTTCGTGTATTCGCCACCTTACTCGTTTTCACTTAACATTGTAGCTGGGAGATCACCCCAAAGCAGTGTATCTAAGTGGTCCTCACCATTTTAGCTGCTGCTTGGAACTCCACTGCATGGACGGACCATAGTTTACTCAACCAGTCCCCAGCTGATGGGCATTTGGATTGTTTCCAGCCTTTTGCTGCCACAAACCACACTGCAACAAGCAGCTTTGTGCATATATCTTTTCTATTTTGCCATTGTGGATGTTGGACAGATTCCTAGAAGTTGGATTGCTGGGTCAGAGGGTAAATGCATATGTAATTTAACTAGATACTGCCAAATTCCCTCCTATAGGAGGTCTACTGTTTTGCATTCTTGCCAGCGATATAGAAGCACACTCAGAAGAACTACTCTCCCAATCTTACGTTTTATAGATGAAAGAACAGAGTACAGGACCATTAAATAACATGCCCAGGTCACGGAGCCATTAAGTAGCAGAGCTGGAACTTGGCCCCAGCCAAGAAATGTTTCCCCAGTGGATGAGATGTGTGGCAACAGGCTGGGACGACCTTATTCTCTGCCCTTTGGGGAGAAGGTTTAGGGAGGTTAACCCCTCCATAACCGGCCTCCTGGCCTCCTGTGACTGGCTCAGTCTCCAGTAGTTACATTCCAGTTCCGGAAAAGCTCTGTATGTTTCCCACCTTTGGGGCCTCTCAGGATGGGGGTGTCATCCCACCAGGGTGACCCCTGTTAGAAGCAGCCTTTCCTTCCTGTCCCATGTGAGTCATCACTGAGCAGCCAGCAGTCTGGAGCTCATGCTTCTTTCTCTCCTAATTAGAGCATCTATTTTCATGCTCAGATGTGATACATGCATGCAAAGGGGGAACAAATGTTCCCGACGATTAACTGCTTCTCTGGAGACAGAGTCATTTCAGGGAGCGCTTACATTTTTTAAATTTTGTAATGAAATGACTCAGCGTCCCTCAGAATGCATGGAGAGGATCATGCCACCAAGGACAAGAATAAAGGGAGGTGCAGAAAGCTTGACACGCAGAGCCCAGTACATTCTTCACATCAGTAACCCTCACACCATTCTTCATTGTGGGTATTGTTACTTTCTTTTCACAAAGGAGTGAACGGAGGCTCAGGGAGGTTGAATGAGTTGCCAGAACTCACAGAGCTGGCTGATGGCAGAGGTTGTTCATGTCTAGCTACTCCGGCACTGTGTTTTTCCCAGGGCTTTCACTTCCTCTTCAGTAGAAGACCCAGACCATACACAGGAAGACTTCTGGGGCTGCTGCCTTCAGCAGCCACAGCCCCCTTCCTCTGGGTCCACTCACCCCCTGGTTCATCCACACTCTCTTCCAAGGCGATGGTGTCTAGCACCACGTCTGTTATATCCACTGGGTTGTGTTGAGCTGCAAGAAACAGAGGTCAGAGCCCAGTCTGGTTTAGATCCTTGGGTGGATTTCTTGTCTCACGAAACTTTGATGCAGAGTAGGCTTCAGAGACTAAAAGGCCTTCACCTTCCAGTGTCTCGTGCCTTCTGCTCTACCTTCCGCCGTCTCAATCCGTCATCCTGCAAACTGCCCCACCCCCACCCAGCTGGCAAAATGGCTGCCAATGGCTTTCAGATTATTCATGTTTCAGGGAGAGAGGGGAGGTTTCTTCCAGAATATTCTCGAGAGGGCCAAAAAGCCTTAACACTTGCCTTCTTTAGTTTCATTGACTCAGATAGGATCCAGTGCCCACTCCAGACCAGTCACATGGCCAGAGGATGGGGCCCACTGCTGCTTAGACTTGAGCATTGTATTCCGTTCCTAGTGCATAGATGGAGTTATTCCCCCCAAGCACAGGGAGGTGTCAACAGAGTATAAATTAGGGAGTTATCATGAGAAAGGGTATGGGCATTGGACAAGCAATCCCCGTGTCCACTACTGTTCTCAAACTCATACCTCTACCCTGACCTCTGAGTTCCAAACTACTAAACCCCATTAGCTATGCAGTATCTCCACTTGAACATCTAGCGTGCACCTAAGGGTAACATGACCAAAAAAGGACATCTGATTCACTTCCCACCAGCCAGCTCTCCCTCAGTCTTCTCCATCTCAGTAAGTGCGTAAACCGTTCACCCAGCTGCTGAAGCCCTAAATGCATCCATCTTTTATCACTCACGCCTTCACAGCAAGCCCTAGTCACATTGGTATTGTTTGGGTTCCTAGAATTGTTCCCACCTCAAGACCTTTGCACGTGCTATTCCTTCTGCCTGATAGACTGACGACTTAAGCTTTCATGGCACACTGGGGCTTATCATTCAGGCCCTTGGTCAGGTATCACCTTTCCTGGTCACCCTATCCAAATTCAGTGCCCACCCTCTCCCTCACCTGTCACCGTCTGTCATGTCACTGCTTCGGTTTCTTCTAAGAACTTATTACTATGTGAAACAATCTTGTTCATTCATTTTGTTTGCTTGTTTATTTTCTGTCCTCTTTCTAGAAGGAAAGATTTATGCCATCAAAGACCTCGCCTGTCTCGTTCAACTCTGTTTCCCATGGATCTATGCAGATATCTATCTGTGTAATGCCTGTGTGAATATCTACATCCACACTGCTCCCTGGAGTTGTACAGCATCGCAGCCCCACTTGTATCCCAGAACCTAGAATATGCCTGGTACTTAGTAAATGGCTAATATATGCAGATAGATAGTTGAATGGATGCGCAGGTAGATGAGTGGAGGGATGAGTGGAAAGATGGTTATATGGGTGTACGGGTGGATGAATGGATGGTTTGATGGATAGATGGGGTGGAGGGTATCCTTAGTTATAATCCTGCCTGTGAGTAGAGAAACTATATGTTCAATAGGTTCTTATGGGGCCAGAGATGTTCTCTGGAATCCAGAACCCAATTTATTGCCTTCCCTCTACCATTTCATTCTTCAGTTAGGTTTTGAGTGGGGGGAGCGTGTTAGCTTTGAAACCCTGAGTGATTTCAATTGTCCATTCCTATCAGTTTCAGTTCAGCCACTCAGTTGTGTCTGACTCTTTGCGACCCCATGGACTGCAGCACCAAGCTTCCCCTGTCCATCACCAACTCCAAGAGCTTGCTCAAACTCATGTCCATCAAGTCAGTGATGCCATCCGACCATCTCATTCTCTGTCATCCCCTTCTCCTCCTGCTTCAATCTTTCCCAGCATCTGGGTCTTTTCCAGTGAGTCAGTTCTTTGCATCAGATGGCCAAAGTATTGGAGCTTCAACTTCAGCATCAGTCCTTCCAATGAATATTCAGGACTGATCTCCTTTAGGATGGACTGGTTGGATCTCCTTGCAGTCCAAGGGACTCTCAAGAGTCTTCTCCAAAACCACAGTTCAAAAGCATCGATTCTTCGGCACTCAGCCTTCTTTATGGTCCAACTCTCACATCCATACATGACTACTGGAGAAACCATAGCTTTGACTATATGGACCTTTGTCGGTAAAGTAATGTCTCTGCTTCTTAATATGGTGTCTAGGTTTGCCATAGCTTTTCTTCCAAGGAGCAAGCGTCTTTTAATTTCATGGCTGCAATCACCATCTGAAGTGATTTTGGAGCCCAAGAAAATAAAGTCTGTCACTGTTTCCATTGTTTCCCCATCTATTTGCCATGAAGTGATGGGACAAGGTGCCATGATCTTAGTTTTTTGAATGTTGAGTTTTAAGCCAGCTTTTTCACTCTTCTCTTTCACTTTCATCAAGAGGCTCTTTAGTTCCTCTTCACTTTCTGCCCATAAGGATGGTATCATCTGCATATCTGAGGTTATTGATACTTCTCCCAGCAATCTTTATTCCAGTTTGTGCTTTATCCAGCCTGGCATTTTGCATGATGCATATTTATATGCAGACACATAAGTTAAATAAGCAGGGTGACAGTATGTAGCCTTAATGTACTCCTTTCCCAAGTTGGAACCAGTTCGTTGTTCCATGTCTGGTTCTAACTGTTGGTTTTTGACCTGCATACAGATTTCTCAGGAGGCAGGTAAGGCAGTCTGGTATTCCTGTCTCTTTCAGAATTTTCCACAGTTTGTTGTGATCCACATCATCAAGGGCTTTGGTGTAGTCAATAAAGCAGAAGTAGATGTTTTTCTGGAATTTTCTTGCTTTTTTGATGATCCAGCGGATGTTGGCAGTTTGATCTCTGGTTCTTCTGCCTTTTCTAAATCCAGCTTCAACATCTGGAAGTTCACAGTTCACAAACTGTTGAAACCTGGCTTGGAGAATTTTGAGCATTACTTTGCTAGTGTGTGAGATGAGTGCAATTGTGTAGTAATTTGAACATTCTTTGGCATTGCCTTTCTTTGGGATTGGAATGAAAACTGACCTTTTCCAGTCCTGTGGCCACTGCTAAGTTTTCCAAATTTGTCCATTCATATAACCCCATGTGATTCCCAATCCAGTAGTGCATTTTGACCCAGACATCTCACTGCCACCCAGACAGGCTGCTTGTTGCTCATTACTCTGCCTTAAAAAGTGTCAAAGGAATAGCATCCTAGAACTAAAATAATAGCTATTATCATAATAACTAACATCTGTATAGCACTTTATAGGCTGCAAGATATTTGCATCGATTATCTCAATTATTCTTCACAATAAATCTGGTGCTATTGTCATTATTATTATGTCATTGAGGCTCAGAGGGAACCTTATAGATGATCTAGTCCAGAGATAGCAAACTCTTGACACACAAGCCATCACCCTCTAATCTGTACCTGTGGCAGACATTACTGATTGATCCACTGTTTTCTATTTAGCCCAGTCTGAACCCTGGAATCCTTCTGAATATTGCAGCCCAAGCAGCCACCTCCAATCAATCAGACTGATACACATGACAGGAAGTGTTTTCTCTGTGGGCTAGTCCATGTCCCTCATTTTGCATGTGTGAAACTCAGGACTAGAGATGCTGCTCAATGGGTTAGTGGCAAAGCCAGTGTTAGAACCCTGGACTCTTGGCCCGCATGCACATAGTCAGAGGTCTTCCCAATGACTCCTGCACATGATTCAAGATGATTACGATTCTGATTTAACCGAGCATTGGGGGCTTTTAAAGGTCCTTAGGAGGCTCTAATTTGCACCCAAGTTTGAAAATTACTCAAGTTTTCTCCATCTATAACAGTGCTTGTCATATTTTCCTGATGTTAAGAAGTGCCTGTGGCCACTTGTTATATGTATACTGTGTATTTGCAAATACACAGGTCTCCCTGCAGGAGAATCGGATTCAGATCTGGCACGGGGCCCAGGAATCTGCATTTTTACAAGCATCCCAGGTGATTCTGATCAGCCGGGAAGCTGGGCCATGCAGCTCTGGGCATGCGCACCCATGACTGTCTTTGGGAACCCTGAGAATGAGGCCAGTCAGCTCCTGAGTGGCAGGAGCTGAGGAGTGGCCTGGGCTTTGGCTCTAAACAGTGGCAGAGATTTCTGTCCATTTACCAGGCGGTTGCCTTTCTTTTTTGAAGTCTCCAGTCTAGATTATTATGTAATCTATCTGAAGAATTTATAGGAATAGTATCACCCTCATGCCTGGCTTCTGTAGGCAAAAGAACAGCAAGGAGAGAGAGAAAGTAGAACACAGAAGTAAGAATGAAATGAAAATTAGTTGTCTGTTTTAAACAAGTAATTTTCTCTAATGTTCTGTTCTCTTATGTGGTTGTCCTTCTGAGAGCTCAAGGGCTTTTTAAGGTGGGGCAAATCCGGGGGTTGTTCTTGAGAGACACAATTAGCCTTGGGTAGCTTGAGAATGTGGGCAGGCCTTGCTGGGATCAGAGCCAACATGTGGGCCAGGAGACCCCATCACCCACCACCCGTCCCCGAGGGATGGGACAGCACAAAAGTGCTGAGACAGACACTGTGTGTCAGACACTGAGCTGGGTTCCTTTTACCTCCAGGAAAATCCTACAAAGTACTATTAATAGCTCCAATTTACAGATGAGTAAACTGAGGTTCAGGCTTCCCTGGTGGCTCAGTGATAAAGAATCCACGTGCCAATGCAGGAGACATGGGTTTGATCCCTGGGTCAGGAAGATCTCCTGGAGAAGGAAATTGCAATCCACTCCAGTCTTCTTGTCTGGGAAATGCCATGGACAGAGGAGTCTGGCGGGCTACAGTCTCTGGGGTCACAAAGAGTCAGATGTGACTTAGCTACTAAACAACACCAGCAACAATAAAACTGAGGTTCAGTAAATGACCATGTTTGGGGCTTGACCTAGAAACTTTTCACTCTAGAAGGGAAAAACAGCATTTAATCCAATTCCCAGTATTATCAGGAAGAGCCAGGCACACTGGAATATCAGGGTGAGAATATGCTTGGATATGCTTGGTGCTTTAATACTGGAACCTATAGAGTCTTTTTTTTTTTTTTCAACCATACATATTAATGGAAAGGCATAGTCTGGAGAATTACAAATAGCAGAATCTCTACCTAAATTTATTTGTCCTTGTAAAGTGGGTGATAAATCCAGAGCATAAAGGAAATGGGTCTGGAATTAAGAACAGAGCACAAAAATGCACCAAAAGCTTTGAATATGTACACACCCTCTGGCCCAGCAGTTTCACCTCTAGGAACTTACGCTCCCCAAATAGCTGAGTAAGTGGGCCAAGAAGTATTTGCAAGGCAGCATTGTTTACATTTTTGAAAAACGAGAAATAAGATAATTGTCCAACACCAGACTTAATGACAATATAGCGCACAGAGGCAAATACCATATATCCATGAAAAATAGTGTAGATCAGCTGAGACAGAAAGCAGTTCAGCCTCATCTGCTGCAGGACAAAAAGCCTGTGCTGAGTAGCACGGTGATTGTGGTTGCGTTAAAATAAAGAAGTAATATTCCAGTAATGGTAAGGGATCTGATATCTACATCATTTGCTGCTGTTCAGTTGCTAAGTTGTGTGCTTCTCTGCAACCCCGTGGACTGCAGCATGCCAGGCTCCCCTGTTCTTCACTATCTTCTGGAATTGGTTCAGACTCGTGTCCATTGAGTCAGTGATGCCATCCGACCATCTCATCCTCTGCTACCCCCTTCTCCTTTTGCCTTCAATCTTTCCCAGCATCAAGCTCTTTTCTAAAAAGTTGTCTCTTCGCATCAGGTGGCCAAAGTATTGGAGCTTCAGCTTTAGCATCAGTCCTTCCAGTGAACATTCAGGGTTGATTTCCTTTAGGATTGACTGGTTTGAACTCCTTGCAGTCCAAAGGACTCTGAAGAGTCTTCTTCAGCACTACAGTTCAAACGTATCAATTCCTCGGCGCTCAGCCTTCTTTATGGTCCAACTTTCACACCTGTGCATGACTCCTGGAAAACCCATAGCTTTGACTGTATGGACCTTTGTCGGCAAAGTGATGTCTCTGCTTTTTAATACACTGTCTAGGTTTGTTATAGCTTTTCTTCCAAGGAGCAGGCCCCACCTCTGGTAAGCACAAATCCAATCTCTTTTTCTATGAGTTTGGGTAGTTTGGTTGGTTTTTTAGATTCCAAATATAAATGGGATCATAAAGTATTTGTCTTCCTCTGTCTGACTTATTTCACTTTAATGCCCTCTGACCTTGTTGCATCCTCCTTTTCCGATCTCCTAGCCAGCGTGTTTGAACTGTGGTGCTGAAGAAGACTCTTGAGAGTCCCTTGAACTGCAAGGAGATCCAACCAATCAGTCCTAAAGAAATCAGTCCTGAATATTCATCGAAGGACTGATGATGAAGCTCCAATACTTTGGCCACCTGGTGCAAAGAACTGACTCATTGGAAAAGACCCTGATGCTGGGAAAGATTGAAGGCTGGGGGAGAAGGGGACAACAGAAGGTGATATGGTTGGATGGCATCACTGACTCGATGGACATGAGTTTGAGCAAGCTCTGGGAGCTGGTGATGGACAGGGGAAGCCTGGCGTGCTGCAGTCTGTGGGGTCGCAAAGAGTCAGACACGACTGAGCAACTGAACTGAATTGAACTGAGTGCCCTCAAAGTCCATCCGAGTTGTCACAATTTGCAGGGTTTCCTTTTTAAGGCTGAGTAATATTCCATTGAATAGTTAGACAAACAACTTCTTTATCTGTTTGCCCATCAATGGACACTTAAGTTTCTCGCCTCTTTTGCTCCTTCTTTCCTTCCTTCCTTCTTTCTTACTATTTTTTTCCTAATTTTTTCTCTTCAGAGAACACATGTCACTTGCCCACCTAAGTAGAAGTTAAGTCCACGTTTGTTTTTTTTTTTCTTTTCTTTTGAAACATAGGTATGTTCTCACCTTTTATTTATTTATTTTTAAACATTTCTTTCTTTTTGTGCTGGGTCTTTGTTGCTGCATGCTGGCTTTCTCTAGTTGTGGCAAGCAGGGGCTGCTGTCTAGCTGCGGTGCATGGGTTCCTCATTGCAGTGATCTCTTGCTGTGGAGCACAGGTTCTAGGGTGCATGGGCTTCAGTAGTTTCAGCATGTGGGCTCAGTAGTTGCAACTCCCAGGCTCTAGAGCACAGGCTTAATAGCTATGGTGTACGGGCTTAGTTGGGCTTCGCAGGTGGTACTAGTGGCAAAGAGCCTGCCTGCCAATGCAGGAGACTTAAGAGAGAGATTCAGGTTCGATCCCTGGGTCGGGAAGATCCCCTGGAGGAGGGTGCAGCAACCTCCTTGCCAGGAGAGTCCTATGGAAGCAGCAGCCTGGGGGGCTATGGTCCATAAGGTCACAAAGAGTCAGACACAACTGAAGTGACTTAGCGCACACGTGTGGGCTTGGTTACTCTGCAGCATGTGGGATCTTCTTGTACCAGGGATCGTACCCGTATCTCCTGCATCAGCAGGCAGATTCTTTACCATGGAGCCACCAGGGAAGCTCTTGGTTTACTTTCAAAGGAGGATACTCCCAAGATCCAGCAAAACCGCCCCTGGTCTGTGGTTTCTCAAGAAACTGGGCCACAGGGAGGGGGTTATTAATGCCACCAGTGAGGGGTAAGTAGGGGAGAGATCTGGGGGTGGGCAGGGGTAGGGGACATCAATATCAGGTGATCTGGCCAGATTAAGAGCAGGGAGGTGTGGATACCTCATAAACAGTCATGAGCCCACCTCACAGACACCCCAGCTGACAAGCCACGTGAGCAGGTTCCATCATGCCTTTCAAGCTGCTTCATGGCATGTGAAGCTCAGCACCTGCCACGCCGTCTGTCCCCACCACATGTCTACATGGGTCAACTGAATTATGTGGGCGGGAGGGGGAGACAGGGGCGGGGCTGGGCAACCTCTTTGGAAGAATCACATAAGCCTTGAACCACGCACACAGCTGGAGTCATTCATACTGAGAATGGTGGGCCACCCTGGAGATGATGGGCTAAGTGGAATGGGGGTCCCTGAAAAGAATTCATGAAGAAGCGAAGAGCCTCTCGCACAGGTAGGCCCGCTTAGAAACCGGCCTCTCGTTAAGCAGAATGAAAGAACGTAATAATGCTGTGTGCAGCACGTGGATGGACCGAGAGGCTGTCCTACCAAGTGAAGTAAGTCAGACAGAGGAGGAATATCACATGGCATCCCTTATACGTGGACTCTAAAAGGAAACGACACCAATGAGCTTACAGAACAGGAACAGACTCACAGACTTGGAGGATGAACTCATGGTTGCTGGGGAAGGAATAAGGGAAAGGGATAGTTGGGGAGTTTGAGATAGACACGTACACACAGCTGTATTTAAAACGGATAACCAACAAGGACCTACTATATAGCACAAGGGACTCGCCTCAATGTTATGTGGCAGCCTGGATGGGAGGGGAGTTTGGGGGAGAATATATGTCTATGGCTGAGTCCCTTCACTGTTCACCTGAAGCTATCACAACACTGTTAATCGGCTATTCCTCCATACAAAATAAAAAGTTTAAATACAAAAAAAAAAAAAGGAATTGCCGAGATCAAGCAAACATTACATTTTCAACAACTGTAGTTATAAAGAGAAAAAATAATAAAATGATAGCTAGAGGGAAAGAAAGAGAAGAAAGAAGCCAGCCTCCGTGGTCTTGGTGAGGATGGTTCCATGTGTGATGTGGCAGCTGCCCAGCCTGTGAGGGGTCTGTGCTCCGGGCAGGGAGCACGTATGCCACCCAACACCCAGGAGAGGAGCAAACGCCTGCTGTTCCTTGGAGAGTGTCAACATTTCCTGCTGGGTGACAAGCAGGGACCTCCAGATCTGGGGTGTCTTGGGGAAGCCCACGTGAAGACTGTAGCCAGCAGAGGCAGCTGTCTTTGAGTCACCAAGGAAGCGGCCGTGGGCACTAGAAGGGGCAGAGGACAGCCAGGATGGCCTGCGATGGATGTGAGTGGCCATCTGTCCCTGGTAGTCAGCTGGTTATAGCAGTATTCCTTTCTTGTTGCTACTGTAGCAAAGTACCACGACCTTAGTTTTACTAGCTTCAGCCAGATTTATTCTCTTACCCTGCTGGAGATCAGATGTCCTAAGGCATTGGCAGGGTCACATTCCTTGCAGGAGAGAATCCATTTGCTTGCCTTTCTGACTTCCAGAGGTTGCCCACCTGCGTCATGGCCTCTTCCTCAGATCGCTCTGACCTCTGCCTTCTGTCCTCTGCTCTGTCATTGCGTCATCTTCTGGGACTCAGGCTCTCCCACTTCCCTATTATAAGGACCCTTGTGATTGTATAGGGCTCACCCAGATAATCGAAAATAATCTCATTCTAGGATCTTTAGTTTATCACATTTATGAATTCTCTTTTGCTGTCTAAGGTAACACATTTCCAGGTTCTTTGGATTAGGACGTGGACTTCGTTCAGGGGTCATGATGAAACCTGGCACATAACTGGAGAAGGCAGGCTGGACATCTTGGGGGGCTGTCAAAAAGATGTGAGGGGTTCACATGGCTGGGGTAGAGTTTGGGGCTTGGAGTTAAGCATTCATATTAAATAGTCATTCAGACTCACAGGGTCGTGAAGCTCACTTAGGGGTCAATACAACTGGGGAAACTGAGGTCCAGGGGCGTCTAAGGACCTGTTGAAAGTTGTTGGACTGGGTTTCCTGCTTTTCTGCGTACTGTCTGTTTCATTCAACTGAGTTTAGAGAAAGGGGTACTTTTTTTTTTTCCAGCTTTTTATTTTGTACTGGAGTGTAGCCAATTAACAGTGTGATAGCTGCAGGTGAACAGCAAAGGCACTCAGATATACATACATATGCATCTATTCTCCGAAAGGGGTATTGCTGTTTGTGGTCACTCTTGTTTAAGGCAGAGAACAAAATCTACCAGATCTTTTGTGGGGTGGGCAGTGGTCCTTTGGAAAGGCCTGGAGCCCCTGAGTGTGAGCAGCCTGCAGAGACTTGCAGGGCCTCTGTGCTCTCTGACAAGTTCCCCCACCTCCAGGGTTTCCCATCGAGGGCAGATGGAGAGGGCCAGGTGTGCCCAGAACCACTGCAGGGAGCGATGGCAAAGGGCCAGTGCCCCTGAGGCCGCCTGATCACTGGGCACTGCCGGCTCTTTCCACAAGGAGGGTGCTTTGCCTTCTGTGCCAGATTTAGCTTGCAGGGTGGCTTCTGGGGGTGAGGGGGAAGCACTTGGAACCCAGTCAAAAAGAAGGCATTTCTCTCTCTCTTTGACCCTCTAGGGAACCCACAGGTGTGTGTGCCTGGGTGTTGAGGGGAAGAGGGAGGCTAGTCTACATGCTTTTTCTTTGTGTGTGTATGTGTGTAATTTTTATTTACTTGGTTGTGCCAGGCCTTAGCTGCAGCATATGAGCTGCTCTAGTTCCCTGACCCCAGGCCCCCTGCACTGGGTGCATGGAGTCTTAGCCCCTGAACTGTTTGTATTCTTGAGTTGGCCAGTTTCTCAGCGAATTCGTCAGAATCACTTATATCAGAACACTGGGGTTTTAGTCCAACCCCTCTCTCCAGGTATATGACTCTAGATATGTCATGTGACTTCTCTGGGCCTCAGTTTACCTGTCTGTGACATCAAAGGTCAGACTGGGTGATCCCCAGGGTACCTTAAAATTCATCCAGCTTTTGTTTGAATGCTTCTAAACAGCTCCCCCGTCCGTCTCCCCACTTCCCGGTACTCCTGGCTCTCAAGCCCAGCTGGTCACTAGGATCAAATCCCCAGACCACACTCACTTTTGATCTCCACTGCGCCCAAATGGCTGGCCTGTGGCCTGGCCCCTCAGCAAACCAGGCTCTGTGAACAAGTCGGGCATGAATCCAAGGATGAGGCCCCAGGCAAAGGGGCCCGAGTCACACTGCCCGCGCCCAGGGAGGGGAAGCCCCTGGTTCTGGCTCCCTTCTGCAAGGGAGCTGCAGAATCCCAGGAAACTGGTTGTTAAGGAGCCGGCAGCCGGGTACCAAGTTAGATAATGAGTGCTTGGGTTTTTCCACCGCTGTTTACCTTGGGTTAAGTATACGAAAATGATGTCATCTCTGCACCCGTCCAGCTGGCTCTGTTGCCAGGGTCTCGGGCTCATCAGGGGCTCCTCCCCTCCCCATTCCGGTCACCCCCACCCTCATCAGTATGGGGGGGGATGTGGAGGGGGTGCAGTGAAGCCAGTCAACCTCACATCATCGCTTTCCCTCCCAGCCCCCCGTCTCCCCCTCCCAAGTTCATCCATTCTCATCTCTCACCAGGAAGACCGCGCTGGGGTCTCACTGGCCTACCTTCTGCCAGCCTGTCTCCTTCGACCCCTTCAACCCCCAAGGCCAGAGGAGCTTCCTAAGTGGCCTCCTGCCTGGACCCTTGTCTGGCTTCAGTCGTGTGCTCAGAGGAAAGTGTAGCCTGACCCCAGGCCCAAGAGAGCTGCTCTTCCATCCATTCCCCCTACTTCCCCACCTCGCGCTGGACTCGAGCCTCAGGCCTTCAACCAGCCAGAGCTTCTTCCATATTCTGGAAACTTTGCCTCCTTTCCTTCCCTGACACCTTCACCCCTGCAGGCCCCTCTTCCCTTCACCCTAGTTCCTCCTCAGGCTCAGAGCACCCCACAGAGCCAACCTTCTCTGCCCTTGGATGTGCCTTCATGGCATCCTGCTTGAACAGTGACTCTTTTCAGAGACTGGCAGAGGTTGCCAAGTTTGCAAGATGCAGAAAAGGCCCTGAGATTTGCTGATCACCTTGGGAGCAGATGTGTGTGGGGTGAAAGGAAAGGTGAGAACTTTGTTTGGGGAGGTAGATGAGACATTTAAGCCTGGGGTAGGAATCCACCTCCTGTTGACCATGATACCCTCTACCCAGCCCCTCCCTTAGCCCTCCCTCCCATCCTGCCTAGCTTTGAGATGAGGGCCTGAGCCCTTCGACAAAGATCGCACAGCTGCTTCAGGCATCCTCAGGACGCAGTGTGCACCGGGTCGCTGAGGACAGCAGTCAGAGCAGCCGCAGGGAGTGGCCAGATCCAGGGCTCAGGCAGGAACCCAGCGTAGAGGCCCCAGGGGCACAAGGAAGGCACGAGGGCAGCTCTGCAGCGTCCACTGCAGCCCTTGGCTGGTTTCCTCGGAAGTGGCCCCAGTAGGCTCCAGTTGGAAGGGTCTCCTGCTCCGGAAATTGACTCCCATCAAAAGGCTGTGATCAGAGATGCAAGCTCAGCTGTGAAAGTGAAAGTGTTAGTCGCTCTGATTCCTTGTGACCTCACAGACTGTAGCCCGCCAGGCTCCTCTGTCCATGAGATTCTCTAGGCAAGAATACTGGAGTGGGGTGCCATGTCCTTCTCCAGGGAAGCCCAAGCTCAACTGAGGACAAAGTAAATAAACCTCGTGGATGGTGCGTCATAAAGAGATGACAGCACAGAACAGCCAGCATCAGCTCCTTTGCTCCTCACGGCACCCTCAGACAGGGCTCCATAGTCCCCCTTGTGCGCATTTTGTACGTTTAATACACACTTGCGCACATGCTCAGAGCCAGGCAGGTACCTTAACCATCCTGAACCTCAGTTTTTACTTCTGTTAAATGGGCTTATTGATACCTATGTTACAAGGCTTTGTGAGATTGAACATAACAGTGTATGTGACAGGGTTCAGCTCATAGCAGGTATCAAATCATAGCTTCCTAAGAACAAGAAGCCATCCTGGCCACGTGGGCAGATGGTAGCTAGGGGCATGGGGGTCTTTGACCAATGAAGTGAGTTGGGACTCCAACATGGGAAGAATAGGATGAGTTTCCAGGGTCCAAACTTCAGAAAGCCTGGCCTCTGGGTGCTCCCTTCACCTGACCTCTGCCCACCCTTCCAGGCTCACGACAAGCCAAGCCACCCTGTGTCTACCACCTCCTATAGCTTGGTTCATAGATCACAGGGGCCCTGGGCTCATCTCCTGGCCCATCCCCGCCTTGACCATTCCAGAGTGGAAGAGCTAGTCCAGTTGACTCCCAGTCTGGAAACCACCACCCCCCCCAACGAGGCAGGCAGAGGTGGCCGGTGAGGCCTGGCTTCATGCGGGTTCCAGCACAGCTGCCCCTGACTCGCCAGCCACAGCCACTTCCTCCCACCAGGCTGGGCCAGCAGTTGTGCGGCCTATAAATAGGAGAGTGAGATTCCTCGTGGCCCAGTGAATGGGCCGACATCCTGCCTCCGCCTGACTGAGCCCTGAGTCACAGGCCCCCACTGGAGGCCTGCCCGGGGCGGCCCGGGCCCACCCCACTGCCTCGGCCTCAGAGGAAGCCCTGGGCGGCAGAGAGTCCCTGGGGAGGCCGAGAGAGGCTTAGAGAAATGCGGCTGGCATTTCCTCCCTGTGAGGCCGGCACGCTGGCTGGCTCAGGGGGGTTAGTGTGCTGAGGGTGTGGGTGTGCACGACATGTGTGCCAGGGAGGGTGCCGGGAGGCCTCCATGTCCCCTTCCACGAGGGTCACGGGAAGGGGGTTTCCCAGAGAGCCTCGTCTGTGCTCACTGCCCCCTTGTTCTGGCTTTGCTCATCTCAGAGCCGAAACCAAATCCACACAGAGATAGACACCCACCCACACGAGCACCAGAAATCGCTGGGAAGGCTGGAAAACGGGCCTGGGTAGGGGTAAGAAACAAAACAGCCCCAGAGGGCCAAGTGGCCAGACTGGGAGCAGGAATGAAGGGCAGGAGGCGGCAGGGGGGCTCTGTGTCGCTCTGCCCAAGAGTCAGAAGGAGGTTCTGATCGGCTGCCCAGGTCCGTCCTGTGGCCAGGGCAGGAACGTGGTCCTGCTTCCTTGTCTATTACTCTCTCCTCCCCTAGAGCCACTAGATCGCACGCTCTGTGAGGACAAGGGCCAGGCCAGGGCTTGCTCACTGCTGTGTGCCCGCCGTATACTTGTTAGATGAGCACTGTTCACCTGCTCACATTCATCACACACTCCCCTGCAGACTTGCACACACATTCACACACTCACCCGCACACTTTGACTCTTGCTCCCTGCTCAGGCCTCCTCGATGATTTGAGAATGTGAGCAGCCCCTCCTCTACTGTCACCTCCAGATCTCTCTCCCACCAGGGTGCCATGGGGGCGAGAAATTCCGGGGAATTGTACCCTCTGCAGTTTTGACCCATGAGTTCTTCCTAGGAAGAGTGACAATCTCCTGATTCATACAAGGCATCCAGTGATTTCTTCGTCCAGAGGGATCAGGGTGGAAAAACCTGCTCCCACCCCCATCTGAAAATCCTTGCTGGCTCCCTGTTGCCCCCAAGATGATGCCCCATCTCCATTGCATGGTTTTCCAGAGGTCACAGGGAACCCCTGTCCTCCAAACACTCCATGCTTGCATCCCTCTGTGCTGTGCCTGGTCTGATCCTGTCACCCAGAATATTCTCAGCTCCCCCCATACCGTCTGCTATCACTTGCTCAGTTTGCAAACTCCTAGTTGTATTTCAGGACCCACCCAAATATCATTTCTCTGTGAGACCACAAGCCACATGAACAGTTTCTGCCCCTCCCTTCCTCAGTTTGTCCTGAATTCTCCAGAAACACAGAACTATGGGCTTGGTGATGTCTTAGAGACATATAGCAGTTTGCAACCCAGGAGTGGTTGGAAATGTGTGGGGTGTTCTCTGGTTACCACGGTAATGGGGACTGCTGTGGGCATTTAATGGCTGGGGCCTGGGAATGCAAACTAGGGAGAACTGTCTATCCTGAAGGTCAATAGCAGCCCACCAAGAAATACAGAGCAGTCTTTTTGATGGGGAACCCAAGGCCCAGGGAGGGAAAGTGTCTTATCAAAGTCATGCAGCAAATTAGGCAGTAAGATGATCGGCACCAACTTCCTGGGGGGAGCATTCCTGGGCAGTGGGCCTGAGAATGGGCCTCTGACCCTGCAGGTCCTCAGGTCCTGGCCTGGCCACACTACCACCACCAGGGATGTTGTAGGAAGTACGTGTGGGAATAACCCCCAGCTCCCACCAGCTCCTGGCTTCCCAGGTGGCTCAGTGGTGAAGAATCCACTTGCCAAAGCAGGAGACAAAAGAGAGGTGGGTTGGATCCCTGGGTTGGGAAGATCCCCTGGAGCAGGAAATGGCAACCCACTCCAGTATTCTTGCCTGGGAAATCCCACAGACAGAGGAGCCTGGCGGGTCGCAGTTCGTAGAGTCGCAGAGTCAGACACTGAGCGACTGGGCAGGCACATATGCCCTCTCCTGCCTGTGCTCGAGGCCAGATGGCCTGACGTAGCCCAGGATGTGCCTGGAATATGAAACTGGTGTCCCCTGGGGAGGACAGAGGTGGGTTGTGGGCAGGGACCAGGGTCTTGCAATTATAGTGTCCCAACTCCATGAGCTCATCTAAACACCAAGAAAGCCACCCTTTAAGTCTGAACCTGGGCACGAGTGATTGCAACATTCCAGGGCTCAGCCTGGCCAAGGGAGGTGGGCAGGGAGAGGTGGGACCTGGTGTCCCCTTAGTCAGTTCCCAGCCCTGCTCTGAGAAGCCATGCCCATCTTTCCCCTGGCCTCCCACCCTCAGCCCTGGCCACCACTGGCCTCTCGCATAGGCGGGAGGTACTTTTTAAAAACTGAAAACTATACACAAAACCGGAGACAATAAAAATATAACAACCCCCCTTATCTCTATCACTCAGCTGTGACAATCGTCAACCAGTGGCTCACCTTGCCTCATCCAGACCCACCTCCCCATCCACATCTCTCTTCCTGTATGACTTTGAAGCAGATCCCAGGCATGACATCCATTCAGCCATAAATATGTCAGTGTGTGTCTCTGAAAGGACCCTTCCTTACAAATAAACCTAATCATAGCACCAGGATCATGCCCCCAAAATTAACAATTCCTGATATTGTTAGGGGTTCCCTGGTGGCTCAGAATGTAAAGAATCTGCCTACAATGTGAGAGAACCAGGTTCAGTCTCCGTGTCAGGAAGATCCCCTGGAGAAGGGAATGGCAACTCACTCGAGTATCCTTGCCTGGAGAATTCCATGGACGGAATTTCCATGGCAGGCTACAGTCCATGGGGTCACAAACAGTTGAACATGACTGAACGACTAGCACTTCCTAATGTCAAAGAGCCAATGTTCACATTTCCAGTTGTGACATAATTATCTTGTTACAGTTTATTTACATTTCAATCCAAATAAGGGATAATTACTCAGTATGTCTTTTGAGTTTCTTTGGGCCTAGTGTTTTGTTTCATTTGTTGGAAGAAGCTAGTTGTTTATCATGTTGCATTTCACTCCATCTGGACTTTGCCGATTGCTGCCCTGTGGTGTAGTTGGACGTGTTCTTCTGTCCTTTGTCCTACCGGTTATTAGAAGGAGATCTGATTCGTTTGTTTTGCTTTTTGGCAAAACTGTGTTGAAATTGGCAAGGTGGTGTTGAGATCTTTTATCAGGAGGTCCATGGTATCTGATTTTCTTTTAACATGCTAGCTGCCATTCAGACAGTTTGTTGGGGGCTGCCAAATGGTATCGTATTTCATTCCTTCTGCTTTCATCAGCTGAAATCTGTCTATAGAAGAAATTCTTTTCTCTTAATTAGTTACATAGCGATTGCTTGAAAGGGACTTTTAAAGTTTATCCACTCCCTCAGACTCTGGGCTAAGTGTTCAGAGAGGGCAAGTCCCTGCTGAAAGGACACACAGCAACCTGGGAGCGGGTCTAGAACTCATACCCAGGTCTGTTGCAGCATGTGCTGCACTGATCTGCAGGCAGGGTGGTACAGCAGAGAGAGTTTGGGTCTGAGAACTGGTGCCCTGGTCTTGAACCTAGGACCTGCCGTTTATAAGCTGTGGGACCTTGGGCAGACCATTCAGCCCTGATGCCCTCATGAAGACAGTCCTACCTCCTTCATGCAGCCCACGGTTCACCAACCTTTCAGCCACTGTTTAAGAGGGAACTTGAAACAGGGCAGCCTGACATCACCACGTGGAGCACACTCACAAGCCATCACTCAAGTCCACAGTGTATCACTGTAATTTTTCCTGGCTACTTCAGGGCCTGCCTAAGGTCCCTGCTTTCTTCCCAAGGGAAGGTGCTCAACAAGGGAGTTGCTCAGACCACTTGGGCCTCTCGCATCAAGGTTGTGAGCTTAGGACTGGCCACATAACTGTGGGACCATGTGTTCAAAAGTATCTAGAATTTCACAATAGCAACAGCAAAGCATCAAACCGAGCATAGGCGGGCCCTTCTGAACACAGGCCCTGGGTCATGGGCCCAAGAAACGGGCCCAGGGAGAGCTCTGTCCCAGAGGCCTGGGGATACATCTCATCCAGTTCAACAAAATGTGACCAAACACAAGCCTCAGTCCAACTAGCTTCAGTTAAAAGGAGGTGTTTACAATAAATGATATTTAACAATTGTAGTCACATAAACGCTATTTCAAGGCTTTTAGTCTTTTGAGTCGACCTGTGGAGAAAGCAGTAAAGACTTGATTGTGGAGCAGAAGAGGATGTGAATGTCAATAACAGGAACAATGTAAAAAACTTTACCAAGGTGGGGTACGAACCGGCAGAGATGGTGGGGCATTGTTGCCCAAGGTCCCACTGCTTATAAACAGCAGCTCCTAGATTCAAGTCCAGATCACCAGTTCTCAGACCCAAACCCCCTCTGCTCCACCACCCTGCCTCCAGACCAGCACCACATGTGACACAACAGACCTGGGTATGAGTTTTAGACCTGCTCCCAGTTTGCTGTGTGTCCTTTCAATAGGGACCTTCTTTGAAGATAGCTAAACATAGTCCCAATTTAGCTTAAAACCAAAAAACACTCTTTAATTTCATTATCTGGCCTGTAGAATACCAGAAAATTATCCAAATGCCTAAAATAACCTAATTGTACCAAAATTGTCGACGTACATCCCCATTAGAATAGAAGCTCCCTATTCTATTAGAATAGAAGGCAAGCAAAGCGTGTTCACTTTGCATCTCTCCCTGGTTCCCATGGCACACGAGACCCCGACCAGGGATCAAACCCATGCCCGCTGCAGTGGAATCGTGGAGTCCTAACCACCGGATCTCCAGGGAGTTCCCTCTGCCATTTTATGTAGGTAAAATAAAAAGATGAAGCTTTTCTTCCTTGTGACTCTTATGATCTACTTTTTAAAATAAACTGAAGTACAGGTGATTTACAATATTGTGTTAAGGATCTCCTCTCGTGTGCTCAGTCGTGTCCAGCTCTTTGCAACCATGTGGACTGTAGCCCACCAGGCTCCCCTGTCCATGGGATTTCTTAGGCAAGAATACTGGAGTGGCACCCTCTGTGCTGGCCCACACTCCGTGTGCGCAGTATTTCTCTCTGAATAAATCCCCTCCTTACCTATCAAAACAAACAAAAATACTGGAGTGGATGGCTATCTCCTACTCCACGGGGCTTTTCTGACCCAGGGATTGAATCCAGGTCTCTTGTGTCTCCTGCATTGACACGTGGATTCTTCACCACTGTGCCACCTGGGAAACCCATCTCCTAACAACTTTCAAATAGACCATACAGTGGTGTTAGCTCTAGCCATCATGTTCTATAGTACATCCTTGGATATTTGTTTTATAACTGAGGTTGTACTTTTAACTGACTGCCTCGTTTCCCCCTCCCCACAGCACCCAACCCTTGCACAGATGACGAATCTTTTTTCTATGCATTTGGCCTTTTGTTTGTTGTTTTAGGCTGTGCACACACATTTATATGTGATATCATACAGTGCTTGTCTGACCAATTTTACCTGGCATATTGCCCTCAGGGTCTACTCATGTTGTCACAAATGGCAATATTTCCTTCTTTTTATGACTAATATTCCATTGCATGCATATATACAATTGTGTGTGGGCATACCAGTGTCTTTATCCATTCATCTGTCAATGAACTTAGTTTGTTGGCATGTCTTGGCTGTTGTAAATAATGCTGCTATGAGCATAGGGGTAGATATCTCTTCGACATAGTGTTTTCATTTGCTTTAGATAGATTTCCAGAAGTGGAATTGCTGGGTCATATGGAAGTTCTACATATGGTAGTTCTATCTTTTAATTTTTTGAGGTTTCCATGCTGTTTTCCATAGTGGTTACACCAATTTACATTCCCACTGACAGTGCACAAGGGTTCCCCCTTCTCCACTTGTCCGTCTTTTGAGGATTGTCATGGTAACAGGTGTGAGGTGATAACTCACTTTTTTTTTTTTTCATTTCCCTCATGATTAGTAATGTTGAGCATGTTCATGTACCTGTTGGCCACTTCTTTTAAAAGTGTTTATTAAGGTCTTGTGTTAATTATAGCCTCATCATCATGATTACTACTTTGCTGTGGACTTGTAGTTCTTGATATATTTTGAGTATTAACCCCTTTCAGTATATGGTTTGCAAATACTTTTTCCCATTTCATAGTCCCACTTGGTTTTATTCTGATGCTTGTATTTCAGGTGTCATATCTAAAAAAATCACTGCCAAGACCCATGTCACGGAGCTTTGTCCCTATGTTTTCTTCTTAGAGTTTTATGGTTTCCAGTTTGGCATTTAAGTGTTTGATTCACTTTAAGTTAATTTTTGTGAAAGCTGTGATCCACAATGGACGTTTCTAATAGAGATTTTGGAAACTGAATATATGAGCAGATGAAGGGATGAGTGAGGCCCTAGGAAGGACTCCTGCAGAACACCCCAGTGGGTTCAGATGTCAGCCAAGGACAGAGGGCAAAATGTGAAGCCAGGGCTGGGGGCCAGGGGGCAGCAGGCCAACTCCATTTGTTCACTCAGTAGGTGTCTATTAATCACCTACCTTGTGCAGACATGTGCAGACACCAGGCACCTGGGGTACTCAGCAGCAAACACGAATCCCCGCCCTTGGGGAGCGCATATCCAGGGTTAGTATAATATATGGAGAGCAGCAGTGCCCCTGGGGGAGCCTGGCCTGTGTCCCCAAGGCTGCATCTTCCTAGGAATGTGTTTATAATAATAGTATTAATTGCAGTAACGGCAGTGATCATCTATAAAGAACCTATAGTATTAGTCAAGAGCATTTCAGTTTTTTAAGAAATTTTTGGCTGTGATGGGTCTCTAATGAGGTGCAGGAGCTCTTTGCTTGGGCTCAGGCTTTTTCTAGTCACAGGCTTTCCCTGTTGCATCAAACGAGCTTCTTGTTACAGTGGGTTCTTCTATTGAGAAGCATGGGCTCTAGAGGCTGGGCTTAGTTGCCCCGTGGCATGTGGGATCTTTCTGGACCACCCCTGGCATGTGGGGTCTTTCCGGACCAGGGATCGAACCCATGTCCCCTAAGTTGGCAGGTGGATTCTTCACCACTGGCCGACAAGGTAAGACCCAAGACCATTTCAGTTTTAAGTAACAGAAATGCAACTTGAACTGGCTTAGGCAACTGAAATGGAAAAATTTTGCATACGTTTAAATTTGTAAAAATACTAGGGGTTCCCTAGCTGCTGGCATGGTAGATCTGGGAGCTCCAAGGCCATCACCAGAGTCTGCGTCCTGCTCCATCTCTTGGCTTTGGTATCTTCTGATGTCACTGCGCTGACGTTCATTCTCACATGTCCAAATAGTAAAAAATGGCCTCAGGTAGCTCCAGGCTGAAAGCAAAGAGCAAACACGTCTTTCCTTGTTCCAGAAACTTCAGGGAACTATGGCAGGGACTGGTCTGACTTGGGTCTCATGCCCAGGCCTGATCCAATCTTGTGGTCAATAGATGTGTGGATTGGCCTGGATCTGGCAGTAGAGGTGGGACAGCCCTATTTACCCAGTAGGGACAGAAGGAAGGAGGGGTGCTTCTCAAAAGAAAGCAGGACTGCTGTTGGACAGGTAGCCTCCACGATGCCCTCCCCCTACTCTGCTTTAGGCACACACCTAGTGTCCATTAGGCATCTCCACAGTTCCAGGTGGTGAGCCCATTCTTATCCCCACTGTACAGATGGGGAAGGCAGCTCAGACAGGCTGAGTACCTTGCCAGCATCACATACCCAGCAAGTGGTGGATAAGGAGCGTGGGCTCTTTCGTACTGGACAGAGGTTAGTGGGGGACGCCACAGTCTCTGACCTACGGCATGGAATCAGGATTTGACTGATCAGACCCAGTGAATGGAAGGGGAGAGATGATGGGGACACCTTTATCGCTGGTATCTCCGATGGTGAATTTGGCACCATCTGTATTCCCTCTTCAGTTGTCTATCTTGTCCTCTTGGTCAGCATTCACTGAGGCTGTGTAGTGCAGACCCAGGAGTCAGACTGCCAAGTTCCCTAGAGAGTGGGCTCTCTGGCAAGGGATTAAGGGCTGATACATCAACTTGGAAGTGGAATTCCAGGGCAGCTAGAGGCAGGGATAAGAGAAAGGAGGTCGGGAAGAACAGGAAGCAAAGCAAGGTGACGTGTAACCACTGTACAACAAACCCATCTGGAAAATGTGACTCAAGTGGTCCAAGGGATGGAGGATGAAGGAATTTATCCTCCTGTCTCATCTGCTGTTTCCAAACTCAGTCCAGCTGCTTGGAAATCAACACCCGAGAAGCAGCTGTTGACTGACAGAAAGTTCCTTTTAATCAGAATGCCGGCAATCTGGGGAGACGGTGCACTCAGGTGTTCTGCCAAAACCACTTCTGAAGAGTCTGCGTGGCCGTGGACGTTTCTAAGGGGAAAAAGGGAAGTCAGCTCAGTTAATCACGGATGGAGGGCGTCAGAGCTGTCATGATCCCTAGCTGTGTGCAGGCTTGTCGACTTCTTGTGATCTTTCTTGTTAGATGCTATCTTGTTCCCACCATTTGTTCGTGAAATTACTGAAGGGGAAGCTGGGGAAGAGATCTGGTCACCTGGTAATTACTTATTCATTTCTACTTCTTTGATCTGTGGGAAGAACCAGCAGGTTAGGCAAGGTATTGTGTCACCACAAGATCTGAAAGGTGTGCTAGGTTACTGACGACAGGGCCTCCTGAGCTCTCTCCTGCCGAAGGTGCTTAAGCTACGGCTCGAAGTTCGTCCCGAAAACTAACTCCCTCCGCGTGTATGGCTTGAGGTCTTCAGCCTCTTTGGCCATTCAGGATCCTACCCCCTTACCCTGGCGTGCGGTCTGGGAGGGGTCAGCTTCAGCTGTGGGACAAGAAGCCAGGAACCTGGTGGACAGAGGAGCTGCAGAGGTGCCCAGTGTGCAACACACCCACATCCCAGTAAAGTGGGGCTAACAGCACCTCCCGAGGGTTGCTGAGAAGACTTGGGATAACCCATGTAAAGCACTTGCTAGCGTCTGGCTCCCAGGAGGTGAGCTAGACTGACCATTAGTTGGTTTTGCCTCGAGGTTCTTGGGCAGAGCTTTACTGAAGAGTGCGGTGGTTGAGCTGTATCAGCCAGGACTCTCTTCTGTGGTAAGCTGGCTCTAACGAAGGGAAGGCTGTATTGAACCACAAAACTGCAGGGCCCAGAGGTGCATCTGGCTTCAGCACAGTTGGACCAGGGGTGAAACGACCCAGGTTGATCCATAATCTGAGCATCGAGGAAATGCTCTCCTCAACCTCCAGGGACCTGAACCAAGAGAAGACTGAATAAATCTCTAGGACAAAGGCAGGTCAGTGGTTGTTTGGGGTCAGGAGAACTCACCATAAAGGGGAATGAGGAACTTGAAATGTTCTACAACTCGATTGCAGTAGTAGTTACAAGGGTATACACATTTGAAAAAAATGTATGAATTGGACATTTAAAATGGTTGCATGTAAAGTATACAAGGAGCTCCAACCAGTCCATTCTGAAGATCAACCCTGGGATTTCTTTGGAAGGAATGATGCTAAAGCTGAAGCTCCAGTACTCTGGACACCTCATGCAAAGAATTGACTCATTGGAAAAGACTCTGATGCTGGGAGAGACTGGGGGCAGGAGGAGAAGGGGACGACCCAGGATGAGATGGCTGGATGGCATCACTGACTCGATGGACGTGAGTCTGAGTGAACTCCAGGAGTTGGTGATGGACAGGGAGGCCTGGCGTGCTGCGATTCATGGGGTTGCAAAGAGTCGGACACAACTGAGCAACTGAACTGAAAGTATACCTTAAAGTTGATTTTTTTTTAATGAGACCAAAGAAAAATATAGTTTTCTTAGGACCCTTTCTATGACAGAAACACAACTCAGGATAGTTTTAGAAAAAATGAAACGCATTCATTGGCTCATATAATCAGAGTAGCCCAGAGATGTGGTCAGTTTCAGGCATGGCTGGGTCCAGGGGCTTAGTGATACCTGGACAGCATACTTTTTCCACCTCCTGGCTCTTTCCTTTTTGTTGGCTTCGTCCTCAAGTGGAGAACAAGAGTGGTCACCAGAAGTTCCATCAACCCGGCAACTCCCATGAAAAGTGAATGCCTCTTTCCCCATGGCTGCTGCAGAAATCCTAAGGGGGGCATCTCGGTGTCCAGCTGGGACACATGCCAGCCTCTAAAGCCAGGGGATGGGGCTGGCCCCATGCAAACCTCAGGGGTGGGGAGGAGTAACCCCAGAGGAAAACATGAAAGGGCAGAGGGCCTTGGGTCAGGAAAACCGACAGATGGCCCTCACCTCTCTCCATGTATCCAGAAGGCAGGGTTATCACCCATTCCCACTTCCAGACACGTCCACTCAACAGGTGCCAGGCCATCAGGGACAGGCCCCAGACTCATTCAAGACCGAAGGCTGCTTTTCTGCGATCTCATAGGCTCTGTGTGTTAGCTAAATCTAAGAGTCAAAACAGAAAGTGAGCAGTAATCTCTTCCCCACCAGCCAAGGCAAACAGAGGGCTATTCCTGACTGTGCTGGGCCGTCCATCTGCACCCCAAGGAGGCTGGCGGGGAGGGAGGAGCTCTGGCCCAGAGGGAGGCCCTGGAGCTGACGGCATCTGGACTTGTAGGATGAACCCCAGTGAGGGGGAGGTTGCCTCCCTGGGCCTCGAGCGCCAGACGAGAGGCGCAAGGGGGCCAGCTTCTCGGTCCAGAACCACCATCCTGACAGGGTCTGGCCAGGGCAGGAGGGCCAGCAAGGAGATTGCAGGAAAGGTCACCTTTGTAGAGACCACAGACAGAAGACATTCTGCAGTGCCTGAAGACCTGCACTCGCTTCCCGAGCAGCACAGCACAGCTGGCATGAAACGGACACGCGCTCCACGCGGACACCTCCCCAGGCTCCCCAGTGAAGTATCTGGGGAGGGGAGAAGGAACCACAACGTGTGTGTTCAGAATATGCCTAGAGAGTAGTCCTCCAGCGTTCCATTATGGCTGTTATAAACGAACACAGCAGGACTTCCCTGGTAGTCAAGTGGCTGTGACTCTGCGTTCCCAATGTAGGGAGCCCAGGTTTGATCCCTTGTCAGGGATACAATGCAGCCAAAAAAATTAACATTAAAAAACAAACAAACGCAGCAACAGGCTCAGAGGGGAGGCAGCTTTACCCAAGTGAAAGTCACTCAGTCGTGTCTGACTGTTTGTTTGCAACCCCATGGACTATATACAGTCCATGGAATTCTCCAGGCCAGAACTCTGGAGTGGGTAGTTGTTCCCTTCTCCAGGGGATCTTCCCAACCCAGGGATCGCACCCAGGTCTCCTGCAATGCAGGCGGATTCTTTACTAACTGAGCCACTAGGGAAGCGCAAGAAGACTGGAGTGGGTAGCCTATCCCTTCTCCAGGGGATCTTCCCGACACAAGAATTGAACCGGGGTCTCCTGCACTGCAGGCGGATTCTTTACCAACTGAGCTACTAGGGAAACTAGCTTTACCCTCAGCCTCAGGCTAAATGATTGCCCCTAATATAAACACCCACCAACTCCAGGATCTCAAAGTTCTGTCTTTAGTGTGGCTGCTCAAGGCTTCCAGTTGAGCTGAGGTTACTTCTGATCCAAGTAAGCAAGGTTGCTTAGGGCCACCCCCACACACACCCAGATCCCTAAGAAATATGGGCAAGAGAAGACCAAGCTGAGGGGGCCCCCTCCCCATCTCCCACCATGGTGCTGGATGAGCCAGACCGCGTAACCATGCTGTCTTCTGGGAAGCAGGTTAAATGGATGTCATTGCCGCCAAGAGCGTGTACTTGGCAGCACAGAGCTGGTGGGGAGCAGGGCAGGAGCCAGACGGAGGAGAGAGCCCAGGCCCAGCAAGGGAAGGCGTGGACCCAGCCCGGAGCAGCTGGACCTGGGGGCTGGTGGTAGAGAGCGTGCTTAGACTCCAGGTCCAATCTCCGCTGTTATGTCCAGGCCCTCCGGTCCTGCAGACCAGCCCAGGAACAGAGACACTTCCTGGAGCCAACCCTGCGCCTGCCCGCTACTTCCCTGCACTGGCAGCTTGCCCAGGCAGCTCTCAGGCCAGGCTCTGGGAGTCCAGCTCTGCAGGAACAAGGGAGGGGCAGGGAGGCGCCCCCAGCAGGCGTCCTGACCCCGAGAGCCGCCAGCTCAGAGCAGGGCCCCGATGAGCAAACCCCACACAGGCTCTGTGTCAGCCTGCCGGCAAGGAGCAGGGACCAATGGGCCTCCACCACCCCCCAGCTGTGAGACCTGGGCCACGCCTTTTGCGAGGTTTGCAAACAGGGTTAAACCCTGCCCTGCTCAGAACTGGGATCCTCGGCAGCATACAGGCTGATGGGGGCAGACTGTGGATCTAAGCTGGCCACATACACACTCGGCATTTGGGGCATTAGGGGCCACCACCCAGCCTCCCCGGGGGGCAGACACCTTCTCAGTGAGACAGTGGCGTTTACCCACCCACCTCAGGAGGCTGTGATGACCACATCTGGTTCTAACGACATATGCTTACTATAAATAGCAATTCTAGAAAGAGCACTGGCCTTGGGGTCAGAAACTGCATGTCTATACCCCAGCTTGGCCGCATCCTGGCTGTGTGTCCTCTGGGGAGTCTCCTGAACCTCAGTCCTCCATCTGTAAAGTGAGGATCAAAAGTGACAGTGAGCAGCAAAGAACATCCTGGAAGTGCAAGGCTGTCAGCGGCAAACGGCCCCATCTCCTCTGTCAGGTCCTGAAGGAAGGGCTGGAGGAAATCACTGACTTGTGAGTGTGGAGCTGGCTAGTAGCTCTCTGGCCAATTAACAGAATCACCTGAGGAACAGAAGGAAACCAAAGATACCAGGGCCTGGGTCCCTCCCAACACCCAGCAATTCAGATCCAACTGGTCTTGGCGTGGGAGGTGGTGCTGACATTTTTTAAACGCTAAGTGATTCTTCTGTGTGACCAGCGTCAGGAAGTGGTGCACCAGCTTTACTTAGAACTCAACTGGGACACAGCCCACATTTTTGTTCGTTGTTGTTGTTAGGCTTGCAGGATCTTAATTCCGTAACCAGGGATCAAACCTGTGCCCCCTAAGAGGAAGCACAGAGTCCTAACCACTGGACGGGCCACGAAAAGTCCCAGAGCCTAAGGTTCCAGCACCCTCCCCAGTCTCTGTATAAGAGAGGGAAACGCAGTGCTGCCCCAGTACCCTCCAACAAACTTCCTGGCTGGAGGCGAACTTCAGTCCCTGGCCCACTTGGCAGAAAGAAAATCAGAGACTTTCTGCCTCCTGATGGGCCCAAGGCCATCACGCAGATGAGTTACAAGCCCGCCCCCTTTCAGAAGCCCCACCCCTGCGAACTGAGTGAAGGGTGTACAGGTGGCACTAGTGGTAAAGAACCCACCTGCCAACGCAGGAGACCTAAGAGATGTGAGTTCAGTGCCCAGGTCAGGAAGATCCCCCTGGAGGAAGGCATGGCAACCTGCTCCAGTATTCTTGCCCGGAGAATCCCACAGAGGAGCTTGGTGGGCTATAGTCCATAAGGTCACAAAGAGTCGGAGTCACTACTGAAGCAACTTTGCACGCACGCATGTATATGCAAAGAGAAAAAAAACCCTGGAAGAATCTATTAGATGACATGATCTCTAGGTATGGGCACCTATAAGCCTCTTTCATCCTTCTGCATTTTTAAAATGCTCTGCACTTGGAAAGCAGTTCTTATATGATTGAGGGAAAACCAGTAATGTTTTGTTTTATTATGTAGTCTTTTTTAAAAGTGGACTTTTTTTTCCCCAGATGTTTTGGGATAAAGAATGAAGAAAACACTCTGGAACAGGAGGTTTGTGGGGACAGAAGGGAGGGACAGCTGAGTGGACGTTAGCAAATGCTTAGCTATGAGGAGGATGGGATGTGTCCCGTGGCCCTGTGTCCACCTACGATGAGAGAATCACATTTCATGAGAGCCCTGGCCCACCTCGCACCAAGAAGTAATAAACATCACCCCCAACCCGTGCCACCCCCCACGTCAACCTTTACCTTGGAGCCGTCCCTTCCCCTGGACAGAAAAATGTTGAAGCTCCTTAAAGACTGTCTCTGGGGCTGGGATGGAGACACAGCTGGGATCACAGGAGCCCGAGGAGAAGTGGGCGGCTGGGGCTGGCCAGGAGGAAGGGAGGATCCTGGCGGCCAAAGTCCCACACACAGCCGTCTTCTCAGGTGACAGAAACGTGCGAGTCGGCACCTGGGGAGGGAGCCTGAGCAACACCTTAAGGATGAAGGTCCTCGGCTGACCTAGGAGGCCAGTGAGACCCTGGCGGGGGCTGCCCCCGGGAGCAGGCTCAGCCCTGCCTACTGCCCGGCAACCTCCCAGTCCGTCCATCCGTGGGCTGGCCACCTGCCCAGCCTCAGCCAGAGCGGACGATTGTGCGGCTGTGGCGTTTAGTGATATCTTTGTTGAATGGCGTTCTTGTGTTCAGGAAGACGTGTCACCAACTTGTATTTCTGCTTGACCATCCCCCAGGAACCCTAGTTCTACCCAGAGCATCCAAAATAACTGGTTGAGGCACCTCCTGGGCAAGGTGGAGACCACCTGCCCAAGAAAAAGCAACAGCCGTGGGAAGACCTCGGTCCACTGCAGCAGGTTTGCACAAAGGCCGGCTCAGCGGCCTCAGGCTGCACACTGAGCCTCCTCCCAGTTTAAAACACAGTGCCCCTAAATGGGGCTTCCCAGGTGGCTCCGTGGTAAAGAATCTGCCTGCCAATGTGGGAGACGCAGGTTCAATCCCTTGGTCAGGAAGATCCTCTGGGGAAGGAAATGGCAACCCACTCCAGTATTCCTGCCTGAAAAACTCCACGGACAGAGGAACTGGGCAGGCTACAATCCGTGGGGTCATCAAGAGTAGGACATGACCTAGCCCTGGGTACACCTGCCCTTGAAGCCCCCCTTCCTCAGGCTGTAATGTGCAGCTGGGTTCTAGGGACCCCTCGCTGCGCACAAACCAGGGAGACCTTGCATTCTCCTGGGCTCCGATCTGTGCGCGAGTGTCTCGATGCCCAGCCTACCCCATCCTCTGCCAACAAAGAAGTTATAAAAGTACATGCCAATCAATGCACCAACCAACAAAACATTAACTCATCAGCAAATCCCCCTACAGTCTCATTTCAGGATGACGTGGGAGGACACGCCAGCTGAACCCCAGGTAGTTCTCCCCATCCCAGAGGGGCCAGGTGGGCAAGGGCTAGGCTGGGGCCGCCGCCTGATGCACACTGCAAGAACAATAAGGATTTTTAGGGGCATTATGACTGAGTCAGAAAACACAGCTGCCCCTGAAAGTCCCTCATTTTTCTTGCTGTCCTCGAGCACTCTCCAGGTGAGGAAGGAGTCAGCCAGCTGACCCAGGTGAACCAAGGTAGAAACAGTGACCCCTCCCCGACACTGGCCCACCCCTCCCAGCCCACAGGAAGTTCTGTGGCAGGTGGGGTGGCTGCAGGGTCTCCACGGTGGCACAGTTCTCAGCCTGGACAGTGGCTGGCTTCACTGCCCCACGCCCCAGGCGCTCCCAGGAGAGACCAGCCCTTGGTCCACCCAGAGCCAACTTGGAACCCAATGGCTTCTGTCCACAGGGAGCTGTAGGCTAGAGTCCTGGCAGAATCCCAAGTGGACGAGGGGGTCCCAAGACCTAGGCAAAGCCAGAAGACCCAAGGGAAGGGTCACCTGGCCTCTGTCAGAACAGCAGAGGCTCAGCTCCCAGCATTAGGGCCCTAGACTAGGAAGACCCCAGCGGACCACTCCCATAGACCCCAGACCTTTGGCATCCTCAGAATGCCACCAGTCAGCCGGTAACCCATCCCCTGAAGCTAGGCCATCCCACCCAGGGCTGGGCTCAGCTGGCCGCTGGGAGCCTGCCCTACCCAGCCAGGCACTGCACCCACTCCTCAGGGGCCCCCGGTCACCAGCCCCACTGTGGGTGCAGCAGGACACGTGGCCTCTCAGAATAAGGCAGACCCTGCTGTAAAGTACAACATCCCACAGGAAACAGACCAGGCTCCACTACCTGCTTACTTGCTGTGTGATGGCATCTAAGTTGCTTAGATTCTGTGTGCCTTGGCGTACACATGGGTAAACAGAACGAATGGCCTCCTTTGCAGGGTGATGTGAAGACTGAAGGAAGGAGAGCATACAAAGGTTTGGACTGGCTCCCAATATAATGTCTTCCCCTGTCCAAGCAGCTTCCCCCTTGCCTTCAGACCCCAAGAGCTGGGCCAGGCTCCCTGGGAGTCTCTGAGGACTTGGGTGGTGGAGAACTCCTCTCTCTTGGAGGGGCAGGTGGAGATGGGGTGTTGGGGCACAGGCCTTGCGGCTCGTGAACTCAACGCTACACCCTCTTCCCACACGCCAGGGTCCTGCCTCATTCAAAGGGAGAACACCTGTGCCAAATCCCAGCTGCCTCGCAAAGCTACACTACAGCAGCTGTTACTTTACTTTGCTACAACTTCTGGCCCTAACCAAGGTCATCATGCATATACTCCACCAGCAAAAGCCAAACTGTCGGGCTTCCCTGGTGGCTCAGTGAAAAAGAATCCGCCTGCCGATGCAGAGGACACAGGTTCAATCCCTGATCCAGGAAAATTCCCACGTGCTGCAGAGCAACTAGGCCCACGTGCCACAGCCATCGAGCCTGTGCTCTAAAGCCCAGGAACTGCTACTATCGAAGCCTGTGCACCCTAGAGCCCAAGCTCCGTGTCAAGAGAAGCCACCACGATGAGAAACCCGAGCACCACCACTGGAGAGGAGCCCCCGCCTGCTGCAACTAGAGAAAAGCCCGCGAAGCAATGAAGACCCAGCACCACCGAAAATAAATTTTAAACGAAATACATTTTTTTTTTAAAAAAGCCAAACCGTCTCTACACACTAGGATCCAAACCTTCTGAATCCCTCAGCAACACGACCACATCCAAAAAAGCCCTAGCCTTTGGTCTGCACAGCCTTGGTGTGAGGGGGACGGTCTGTATGCTACGGCCCCAGTGCACAAGAACAGACAAGGAGGACAAAGAGGGTCAGCTCACCACTTAGCAACCAAGAACCTCAGGCAAGCTTCTAAACCCTTCTGTGCTCCAAGATCAGGGTAATGAGAGACCGCCCTGGTGGTCTGGTGGCTAAGACTCTGTGCTCCTAATGCAGGGGGCCTGGGTTCGATCCTTGGTCAGGGAACTAGATCCTGCGCACGGCAACAAAAGATCCCACGTGCCGCACCTAAGACTTGGTGCAGCCAAATAAATACTTAAAAAAAAAAAATCAGTGTAACCACCTATTTCATGGGGTTGCTGGAAGGATTAAATGAGTCAGTGCCTATAAAGGCTTCGAGCTGTGCCCAGCGTCAAGATTTCCAGAGTCAGCAATCACTGCCATGCCTGCTTTGTGCTTCAAGGCTCAGCTCACCTTTCCTGACCCCAGCCCCGCCTCCCCCAGTTAGAGCTGCGTCTTCCTTCTCCATGCTCCCCCTGACTCCACACTCATCACAAGGCTTTGCCTATTCCCCCACCCCCGCCCCGCTCAGCACCAACCTGGAACCACCCACATCACAATCCCTTGCGCTTATTAACAATGCTGACTCTGGGGCCCTGGAGCTCAACCAAAGGGCCCTGGAGTTGGTGTGGTTCACAGGGTCACCCAAGTTTGAGAAGCACCGCTCTGGGCTGTCTTACCACCACGGTACAGGCAGTGCCTGGCCCAGGTGCTCAATGACAAGGTGAGGTTGGGGGACGGGGTGCCCTGGAGAGTGGCCAGAGGATCCCCCACACCGTGCTAGTGCCTGACGGGGACCTCCCTGGGCTTGGCTCTGACATCACCAAACACACCAGCCCCCAGTCTGGTTCCCTTCAGCCCTCTGAGTTGAACTCACACTGCTGACTGGGGTTGGGGGCCGCTGCACCCTTCTGCTGGGGGCTGAAAAGTCATCAAGGCTTCTGAGGGAGCTGCTGAGCACAGGCGCTCCACCTGAAAATTGCCAGCAAATCACAAAACCATGATGGAAGGAAAAGAAAAGGCCAACCAGAGGTACCAGCCCTTGTTTGCAGTTTGCTTGAGAAAGTCCCACCCAGACTCAGGAAGGAGGTGGTCGAACAGAGGTGGCAGAATGTCCTGGAAGGAGCTGCTGGACACAGCCAGGGCTAGCAGCAGGGGTGGCTGAATGGGGTGGGCCTGGAGAAGCTGGGCACAGCGGCCCTCAGCTTAGGGGTGTAGGCTCTGTAAGGTGCTGCCCTCCTTCCAGCCACCCACCCCCCTGCCCCCAGGTCAGCCTGCCGTGGGGGTGAGAGTCTTGGCTGGATTTAGGCCTCCGTTGCAATGGAAAGCCTTCTTGGAGCCGCTTGCCCATCCACCCTTCCTGGCCACTCCGGGGCTGGGATGAACACAGCCAGGAGACCTGAGCTCCTGGGTTTACGGTCACTCATCTGCCTGCCAGAAATTCTCTGGCTGAGAACGCCTCCTAAACACTCTCACTCCCTCAGCTCCCCGCCACGCCCCACGAATGCCAGCCCTGCCTGGCCTGATGATGATGGCCCCTGTACCCTGAGGTTAGCTCAGACCCCGAAACACTCATCGGCGGGTGGAGGTGCCAGTGCCCCTTGGCAAGGCTGGACCGGAGCCCAAACGCATTCATCCACATGAACACCCACTCCCTCGAACCAGGCCAGTCCAGGGAGCGCGGCGCCTCCCTTTCAGCCATGTTTCCAGAACATAGGAGAGTCAGACACCAGGGGGTGGGCACTGCCTGTATCTCTTTACCGGAGACGGCACTAGGGCAGGGAAACAAACTGACCAGGCCTGTAGACGGTAGGGCTAAGAGATGGGGAAACGTCTAGGCTTAGGGTGTGTTTATCCTCCTCACAGGAATCAGCCAACTGTGGACCCCCAGGCCAGACCCACAACCACAGTCACCATTTTATCAAAACACAGGTACTCATTCATTTACATGCTGATGGCTCAAGTGGTCAAGAATCCACCTGCAATGCAGCAGACACAGGAGACGTGGGTTAGATCCCTGGGTCGGGAAGATCCCTTGGAGGAGGAAATGGCAACCCACTCTAGTATTCTTGCCTACAAAATCCTGGGGACAGAGGAGCCTGGCGGGCTACGGTCCATGGAGTCGCAAAGAGGGAGACACGACTGAGCACACACACAAATATCCCACGGGGAGGATTCACCATGATGCATCTTACTGTTTCCTCTATGTTGCTTCTAAACGGCCATTGTTATACATAATAAGCATAGCGAATATCTTTTTTTTGTATAAAGCATCTTCAGCACTTTGTATCGTTGATTCTAGGAAATGAAAGAGAAGGGAGTTGCAACAGAGGCCCCATGGCCCCCAGAGCCTAAAATATTTACTATTTGGCTTTCCCAAACAAAGCTGGCCAACACTGCTGACCAGCATTCACTCCGCACCTAGGAGGCTCCAGGCGCCCAGCTGGGTAGCGAGGATGTAACAGTGAGCAAAACCTGGTGAGCCTTTGTGGAGTTCAAGGTCTGGGGGCAGAGGGCTCTGCAGGACTCGGGTCCAGCCGCCTTTGTCAGGCGCATGCTCCTGCTCCAGGACTGCATCTTCTTACCCCAAATCTTCTGGCCCGACGTGCTGCAGAAGTATTCAGGTCTTAGATAACATGGTGCACAGGCCTCATGCTGCACAACACACCAGCAGAGCAGCACCCCCCACCCCCCTGAAATCACACGAAGGCACGTCTCTGCAGGGAAAGCCATGAAGATTCATGCTCTCCGGGAGAAGTCTAGACTCTAGTCAGTTTGGGTCAAGAATTCCCATGAAATTTGTTATAAAAACAACTTTTGGTTTTCAGAGTTTAGAATTTCGGATAAAGGATTTGGGGCTTGTACCGGGCACTGTTACCAAATGTGAACTGACTCCATTCCTTGGTCTTGGTTGGAGGTCCCCACCCTTGCAGGCTGCCCCCTCTCCTTGCCAAGCCTCCTGGCACAGGAAGCACACACAAGGCACAAAGAAGACACAAAATGAATGAATGCAGATCATCACAAATTCGTTTTTTTGTCCAAAGGACAGCTACCAATGTTACTGCTGAAAAATGTACAAAAGTAGTATTTAAACCCCAGCTTCATCTGCCTGCTCCACTGTCAGGAGCAGAGAGAAGCCATCAGAAATGAGAAATGTTTCCAACTCTACTCGGGACAAGGAAAATAAAACTGTTTCCTGGTCACTGCTGCTGCCTAACAGCAGGCAAATTAGATAATCTGTGGGGAGCAGGTGAGTAGGTGGTAGCCAAAACTGAAAACCCACGATCTCTCCCCTCATGTACCTCCTTGTGGCCAAAGTTTCATTGGAAATCTAAAATAATTTATCTCATCACAAATTCCTAACAGTTAATTAGAAAAATGTACTAATTGTATACAGATGAGACTGCTGGCTAGCATCACCAATTTACTCGACATGAATTTGAGCAAACTCCGGGGGATAGTGGACAACAGAGGAGCCTGGCATGCTGTAGTCCATAGGGTCACAGAGAGTCAGACATGACTTAGCGACTAAATAACAACTACTAATTGGATAATCTGGTTTCAGATGTTCTAATTATACTCCTGTGTGGGGGGTGTGGAATAAAAAAACATATATATATATATATATACACACAAAATAATAGCATTTCCCCCCCACAATCTAAAGTATCTAAAGTTTAAGACTGAATAAAAAAATCGCACACACCTCAAATCCTGACAATGAAAGAATATTTTAGTATGCATTTTAGTATCTATAAATAGATAATGCAGTTCTTCTGCATTAAAGGGTACTATTTGAAAAGAGATTTCAGTGACATTCCCATCCGATGTCCTGGAATTAAATGGATAGCTCCTTTTTTAAGGCAACACGGTTTTAATGAAAGGTCCTACCCTATTTCTTAATAAGAGCACGCCCACGAATGACTCCCATAAATTTCCTCATCGCCTGAGATTTCTAAACCAACCGCAAATTAGGAAAGAGGTGCTGGACACCGCTGGTGATCTGTACCAACACCCCGGCACTGGGCAGGTTTCTAGGAGGGGGTTTTACTCCAGGAGTGATGAGCAGACGTTCTTAGCCTGCCTGACACTAGACCTGGGGGAAGAAGGTCAGAGGGGATGGTTGCAGGGGGAAGGGACCAGCAGGTGAGAGACCCAGTAGGCAAGTATCTGGAAGGTGGCGGTGATCAGGGGGCGGGGCAAGCAAACCCTTCCAACCAACCGAGAGCCGCCTCGCCCTCCAGGACTATATTTAGTCAGGGCTGGCTACCCCAACAGGGCGGGGCCTGGGGGACGCCCAGGCCGGCCACCTGCACAAACCCCAGTGCCTGCCGCCCTGCCGGGGCGCGTCTCAGTGGGGACGTGCTGGGGCACCACGACTCCTGGGGCCGAGCCACCGGCATCCTCGCTGACATTTCCTCCAGCCCTCTGCCGGGCACGTGCCATCCATCTGACTGACAGATCTGGTCAACGACAAGGGAGGGGCCGTGCAGGGCCGCGGCCTGCAGGGACACTGGCCAGAAGAGTTAGTTTCACTTTCTAGTTTTCTTTCCCGGGTCGCCTCTCACCCAGACGGCAGAAAACGTCCTTGAAATGCCAAGAGAGAGAAATCTTCAAAAATGTTCCCTGTCCTTGTCTTTTTTTCTTTTTTTTCTCCCAAGGTCACTGTTTGCCTCTGAAGACCGGGTTAACAGCCTTTGGTGAAAACCCCAACTGCGGGACTTCGGTCCCCGGGGCTGCTGAGCCCTAATACGATTACACATCTAAATGCAATAAACGGGGCAAAGTGGTATTATTTTTCTGGGAAAAACCAACATCATAAAAGGGTCTTTATTGAATCAAGGGCCGGTGAACTGTTCTCTTGCCTAATTATGGCTCCCCAGTGAATGGGGCTGGGTTTCCAGGCAGGATGCCTTACAGCTCTCCGGCCCAAAGGGCGACGGGATATTTGTCAGGACTTGTCTCATTACAACAAAATCCATGAGAGGACGCGGGAAGGGAGGATGCCAAGGCAGGCTGACCGCAGCCCCCCTCCCCCACCGGCTCTGGAAACAGGGGGAGCTAGTTCTTGGGGCCCTACTTCTGTTTGAAGGCGTCTTCCTCCCCACTCCATCTTCACCTCTTCTGTTCAAAGTCAGGATCCTAGACCCTGCTCCTTCCACTGTCAAAGCTTAAGTAATTTCCCAGCATCCCAACACTTCCCACTTTATCCCCAGCTCTATAGAAAAGGCCCATTGTAGAAATGTGATATTTTGCCAGATGTTTTAACATTCAGCGATTTGGCCAAGGTTCGCATGCACCCAGACCTGGGCGACAAAGCGACCGCCTGCTATCCCCAGACATGGGAGGAGAGGCAGGGCTTGGGGCTAGAGAGGCTCAGCCCAGGGTGGGAGGAAGCCTCTGCACTGGCAAGCTGAGAGCAAGTGGGCTGGTTGACTTTTCCCAGATACACAGGGGTCTGGCCAGGCAAGTTGGAGACCAACATTTTGCTTATATGCAAGTCTTGGTTCCAAGTATCTGTTGAATCGCCCTCTTGGTTCCAAGAGCAAAGACACGGTTTTTTTTTTTCCATGTTCTTAAGCTCACAACAGCAAGCTCCCTAGGAAAGGATTCTCGAGAACAGTATCCTGACGCTCTCACTTCAGTTCAGTTGCTCAGTCATGTCCGACTCTTTGCGACCTCATGGACTGCAGCACGCCAGGCCTCCCTGTCCATCACCAACTCCCCGAGTTTACTCAAACACTCACACTTACAAGTGATCAAATGAACTCACAAGGGGAAGAATCTGTGACTTCACGCCCCACCCTCCCCTCTTAGGGTATACCAGGCCTATCTCTGCGAAGAAACGGGAACCCCCACGCCACCCCCACGTGGCTTTTTTTGCAATGTTTTCTCCCCAGACAGCAAAGCGGCAAGGAGGCTTGCCAGGCTCAGGGTGTACTTCCCTGAGGTTCCTTCGCTGGCCCCACAGATCCTGGGGTGAGCTACAGAGTCACTTAAGAACAGCCACTGGGACTCCCCCCACCACCCACTGGTCCCCCACCAAGAGCCTGGCAGCGTTTCACCCAGGCCTCCTTATGTGACCCCTGTATTGGACTTGTATCATCACTGATGGGGAAACAGTCCCAGCAAGGCAAGTCACGGGTCCAAGGTCACCCAGCTAGTCCAGGGTAGAGCCTGCAAAGCTATCGCCCTTTCCCCAACGCCTGCCTTCAGCCTCCTGCAAAACCAGGTACCGTCCGCATGTAGGCAGCGCTGCGACTGACTTGTTTTCAGAAGGGTTGGGGGAAGAGGTCTGCCTCATGGTGGACGTGGAGATAGCACTGAAAGACCCAAACTTAAGCCTCCATCACCGAGGAGAAGCCAGCGTTTCTCCTTGAGCCCCACACACCCCAGGGCAGAAATCCAGTGAGAGGAAGCTCGTTGCATGAGAATGAACCACAAAATCCTCAAAGACTGATCCAAATTTCCCAGCTGCACATCTCAGTTTTGCTCCCAACCCTCCCACGGTCTCAGCCCCATGCCCTCCTCTGCACCTCCGGGCAGACTGCCTCTGGGCTCCAGACCTTAGGATGTTTAGGCTACAAGGGGTATGCGCTGTATTTGGTGCAGACCCCACTTGACAGAGAAAGGGGGATCTCAGGCCCAGAGTGGCAGAGCTGAGATTAAAATCAGGCAATGGTTCTTTCCACATAGCACCTCCTTCCCCAGTCCTCCTGGGCAGCCAACACAAGAGGTCTGGCTCCAGGGCAATTTCAAAATTCCCCAGAGCCTGCCAGAGGGGAGGAGGGTGGGGGCGGAGGGAGTGCTCAGTGGGTGAGAAGTCACCTGTCCGGTGTCCCTGCAAACCCTGCCCACTGCCCTGGGCTGGAGGGATTAGGGTCTACCTCAACCTCCAGTTTGAAATGCAGAATAAAAACACCACTGAGCCATAAAAAGGGCTTTTCCTGGTGGCTCAGTGGTAAAGAATCTGCCTGCCAATGCAAGAGAGAGTGGGTTTGATCCCTGGTGGGGAAGATACCCTGGAGAAGGAAATAGCAACCCACTCCAGTACTCCTGTCTGGGAAGTCCCATGGGCAGAGGAGCCTGGCGGGCTACAGTCCATGGGGTCACAAAGTGACTAAAACAACAACAAGGCCATAAGTCCAAGGAAATCCTGATGTGTTAACTTCCCATGCTGATTACTCTGCAGCACTTTTCGGAATATCAAAGTATTTCCTTCCCCTCCCCCCTCGATTCTGCACCCCATTCAACTGGTCCCACTAGAGTGCATCAGGCTGGCCAAGTTGGTCAAGACGGCCCAGATGGTCAGTGAGTGAGCAGGCCAAGAGCAGTTGAGGCAATTCGCCTTTCCTGGGGGCCTTCTTGGGACCTTTGAGGCTGGACGCACGGCACAGTAAATGTGTGAGGTGGCCACTTCTGCACACCCAGGGTTCCTTTAAGGAAGCGGACCCACCTGTCTCCCTGTTCACAGCTCACTGGGGGCTGGCTCCAACTCAGGAGGCTCTATTGCACCTAGAAGGCTGAGCTTCCCGCTCCCTCAGCACCAAAGGCAGTTGTGAGATCCTGGGGGAGTCTTGCCCCTCAGAGTTGCAGCCTCAGCTATAATAAGAGGACACACCACACCCCTCATCTGCTCTCAGAGCTGGGGTACAGACAGGAGTGGGCAGGAGGGGCCATGACTATCTTACCCACGGGTTGTCTCCCCAGCCTGGCCCAGGCCCTGGCATGTGGTTGGTGAACAATAAGCTCCGACAGGGGAAGGGGGTCCCAGACATCACCCCACTTTAGGATTACAAAGCTGCTGTTCCCAGTGGGTTAAGTGACTTTCCCAAAGCCATGGGCTTATTCCAAATAAGAGGGACTCTCAAAGGTCTACTGGTATGTGCCAGGCACTCTGCCTGCGCTTTTCACAGAAGCCTTTCCACAGTGTTACAAGGGAGGTCTCAGAACCCTCGTGTACAACAGAAGACATTGACACAGAGAAGTTACTTGTCAAAGGCTACCCAGCTGGCAAGCGGCAGTTAGGAGGCCTCCAACTCGACCCCGCCAGGCTCCTCTGTCCATGAGGATTCTCCAGGCAGGAATACTGGAGGAGGTTGCCATGCCCTCTTCCAGGGGATCTTCCCACCCCAAGGATTGAACCCAGGTCTCCGGCATTGAGGGCAGATTCTTTACTGTCTGAGCCACCAGGGAAGCCCAACTCTAGCATATCTGGACCCCAAATTCACCTTTGTGGCCCTCACACTGGGCTGCTTCAAGAAAAGCTTTCATGGACCCCCAGTGGATCCCTGCTTCTGACAGCTGGGACATCCATGCACAGACCCGGATTGGGAGCGCTGTCCTTCTGTGTGAAAGAACAGAGACAGACCAAATATTTACCAGCCCATGAAGAGCCACAAACCGGCCTGACAGCAGAATCAACTCCGTGCAGGAATGAAGGCCAAGCTGTTGCTACAGAAAGTTGGGGGGGTGGGGGTGGGGGGCCAGGATCCTGACCGTTGCTGTCTGACAGCTTGGCTTTGGTCAGAGGAACTGAAGGAGACCTGGGGAAGCAGCTCAGAGGCTGTCTCTACAACTGCCACCGGAGAAACCCTGGAGGGATTTTCAACTATCAGAATTTCAACCATCAGAGTTGCTCGCTAGCCTTTTGGTAAGGCGGCGAGAGGGTCGGCCCCTCCCAACGCTCCTTTGTCCATTCAATTGGGCTGGACAAAAATTGATCTCTCATCTTTTCACAGGCTTGGATATTATTTTTCTTAAAAAAAAAAAAAAAAAAAAAGCTAAATGGGTGAGGTTAATTATTCACCAGGTTGCAATTTACTTAAGAATCAAGGGAATGCACATTTCCTTCCAGTAGGCAGGGGGATTTCACAGAATCTTCCCTGGGTCTCCCTGGGGGTCTGGCTAAAATCCTCCCCTCCCACCAGCTTCCCATCTTGCTTCCTGAAGGCAGCTCCGGGGCAAACAAGCTCCCCGTTTAAGCCACTTCCCCCACCAACTTTCTAGCTATCCAGCTTAGAGGGATGGATTGGGGTGGGGGTGGGGTGGAAGGAGGCAGCAGCCTCAGGAACCTTTGAGAATTCAAAAGGGGCGGGAAATCAGAAAGCTCTCAATTCCTAAATACAACTGCCTAAATCGCAGCATAGGTCGGCTGCTGGAGGCCAGGCCAGTCCAGCCTTGGGCTGGACTGATTCAATCACATCTTGCAAAGGAGAAAAAAAAAAACCCAAGGAAAAACCAAATCACTCACTCCCCCGCCCCAGAAATGAAGCTCGAAGGCGATTCCTAAAAATCCCTGTAACTCTGAGCAGCCCACAAGAAGGGGGTACAGACTTAAAGAGAAAATTGCCGGCCACCTGGGCACTCTCCTATTCCCAGGGATTTATGCCCCTCGTCCTCCGCGCCTGTCACCTCCTAGGTGGTTGCAAAGCTTTTCTGCATCTCATTGCTCCAGACCAGTCCTGCGGGTGTTTTACGACCATGCAATATTCTAGAGATTTCCACTTCATTTAAGATACTGATCCCCAGGGCTGAGAGAGGCATGAGTTCAAAGGGAGAGAACTCTGTTTTCCCAGCCTGACTCAGTACTCCGAACAGACCCTTTTCTTTAATTAGGGAAAACCCTCCGGCTGAGAGCTTCCCAGGAGGCTCAGTGGTAGAGAATCCGCCTGCAATGCAGGAGACCTGGGTTCGATCCCTGGTCGGGAAGATCCCCAGAGAAGGAATTGGCAACCCGCTCCAGCATTCTTGCCTGGAGAATTCCATGGACAGAGGAGCCTGGCGGGCTACAGTCCGTGGGGTCCCAAAGAGTCGGACACAACTTAGTGACGAAACAACAACCACCAACTCCAGCTGAAGTTCCCACCAGTCCCCTCCCAGACAATTTTCCCCAATACTGAGTATGTCTGTACGTTTAGAGGCATGGCCCTAAGGAAACTCTTTTCTCCCACAATTCTGGCGTTTGCACGCTCCACGGGTTACAGTTGGCAGGACAAAGCTCACATGGAAAAAATGCTGGTCAACAGCAGTTCCGGGCTCTGCCCACTCCCAGGTTTTGCCCACTCCTGGGCTCACAAACGGGCCCAACCCTACCTGGGTGACCCCACAGCCCAAGGTGTCCCCTCCATTCAGGCCCCCACATGGCCACTGGAACAGGGACACAGGTGTGGGCAGGATTCCTGGGAGGTCTCCTCCACACCGGCCCACAGAAGTCAGAGAAGATTCTGGAAGAACCTTCCACAGCCTTGAGAGAGGTGGGCCAACCTGGCAGGGCAGGTTTCTCCCTCCTCCCTGCTTCCAGAAATCTATCCTGTTTTCCAAAGATGGGAAGAAAGGGGCCCAAAGAGCCCTATTTTGTCAACTGGCCCTTCGCACGGTTCAGGTCACCTCCCGGCATGTTCCCAAATGTTTTCCCAAGGTCCCCATTGCCAAGACAGCCCAAACACAATACAAACAAAAATAAAAAGAAAGTTCCAACACCAAGCAGACGCAGAGGTTTCAGGGGTTACTGGGGTTTTTCTTTTGCAGGAGGAGGTAGAAACAAAGTTATTGGATAAACAGTTTAAGAACGGAATTTCAGCAGAAAACTTTAAGAGGACTGGGGGGGGGCGGGGGCGGTTCAGCACAATGTTGCCTAGGTCAGGGAACAAAAGCCTGGCCATTAAGAACACACCCACAAATATGTATCTTTAAAGAAATGGTAGTGGAGCTCAGAGAGAGGGGCTAAACCTCCACATCCCGGCCCGTATTCCCGGGGCAACTCTAGTCCTCGCGCGGTCCTCACCACCCTCAAGCTCAAGGTGGAGGCTCCGGAAAGCCCAGCAGGGCAGGGCCCCGTAGGCGAATCGGCTCGGGCGGGGAGAAAGCGGGGCGCCGTCTCTCCCTTCGCTCCAGGTCGGCCGCGGCCAGGATCCGGCTCCACCCGGAGGACACCAACCGCCCGCAGGGACCAACTCGAACCTCCGAGGGCGTTCCCACCGCTCCTGCCAAGCGCAGGGATCCCTCGAACCTTCCACACACGACGCGCGGCGAGCGCGCCCCGCCACCCCGTCTCCGGTGTGGACCCGCGAGGTGCGGCCCGGCCCGGGTCCCCGCCCCATCTTGGGAGCCGAGCTCGCGTCCGCCCCGGAGAAAACGGCGAGGGGCGAGGAGGAGCCGTCGGTCCTGGGGGCCGAGGACTGGGACTTTGTAGGCCAGTTGAACCGACACCTTCATCTCGCCCGCAAAGACCCAGCTCTCAGCTCCCGCGCGTCTCGGATTCCGGCTGCGCCCCCGACGGGCTTCCTGGTGGATCCGGCCGCCCACTTTCCACGCGCTTGAGAGCGAGCGAGCTGAGGCGCTGGGTTTTCCCCAAGCGGCATCCCCCAAAGGCGGCATCCCCCAAAGGCGGCATCCCCCAAAGGCAGCATCCTGCTCGCCTGACGTCCACCAGCCGGCTCCGAGACCAGCCCTCGAAGAGTTACACGACGCCCAGCGCGCGGCGGCGTCCGGGCCGCCGGGGCGCAGGCCGAAGGACAGGGCTGGGGCGGGGGAGGCGCGGGGACCTAGCCTTTCCCCACCCTCCACCGCCAGCCGAGCGCAAGAGTTCCATGCAGAGAAACTTCGCCAAGATCCCACGCCGCGCCCGCAAGGCCCAGCGCCGCACCGCCTGGGTTACCTGCGCTCAGATCCGCCGCGCGCAAGGCCGGCCGGGCCGCTCGCACCGCAGGCCGTGCCCCGCGCTGCATCTGGGGGTCCGGGGGCACATCCGCCAGTCGGGCCCAGCACCCCGACGTTCCAGGGCCCCGCGCAAGCCAGGCCGGGGGCCGGGGCCTCGCTCGACCTGCCCGGGACCTGGGGGCGGCCGCCGCCGCCTCCCCAAGGAGCGCGAGCCGGGCGCCGCGGGGAGAGGAGCGGGGCGGCGAGACCCCTCGAAAGTTGGGGGAGTTCCTCCCGCTGGCGGCGCGGCCCGAGCTGGCTCCACGTGCTGGTGACACATCAGGAAGGCTGCGCGCCCCACGGCTCCAGGCGGGCGGACGCGGCCAGCGCCCGCCCGCACCGCCTCCCGGAGCCCGGAGGACGCGCCCCGCCCCGGCCCGCCCTCCGCCCGCCCCTCGGCGCCGCCGCCCCCGCCGCGGGCTGCCGAGTCCGCTCCAGCCGGCAGCACCGGCGGCACCCGCGGGAGGACACCCGGGCGGGGTCGGGGGGCACTGGCGCCCCTTGCCCTGGCCGTCCGCGCAGCCCCGGGGATCGAGTCCGGCCTCGGGCTGCCAGACTCGACAGTCTCCAGTGCCTTCCTCCCAGGCACGCAGCGCTTCCCGCCCCCGAGCTCCAGTAATTTTCCCTTTTCCTCCTCTGACCGGTCGGAGGCCGCTGCCAGCGCTTCCTCCCTCGAAGGCCGGCGCCGAGAGCCCCCTGCCGGCCGCTCCGCTCCCGGGCCGCGTCCCCTGCCCGCCTTAACCTCCCCACCGGGAGCCTGCGGGCCGGGCCAGGCCCTTCTCCTGGGCAAATCAAAGTGAAAGTGAAGTCGCTCAGTCGTGTCCGACTCTTTGCGACCCCATGGACTGTAGCCTACCAGGCTCCATCCATGGGATTTTCCAGGCAAGAGTGCTGGAGTGGATTGCCATTTCCTTCTCCAGGGGATCTTCCCGACTCAGGGACCGAAGCCTGGTCTCCCGCATTACCGTCTGAGCCACCAGGGAAGCCTGGGCAAATCAAGGAGATACTAAATGTAAGACGCCGAGCACTGTACCCTGCCGCACTATTTTTGAAATGTTAATTTTCCACGCCCCCTTCCAGTGGCTTGACCACCGCCTCTCTTCCTTGCGGTGCTGTCCTAAAGGAAAACTCGAGGTCTTTAGCGGGGAGGGAGGGAGGGAGGAAGGAAGGACGAACCGAAAAGCCTCGAGGCCGAGGGAGAACTTTCCCAAGGCTGGAGAGGGGTTGGAATTCAGTGGAATCCGCACTGGTGAGAACCTGCTGCCTCACTCTCATCTCTGGGGGCACCAGGACGTGGGGGAGCAACCGCCTGCCTCATCTGAGACTAGTCAGGAGCGTCCCTAGGCCTTCACCAAGATCCCTATCCTTAAGACGGCCGGGACTCCAGGGACCACGGCAGAGGATGAGAAAGCTCAGTCACTCAGTCCTGTGCAACTCTTTGCCACCCCATGGACTGTGTAGCCTGCCAGGTTCCTCTGTCCGTGGGATTTCCCCAGGCAAGAACACTGGGGTGGGCTGTCATTTCCTCCTCCAGAGGATCAAACTCGAGTCTCCTGCATTGGCAAGCAGAATCTTCCCACTGAGCCACCTGGGAAGCCCATGGCAGAGGGAGTGATGGCTAAACCTAAGTAATGACTGAGGTTGAATTTCCCCGCCTCTCTTCAGAGAGAGCCTTGGAGTCAGGTTTAATTTAAATAATGAGACATGCCTGCTTGTGGCCTGGGATAGATATTGGCTATGGTCCTGTTTTCTCTTTCCTGGCCTCACTAATCCAAATCATGCCTTAAAACCTCACTGTGGTGGGGGCTGAGTGGTTTATCCACTCAATTAGCCAACTCGCCCCCAACCTGACATGGAGACCCCAGCACAGTACAGACAGATGTGCAGAAGCAGGTGCATCCAGGAAAGCAGATCTGAGAGGATGGAGGGCAGATGGCGGTCAGGCCCAGCAGAGGTGCCCAGTGCTGGGGCCCAGCCAGCCGCCGGCCCCAAGCCTCTGTAATCCCCATTTTGTGAGAGCCCAGGATAAGAAGGGAAGAAAGAGGAAGATGCCCTGACATTGCTGGTGATGCTGCGGGTGCTGGCGGGGGTCTGAGCTTCGTGCTCTGCTTTCTCTTTCTCTTTTATTGCTCTTTCTAAATCTGACAGACCCTTTGGATCGCTGAGACTCGAGGAGTCTGGAGGAGCCGGTGTCCTGGGGGGATGAAAGGGCAGGGATGTAATGGGTTTACCCCAGCGCTGATCCCAGAGAAACCCGCAGAAGATTAAGATTTGCTCCCAGAGCTTGAAATCTCCCTGCTACCCCCTGACCACATCAAAGGACATGACGGTGGGGGGCGCCTAATCCCATCAATGGAATCAAAGCTGGACAAGAAAGGAAATTCTGAAAACTTGTGCAGCGTCAGGACATGGCTCACAAGAGAAAAGATAAGATACAGCAGGGCCCTGGCCTCCTCCACTAAGGGGTTACGTCCCAGGAAAGGTCCTGAATCAGTCCACAAGCAGACAGGGCCTGCTGTTTGCTTCCTTAGGTGCCCGCTGTGGGAAGATCAACCACAAGAATTCAGAGACTGGGCAGTAGGGCCGGGCCTGCCTCCAAGGACAGAACGGGACCCTGAGAGCGCTGGACTCATCTGTGTCTCACAGTTTCGGTGGCTCCCAGCTTTCAGAAAATCTTTTCAGAAAGATGCTCCTTTTACCACTGTGTCCCTAAAGGCTGGTGTACATATGTGAGATGGTTTTAGGTTAAAAAAACAATGTAATAGGTATTTTTTTATTTCATGAATATTGTTATCATGATGAGGTTCAAATAAGCTAACTCAAAGACCAGTATTTAGCAAATAAGACTGAGCGAGCATGTGAGAATACAACAAGTGGTATTATCTCCGGCAAAAGTGATGACAGTGTGTTAGTGGCTCCATCGGCTCCAGTTGTTTTTGATCCCATGGACTGTAGCCCACCAGGCTCCTCTGTCCGTGGAATTCTCCAGGCAAAAATACTGGAGTGGGTTGCCATTTCCTTCTCCAGGGGATCTTCCCGACCCAAGGATCGAACCTGGGTCTCCTGCATTGCAAATTACTGATTAGAAAAACCGCTCCTTCCAACCATCTTTAGAGAAGCATTGCCTTGGAAGCGTGGCTTTCAAACTTTCAGCCATGCCTCATGGGAGGAAATATATATATGTTTATAAAATGTTTTATAAAACCATTCTTATGCACTCAAATTACTTGATGTTAATCGCACTCAAATTATGTGATGTTAATCCATTCTGTTCCATGTTAAAAAAACAAAAAACAAACAAACAAAAAAACCAGCTGCTTGCAAGCTATTCAATTTACTTCATGATCCACTCATGGGTTACCTCCTACAGCTTGAAAAAGCCTGCCTTAGAGAACAGGCCATGATGATAATGATTGCAGCTCTCAGTTGGTAAGAAAATTTTCAGTGCCAAGACCCTGTGCTAACAGCTTCTCTGTACACTCTCCCAATGACTCTAGGTCAGAGGTATTATTATTGCCCACATTTTACAGGTGAAATTACTTGCCAGGGTCAGTCGGCCAGTAAGTGCAGACGGAGAGCAGCCCCCCTCCACCCCGGTCTACCGCACTCCCCACCAGCATCTCCCAGGAAAGTACCTCAGAAGCGGCCAGTTCACACAGCTCTGCTCTGACCCTCCCTCCACGTCTGCCCTGCGGCTCCTCCCATTGCCCCCACCCCCACCATCCACACAGCTACGGAGTCCGGCTCCTAAACAAGCTAACCTCAGAGCCCCCGAGATGAGGGTGGGAGTGCGGGTGTGACATAGAGGGTTGTCTCTGCCACCTTGCCCTACACACCCATCCCCGTGGCTGGGAGGGATCAACCTGCCTAGGGGTAAAAATCCCACAGATCGGGGGCCACTGACCTTATTCTCGGGCTTCCCTCCCTCTAGATTCTTCCCTAGGCCTCTCCCTGCTGCTCTGTTTGAAACAGCAGCCCCCTTTCCATCACTTATCCCCAACTCGGCCTTTCTCTCCTTCCATACCCCTCCTCCCCTCGAACGTGCCGTCTTGTTTCCTCATTTGCATACGTTCCGTCCCCCTTGCTGATTTTGCCTCCGACTCCCCGGATGCGAGCGCCGCAGGGGTAGGACGCTTCCCCTCTTTCATTTACCACCACTGTACCCCTGTCCACATAAGCCACTCTCAGCAAAGATGTGCTGAACGCCTTTCAGTCCTGCACATACTACCCTGAGAACTGTTTTGCCATTGCTGGATGGGTCTGGCTGCCCCAAACCCTCCCCCATCCAAGGCCCACTCTGGACACACACAGAGACACAGCCACACTCTAACACCTTCTGATTTCACCCATTTCCTCTCGGAGGGTGACTGCATTCCTCCCAGGGCAAGAGGGCCACATTCATTGTGGCCTCCAAGGCCCAAACCATGCAAGGTATTTAATATTAACCCCATATTCCAGTCCTGATTCTCTGCTAATAATGAATATGTGCCATCTCTCTAGGAGGGCATAAAGCCCTGTGACGTGCCAGGGCAGGAATAAGAACTCTGATTTATGGATGCAGAAACTGGGCTTGGGGAGATGAAATGGTTTACCCAAGGTCACTCTGTAGGAGTTCTTCTGCCTCAAACGTCCTCCTCTGGACCATCCAGCCTATCCAATGTCACGGTTGTGCATAGGCAGGGTTGTGCTGTGTTCTTTTCAATTTCCCGCCACCAGTCAGACAGAGCTTGGACTGCCCCGGTGATCGAGTGGATAAGAATCCACCTGCCAGTGCAGAGGATATGAGTTCTATCCCTGCTCTGGGAAGATTCCATGCCATGGAGCAACTAACCCCATGCACCACAACTCCTGAGCCCGCATTTCAGAGCCTGCCAGTCGCAACTACTGAGCGCATGCCTAGAACCTGTGCTCTGCAACGAGAGAAGCCGGCAAAATGAGAAGCCCACTCTCTGCAACTAGAGTAGCTCCTGCTTTCTGCAACTAGACAGCTTGCACACAGCAATGAAGCTCCAATGCAGCCAAAAATAAACACAAAAATAATATTTATAAAACAACACTAAAAAAAAAGATCTAGGAGCTTGTATTCTGGGGAATCCAACTGTTGACAGGGAATTTCTGTGTCCCTTCCCTGCCTCTGCAGCCTGATATTGGAGTCAAGCCTAATGATTTTGTTCACTATGTGCTTTTTCTGCTGATCAAGGGTGAATATTACAAGAGAGAAAAGGACCGGCTTGGCCCACAGGCTGGCAAAGAGATGAGCCATCTCCTGGGTACATGTCAGGTTATCATCAAAGATGATTTTTCCCAGCAGATTTGGCCCATCCTGCAGAAAATCTTAACCTATGTGATGAAGGTAGTGCTTTCTGGATGACCCTGAACAAATCATTTCCCTTCTCTTTGCCTGTCTCTGTGGCTATCTGAGAGGTTTGGGAGATTGCTTTCATTCCTGTCAGTCCATGATTCCAAGATGGCAACTTCTGTCCCAAAGGATGGGATTGTACCTTTAGTATTTGCTTATAAAATTATCAACAGGAATATTGGCTTCTTAATTTGAAATTCCATTTTATGCGCAAGGTCAGTGGTGGGATGGGGGGCTAAGGGGGAGAAAAGCACCTCTCCCTGTTTAGATGCAACCTAGATTATGATATTTGAGTGTCAGTGATGATTGCTGATGCTGAAGCTGAAACTCCAGTACTTTGACCACCTCATGCAAAGAGTTGACTTATTGGAAAAGACTCTGATGCTGGGAGGGATTGGGGGCAGGAGGAGAAGGGGACGACAGAGGACGAGATGGCTGGATGGCATCACTGACTCGATGGACGCAAGTCTGAGTGAACTCCGGGAGTTGGTGATGGACAGGGAGGCCTGGCATGATGCGATTCATGGGGTCGCAAAGAGTCGGACACGACTGAGTGACTGAACTGAAGTGATGATTGAATGAGGGTAGAAGTAGCTAGGATTGTTTGCGGTGCTCTGGCAAATTCCTGTTCAACCTCCAAAGCCCAGCCACATCGTCACTTCCTACACAGGAAGACCTCCCCAACCCTTCAAGCAGGGTCCTCTCTTGTAAGAAGGCTCTTTTCTCTATCCCAGGTGCTGGAAACACAGACACCAGTGAGACACAGTTCCAGTCCTGAGGGGCCTCCCGGCTATGGTGTGAAACACACAGAGGTCTCCCATACAATAAGCTGTGAGTCATTCTCTGGGGGAATCAGATTTCTCAGAGGCTGTGATACCTGAATCTTGCCAAAGGGATGGAATTTGAACCAGTGACTAGATCTAGCCACTAATTTGCAGGCAATACCAAGGACAGAAGAACTTGAACTGCACTAACAGTCTGCAGTCAGCAAAGTCTAGACTATGGGAAACTCTCCAGGTCAAATGGGCCGGATTCCTCAACAGACACACTGCAAGGAAATCAAAGGGAAGGAAACGAATTCTAGTGATTGGAGGGGAAAAAAAAAAGCTTAAAAGCTTTAAAAAAAATTTTTAAATGCACAAAGTTCAACTCCAGGTTGTAAGGATATAAAGACGCACAATGAAGTGATAAGTTAAAAGGCAAGAAAGTGATTACTATAAAAGTAGGGAGTATGGTTGCTTCTGGCCGTCAGGGGGTTGTGACTGGGGGGAGGGCACACGAAGGCGTTTTCTGAGTGTCTGATAAAGTTCTCTGACCTGGGTGGTGTTCTTCTTATAACTCATTAAGGCATTCACTTGATTTGTGTGGTTTCTAAAACTGTGATTTATTGTACAATAAAGATTTAAAAATAGATATCTCCAGGCTGGAATATTGGACGAAAACTGACAGCACGAGGCAAAATATATCTACTTGCCAAATTCTGCTTTTAAGTTAAATAATATTCGCTCGCAGGAAAGAATCGGCCTGACCTAAAGTAGCTGATATTTTTAAAAATATCTTGGAGGTTTCAGCCGCCCACAAATGGCTGTGCCTGCCTACGTGGCTCTTTAAGTGTAGTCTCAGAGGCCCTGTGTTTTTCCTAGATCTTGCGGGGGAGCCACTGTGGGGAGGTCTGAGCAAGGGGAAACTAATGGGGGAGGGGTTGGGGGGGGATTTGCAGCTCTGGTCCTGCCCATCAGGGAGGACTGGCTGTTACTCCGGATGGAGGAGCCAGGGCTGTATAGTCTCATCACGAGGGCATCATGTCCAAGCCCTACTGTGAAATTCACTACTTTGGCAGCCATGAGAGAGAGAGGGTGGGGTGGGGCCCCTGAAGGCCTCTCCCTGTCCTCCCCCTCCCCCTACCTTGCTTCTCCAAGGGCCAGGCTCTGAGAAACTTAGAATTTCAAGCCGCTTAGAAAACACCTCTTTCAACTCTCGAATTTTGCAACCAAGAAAGTTGAAGTCCAGGGTGTACAAGTGATTTAACAGGGTTCAAGCAGTAGACACCAGGCCTCCCTGGTGGCTCAGATGGTAAAGAATCTGCCTCCAACATTTGATCCCTGGGTCAGGAAGATCACCTGTAGAAGGGCATGGCAACCCACTCCACTGTTCTTGCCTGGAGAATCCCATGGACAGAGGAGCTTGGTGGGCTACAGTCCATGGGGTCCCCAAAGAGTCGGACAGGACTAAGCGAGTAACACTTTCACACACGGCAATAAACTCAATACAAGTGTCCCATTCTGCTTCTGCGCTCCCTTCAAGCATGGCGGTGAGTGTAGGGACCTGTGGGCCTACAAGGTAACTGCCGGGCCTCTTGGCTCACCCTGGTGCTTGTATTGGACATGTCTCTCCTCCTCCACCTCCTCTCACCAACATTGACCTGGGATACGTATTCGACCCCTGCCTCTGGCTTGTTACCTCTGGGTTCCCCCATGTTTCCCCCAACATCTGTATGCTGACCTCTTCTGTACCTTGACCCTCTTTTATTGACTTTGGCTCGACTCATCCACCCCTCCACCCCGCTCTGTTGGGGTGGAATTCTCTGTTCCAGCAACAGCAGGAAACCCAGTGTCCAGCCTCCAAGTTCCTTCTCATCAGGAATCCAAGCTGAGGGACAGTATTCAAGGCCACAACCAGGAATCCAGGACCTTTCCCTTTTGTATCTCATAATGACTGGAGTCTGAATGTCTGGAAAATCGATCTGCACTTAGTCACAATTCCATGATGACACACAGCATTCCATTCAAAAACCAAGCGCAGGGGCTTCCCTGTGGTCCACTGGTTAAGAATCCACCTTGCAGTGCAGGAGACATCCCTGTTCCAGGAAGATCCCACCTGCCACGGGGCAGCTAGGGCTGTGAGCCACAACTACTGAACCCGTGTGCTGCAGCTACTGAGCCTGCACGCCTGGAGCGCATGCTTCACAAGCAAAGCCATTGCAGTGAGAAGCCTGTGCACTGCAAGCAGACAGTAGCCCATGCTCGCCACAACCAGAGAAAGCCTGCACACAACAACAAAGACATAGGGCAGCCGATAAAGAAATAAGCTAACAAAAAAAAAGAAAACTTGTTTTTTTTTTTTAAAGCACCAAGCACAAGTCTTCTGTTTATTGGAATCTTAGAGGGAAAGATCAGTATATTTATTTCCATGCTGCCTGAGCCCTAGACACTGCCCTAGATAGACTCTGCTGACTTCCAATCCACCTGACGCTCCACGTAGTCAACTGTGCAGTGGGACCAGCAGAAAGTTGTGTTCTGCGGTCACATCAACAGAAGTATCAGATGCAGAATGAGGGAGGTGAAGTTCCCTTAATAAGACTACACCTGGAGTAGAATTGGGTTAGCCCAAAAGGTTCGAGTTTTTCCATAAGATGTTATAGAAAAAACTAGGACGAGCTTTTGGGCTCACCCAATATTTCCAGTTCTGAGGGTCACAACTAAAGAGGGAGCGTATCAGGAATGAGACGCACTGCTGCTGCTAAGTCAATTCAGTCAGGTCCGACTCTGTGCGACCCCATAGACGGCAACCCACCAGGCTCCCCCGTCCCCGGGATTCTCCAGGCAAGGACACTTCCTTCTCCAGTACATGAAAGTGAAAAGTGAAAGTGAAGTCACTCAATCGGGTCTGACTCCTAGCGACCTCATGGACTGCAGCCCACCAGGCTCCTCCGTCCATGAGTACTGGAATGGGGTGCCATTGCCTTCTCCCATAAGACGCACTAATGTCATATTAATTGGGTTGTTGATCCTAGAAATGACTTGGGGAGTGTCATCACTGGCTACGGGCCAGATTCAAGGGATCACACAGGCAGGCGCCAGACTTCAAGGATCAGTTTCCCAAGGGCTGGGAAAGGGAAAAGGCGCCCTCCAGCTGAACGATCCGGGTGGTTTCGTGGACAAGAGAGACAGCGAGCACTGTGTGGAGAATTCAGCTTTCAAGCCCAAACCAGAAAACATCAATCCATAAACGCAAACCCCCGTTCTGGAAAGTTCTCCCACCCCTCAGGCGGCGCAAAACCAGCGAGACCGGACCTATGCCCCGCACCCCATCTATCGCGGGCGACACCAGCGCCTAGTGCGGGCTTTAGTGTCCCCACGGGTAACGCAGGAATCTCAGGCCAGCCTCGCCCTGCGCACTGCGGCGGGGTGATGGGGCTCCGGGGAGAGAAGGCGCAGAGCGGCGGGCGAAGCGCGCCCCAGTCGGGGCTCGCGAGCCGCGCGAACTGGCCCGGCCTGCGCTGGTGACCGCGGAGCCTAGGGATGCAGGGGGAAGGGTGGGACTCGAGGAAGCCAGAACAGACATGAAAAGTAAAAACAAAAGAACGCCACGTCATGGAGGAAGTGGGCAGCACACGTGGGACGCTAAAGCTCCCACGACCAAACCCACACCCTCAAAGGGCAGGCACGGACGGGGTTCGAACCCGCGATCTTCGGTTTACGAGACCGACGCCTTACCACTTGGCCACCGCGCCTGACAGCCAAGGGAGCGGTGGAAGCTCTCAGTGGAGGGGAGGCGGCGCAGGCGCGGGAGGGGCGGTGCCTCGCCGCCAGCTCCGCCCCCGGCCCCGCCGCCCGGCCCTCCAGATCCGCGGGCCGGGACCCGGCTCTCCCAGCTCCTGGGGCGCGCTGAGGGCGGAGACTGGGCGCCCCCGGTCCCCTGTTCTGCCCGCGGTAGGCTGCGAACCCACAGCGCCAGCCAGCCGGGCTCCGCCCCGCCTCCGGCGCCCGCAGGGGCGCGGCGCCTGCGGAAAGGCCCGCGGGGGGATTCGAAAGAGGCGGCGGCGGCGGGCGGAGAGAAACCGAGACTGACGCCTGCTACGGAGCCGAAGCGGGGACGGCGGCGGTGGCCGGCGAGCCAGGGCAGGGCGTCCGCGCTGGCGTCTCAGCCGGCTCCGCGCGCCGCCGTGTGACCTTGGCCGGGTCATTTCCACCCCATCAGCAAGATACTGGGGGCAGCGCGCGGGAGCCCAAACCGAGTGCACCGGGAACGGAGTGGGCTAGAAGGGCGGTGTAGGCACGGACGAGACTAGTCCCCGGAGGAAGATTCAGGGAGCCGCAAGGGATGGGGGCCGGGCTGCAGGGACGAAGGGAGGTGAGCGAGCCTCCCTGACCCCGAGGGGCCGGTCACTAAGCAAAACCACCTTCGGTTGCTCTCGCCCTTCACTCCCCCGGCACGGGCCTCCTGCTGGAAACTGGGAGTAAACATCTGTTTAGACCCGGTGGCCTGGCCCAGGAGGGCGGATGTAGGCGCACATGGAGATGCCCCAGGGATGTTCCTGGGGACAGTGCTAGAATGACCTGAATGGAGGTGTCTGGTTGCCTGAAAGGAGTGATCCAGATTCAAAGGAATCAGCAGAAACAGCACAAAAGGACGTGTGATTTTCAGATGTAGAACAAGGCGTACCGTTTACTAAGGCAAAGGGACAGATACCAAGTAAAAATTAAAAACATTAGAAAAATAGAGAGGGGGAGACTGGAGTTAAGAAACCAAAGGGACTTTAATGTTTAGTTTCTATTGTGTGAAAGAGGAAAAAAAAAAAAAAAAAGCTGAGGATGGAGATATGAGTGTTTATTATGATACTGTAGGTTTTGTATTTTCTTTAAAAAGGAAGGAAAGGAATCTCCTGGTGGCCTAATGGTTAGGATTCCAGGCTTCCACTGCAGTTGGGCAGGGATTCCATCCCTGCTTGGAGAACTAAGATCCTGCAAACTCCCACAAAATAAATGACAAAGGGAAAAAAAAAAGTAAAGGGGCTTCCCTGGTGATCCAGTGGTTAAGACTAGGTGCTTCCACTGCAGGGGGCATGGATTCTATCCTTGGGTGAGGAAATAAGATCCCATAAGTGGTGTGATAAATAAAAATGGGGAAAAAAAATTTTAAAAAGAAAAGAAACTATGTCCCTCTCTGTCCTTGTTTGGCCTGTGGCCATAGGGTCTGTTGCAGAAGAGGTGAGTGGGATGGATGGGGAAGAGGTACCCTGTTGTCCAGGCAGTGTGTGGTCAACTGCCAGCCTCCACAGCGCCCAGCGCTCCTGCACAGCAGTGTCAGAGAAGGGGACATAAGTCAGACCTATCCACCATTGATGACCCTGCCACCTCCACCATCAAAGTCATTCTTATTTGTTGAACTTTTTAAAAAGTACAGCAAGTATAGTTTGGAGATTTGCGGAAACTGAGAAAAGCTATGGGTTTCCCCTTATGGCTCAGCTGGTAAAGAATCCGTCTGCAATGCGGGAGACCTGGATTTGATCCCTGGGTTGGGAAGATCCCCTGGAGAAGGGAATGGCTACCCATTCCAGTATTCTGCCTTGGAGAATTCCATGGACAGAGGCGCCTGACAGGCTACAGTCCATGGGGTCATAGAAAAGCTGTAAAAATTACAAGCATTTTAAAGTGTACAGTCGTGGTAACTATAGGCTATGTGATATCTCTGGAACATTTTCATCTTGCAAAATGGAAACTCTATAAACACGGAGCAGCAATTCCCCCATTTCTTCTCCCCCAGCCCCTGGCAACGACCATGGTTCTAAGAACTGAACTGCTCAGGGTACCTCATAGAAGTGGGATCATACAGTGTCTTTTTGTGACTGACTTCTTTGAGCATAAATAAGGTCCTCTAGGTTCATCCATGTTCATCTGCATATGACAATTTCCTTCAAGGCTCAGTATTCCATTGTAAGTTTATCCATTCATCTGTCTTTGGACCTTTAGTTTACTCCTACCTCTTGGCTATTGTAAATAATGTTTCAGTGAAGGGGGCCACTGTGTGCAAATATGTCAAGTCCTGTGTTCCCTTTTGCCTCATTGCCGCCGAGAAAGCAACATGGGTCACCAGTAGCTCTACTGGAGCCATCTGAGAAAATCCCGGTCATGGTTCTCGCTCTTGCTGGGTCTGATCCAGAAATACGGCCTCTATATGTGCCACCAGTGTTCCGCCAGTATGCAAAGGACATCGGCTTCATTAAGTTGGACTAATTGAACTTCCTTAAATGGATCATTCAGCACATCTACCTAATGCAGAAACAATACTAGCTCTTTGTGTATAAAAGTTTAAAAACTTAAAAAAAAAAAAAGATCCTGTATTTAAAATATATACCCAGAAGTGGGAATGCTGGATCATATGGTAACTATTTTTAATTTTTTGAGGCACCTCCAAACAGTCGTCTGTAGTGGCTACGCAATTTTACAGTCCCGCCAACTCTGCACAAGGGTTCAAATGTCTCCATATCTGTGCCCATACTTGTTTTGTTTTTATAGTGACCATCCTAAAAAGCGTGAGGTTGTACAATTTCATTGCGGTTCGATTTGTGTTTCCCTGATTAGTGATGGTAAGCATAGTTTCATAGACTTGTTGGCCATTTGTTTATCTTCTTGGAGAAATGTTCAAATTCTTTGCTAACGTTTAAATCAGGTTATTGGGTTTATGGGGGTTTTTGCTTTCTCAGTTCTGGTTCATCTATTCTGGATGTTAACCTCTTGTCACATACATGGTTTGCAAATACTTTCTCCCATTCCTTAGCTTGTTTTTTCACTCTTGTTTCCTTCAGTGTACTGAAGTTTTCCACGTGCTATAGTCCCATTTGTCCGTTTTTGCCCTTTTTTGGTGACATTAAGTAATCATTGCCAAATCAAATGTCCTGAAACTTTCCCCCTTTTTCTCCTAAGGGTTAGATCAACACAGGTCTTATTAGGTCTTTAGTCCATTTTGGCTTAATTTTTGCGTATGGTGAAGGTAAGTGCAAAGCTTCATTCCTTTGCCTGTGGATATGCACTTTTCCCAGCACCGTTTGTCGAAAGAGGGGAAGATTTTTAAAAGCAAACAAGGGAGAATTCAAAAGACCCGTAGTCTTACCACAAGAGAGAAGCACAGTGCCCGCATTCTTGTATGTATAAAACACACAGTTCATTCATTCTGAGATACATGTTTTTTCCTTACTTTTTAACAAATTAGAAGTCAGTATGACAATTGATTACAATTAATGGAATCTTACAGTTAGCAATTTTTAGTGGCACATAAATTTTTAAAATCAGATTTGATGAAATGCACTATATATGTAATAGTTAGGAGAGACAGGTTCATATTCACATTAGTGTATTTCATGGTGTCCTCACTTTTCTCACCATAGTAAGGTGAGCACATCCTACGTCCTTAAAAGTGGATCATTTCACAGCTTGTAACAGGTGTACAACCCTGGGGCAGGATGTTAGAAGAAGCTGTGCATCGGGAGGCTCGGAGGGGTGATATAGTAACTGCGCTTTCCACTCAGTTTTGCTGTGGACCTAAAACTGCTCTAAAAAACTAGTCTATTTTTAAAATACCTTAAAAAAAAAAAAAAAAAAAACCACTTTAAAAAGTAGTTAATCCTTGATCCTTTGTTCTGCTCCCTGCTATGCGTCAGGGCCAACCCTGAGCTGCCCTGGGGTTGCTCCTTGGAGGGGTCCCTGTGTGCCTGCCCAGGTCTACTTCTCAGCTGGGTAGGCCCAGGAGCCTGACTTTCGTTCTTCCAGGAATGAGCAGCCAAAAGAGCATGGCCTAACTTCTATTTCCTAAATGCATGTGTACCATTTTTAATAGAGAGCTTTGGCCTTGGGAAAGATGCTCAGAAGCTTGACTGCAAGGTGAGAGCTGGTTCCAGAACACCAGCTCCTCGCTGACCATCAGGTCATACCTGTTTGCATGTAATGCAGTCATAAAATCATCCAGTCATTCAACAAATCCTCGCTGAGCACCTACGAGGGGCCAGACTCTGTTCTCAATGCTGGGGCTGTAGCAGTAAACTAAGCATTGCATCTATCTGCCCTCACGAGCTTTCTTTAATATTTATTTTTGGCTGCACTGGGTCACTGCTGTGAGACAGCTTGAGGGCTTTAGAGCAGTGGCTCAATACTTGTGGTGTATGGGCTTAGTTGCCCCATGGGATCTTCCCGGGCCAGGAATTGAATCTGTGTTGCTTGCCTTGGCAGGCAGATTCTTAATTCTTAACCAGTGGACCACCAGGGAAGCCCGTGGAGCTTCTATTCTTAAATAAACAAAACATCCAATGGTGATAAGTACTAGGGAGAAAAATAAAGCAGAGAAGGAAGATAGGAAATTCTGGAGGTAGGAGGGAGAGCTGTAACTTTAAGTAAAGAGATGTAGGAGACTAAATTGTGGTGCTGGAGAAGACTCTTGAGAGTCCCTTGGACGGCAAGGATATCAAACCAGTCCATCCTAAAGGAAATTCAACCCTGAATATTCATTAAAAGGACTGATACTGAAGTTCCAGTACTTTGGCCACCTGATGCAAAGAGACGACTCGTTAGGAAAGACCTTGATGCTGGGAAAGATTGAAGGCAAAAGGAGAAGGGGGCGGCAGAGGAAGAGATAGATAGCATCACAGACTCAAGGAACATGAATTTGAACAAACTCCAGGAGACGGTGGAGGACAGAGGAGCCTGGCGTGCTGCAGTCCATGGGGTTGCAAAGAGTCGGACACAATTTAGCAACTGAACAAGGGAGATTAAAAAACAAGCGCCAATTCTTTGCTGCTTTTCATACCCGAAGGTAGGGTCTATTACCACATCCTTAGGCTGCCCATCTGAACTGCGTTGATCAATAGAATGTGGTGAAAGTGATGGTGTGCAAGTTCTAAAGCTTAGGTTTCCAGAGACCCGACAACTTCTGCCTTCACTATCTTAGAAGTCCCGAGACCGCTGTGTAAGGAAGGCAGTCCAGCTATTCAAGGAGGAGAGGCCATGAGGCACCTCCCAGCCAGAAAGCCAGCATCACCTGCCGGACATGTCAGTGTGGCCACCTCAGACCATGCCCAGCTGACCCTTCAAACTGAGGGCAGTTGCGTGAGTGAATCCAGGCACAGTCTGCAGAGAACTGCTAGCCTACCCACAAAATGGGGAAAAGTAATAAATTGTTCTCTTACATTTTGAGGGGAGTTTGTTACATAGCCATACTAGTCCCTAGATATAGGAGGTTACGTACAATTAAAACACTTTCTGGGTCTAGGTGTGTGGGCTGGTGGTTATTTGCATGGAATAATCGAAACCTTTGTGATGCTGGATGAATCTGGCAGGGATCATACCCAGTGGCTCCTTAGAAGTTCTTTACTCTCAATTGTCTCATCCACAAAATGGGAACGTTGGTTAACTATTAGCAACAGCCCCGCATTAATTAAGAATTGAACCACCTTATTCATTATTCGCTGCTAAAATAAGCAGCTCAGAGTCATAGCCAAAGGGCTGCCAGGGGCGTCCCAAGACCTCGGATTTCATGCATCTGTTGCTCTGTGACCATTTTTTGAGGTGGGCGTGGGCCCAAAGGAGACCCGCTTCTGCCTACCTCTACATTTTGAGGTAGCTTGACCCTTTTCCTGACACTTTCTATACTCAGATTCACTGTCCCTTTGCCGGCATGAAATCTCTAAATTAAGGCTGCTGTTAGCAGGAGAAAAAAATTTAACACAGCTTGAAAACTTTCCGGAGCGTGTATGACCACATGTGTAGATATTTAAATCAAGACTGCTTTTCATACTCGGGGTTAGTTTTTTTTTTTTCTTTCTTTCTTTCTTTCCCTTCTCAATGTGTAGACATTCACCTTCTCCTGACTGCCACTCATTGGTAGAATCGTCCCTCATAACAAAACGCTTGCAGGTGTCTGTAATTTAAAGGGATGGGGGCTCACAGGTGAATCATGGAATAAATGAAAATCAGAAGCCCCCAAACAAGGTAGAAGCCTTAGTGAGCCCAGCCCTAAGCAGCTATAGCCCTTGGAACTTTTTGTTTCCCTGAACACGATCCTGCAGTGAGGGACAGTCGGGATTCTCTAGGGGGCTACTGGACCCTAAGACACCTTCCCAGTTGAGGTCAGAGCCCTGATGGGCCAAGTTGTTCCCCAAGATGGCTCCTGTTTGGGTGGATATCTTATGGGGGAAAGATTGATCTCCTGAAAAGAAGCCTGGTTGAGCTGAAAATTCTCCAGCATTTTTATTTATTAAAAACGTTTATTTAAGCCTTTTATGTTTACTTTGGCCACATCATGCAACATGTAGGATCTTAGTTCCCTGACCTGGGATCAAATTCTACACTGGCAGCCCGCAGTCGTAGCCACGGAACTGCTAGGGAAATTCCCAAGACTTGCTATCTCACGCATCTGTTGCTGTGTGACCAGCTACCTCAAAACATAGAGGTAGGCAGAGTGGTACCAGGTGGGTCTCCTCTGTGCCCACACCCACCTCAAAATAAACGGGAACATCTGCGGGCTCTCTAGGGGAACAAGCTGGATTGTTTCCTCTCCTAGCCATGACAACCTCCAGCGTGGACCTTAACAACATTCCTCTGGCTCCCAGCACCACAAGGGTAGGCGGAAGCCCTGGGCGGCTGGCCTGACGCTGCTAGAGACCAGGAGAGTCTGGCTTGTGGTCTGGGGGCGTGGCCTGCTGGACTGGATAAGCTGGGAAGGCTGAGTGAAGCCAGAGGGGACCAGTGGGGCTAGAAACAGGAGATGAGGGTCTCACGGGCTCCCCTGGGCTGAGTGCTGCCAAAGGATATAGAAAATAGGCTCAAACTTCAGTGCCTTTGCCCTCTGGGTTGGGCCTTTCAGGAGCTCCTATATTATTATTATTTCTTTTTAACCCAGGGGCCTCACAAGTGTCATAAAGCCCAAATCAGAACCCAACATCAAAGTCAGACATTGGAGAGAAAGTCATGGCTATACCAGGGACAGTAGGAGAGTGAGGGGGAGCTTCCTGCATCCCCAACCCAGTCCCCTGGTAAGTTCCAGAAGGACTGGCTTGAAGCTGGCTCTAGGCTCCCGGGCTCATAGAGCCCACAACCTTGCCCCAGCGGGTTCAGGGCACCATTGACCCTTCTGCCCACAGTAAGGTGGAGCCCGGCCAACCAGGCTGACCCACGGCAGACCCACCATCCCTCCTGGGCCAAACGGGCTGCACAAGCTTCACTCCCACTCGCCATGCCAAGCACTCAGAACACCGCTGAGCCCTAAGGAGACTCAGCCATACGAAAGAACCGCCTCCTCGTCGCTGGCTCTTGTGGGCCAAACACGGCTTTAGGCACGGGGATGAGATGGGGGCAGACCACAGGGGACAACTGTGGCCGAATCCCACTTCTCCACGGCTCAAAAGTCCAAGAGCTGCCAAACGGACGGACCGACCCCGACTCGCCCCTCCCCGGGGCCCCCAGCTGATCACAGGTCTCGGAGCTCCATCCTTGGGGGCTCTGTGCTTCCTCTCCTGAGGGTCCCGGGTCAGAGCCTTTTCCACCCTGGGTGTGATTTAGTCATTTTCTGGAGACAGGTTGGCTGAGTGGACCCTCCCAGCACGGCCATGAGAAGCCTTACTCCCTTGCCCCAGCGACCACTCAAACCTGGTGATGCAAACTCCCCATCTCACACAGCACACATACACACAACCGTGACAAAATAAGTCGGGTCTTACCTGAGTCCATGCTGCCTGCGTCTCCTTTCCTCTCTCAGCAACCTAGGCCCCCTGCCGCTCTCTGGAACTCAGCTCTGTCCAGGCGGCCCCCAGCTAAAGACGCTTCTTAGTGGTTGCCATGCACAGACCTGACCTCTGCCCTCTGCCCTGCCGGTTGTTTGCATATGCTCTTGATGTCCTTCCCAACCTGCTTCACCTGGCCATCTCCATCTTTTCCTCCTGAGAAATCATCCCCTGATTCATCAGATGATTTCCAGAACGATGATGCAATGACTCTCAGCCCTAAACACACTGGAATCTCCTGGGGGGCTTTGAAAAAAACCTGTGCCCAGGCCCACCCCTCACCAGGTGAACTCAAATCACTGGGCTGGGTCCCTATATCCACGGGGCTTCAAGTTCCTCCAGGTGATTCAAATATGCAACCAGGTTTGATAACCCCTGTTTCTAGAAGCTGCTCTGCTGTGAGCATGGGGGGCGCATCTGTCTTCCTTTCCCTACCCCCTGTCAGGTGCTGGTGGCTGATAAAACACCTGCTTAATGGATGATGAGACCCACCCTTGACCCACCACACTCTGAATGGCCTCAGCTGTGCCATTCCCCCGGCCCCACCTCTCCACTCACCACCCAGCCACAGTGCCCCTGAAAGGGCCAAGCTTTCCACAAGCCCCCTCCACGTGTGATTCCCAGATCCTACCATCCTTCAGGGCTCTGCTGAAATGCCCTGTCCTCAGGGAAATTGTCCCTGAAGCCCACTGGCCTCAATCCCCGTCTCCAGCTCCCATCCCTGCCTTGACATTTTTTTCCTTGGTACCTCTCATTACCCAAGTCACCTATGTCTCTCCTTCCCCCAAGAGGAAGAGTCTTTGCTTTTTGGTACCAAATCCCCAGGGCCTGGCACAAAACTTGTCACAGAGCTGGTGCCAGCAGATTAAGTCTGTTGGTTAAGTGATTTTGGTATCCAGATATTTTTGGCCCTTCAGGAGACTTTATTCTGGGCCCAGAGGACTCTAAGAGGCCCTAAATTTGAGGGGATGGTGAGTTGATGGGATTCAAACCTTGAACAGGGAACAAGGTCCCATGTGCTGCAACTGAAGATCCTGCAGGCCACAACTAAGACTCGGGGCAACCAAAACAAAAAGGCAGCAAAGCCTGGATACATAGACAAAGATACATAGACAACAAAGAGAGACTGGGGTGATGTGGCCACAGCCAAGGAGCACCAGGGACTGCTGGTCACCATCAGCCAGGAGAGGCATGGAGTGATGTGGCCACAGCCAAGGGGCACCAGGCACTGCTGGTCACCATCAGCCAGGAGAGGCATGGAGTGATGTAGCCACAGCCAAGGAGCACCAGGGACTGCTGGTCACCATCAGCCAGGAGAGGCATGGAGTGATGTGGCCACAGCCAAGGGGCACCAGGCACTGCTGGTCACCATCAGCCAGGAGAGGCATGGAGTGATGTGGCCACAGCCAAGGAGCACCAGGGACTGCTGGTCACCATCAGCCAGGAGAGGCATGGAGTGATGTGGCCACAGCCAAGGGGCACCAGGCACTGCTGGTCACCATCAGCCAGGAGAGGCATGGAGTGATGTGGCCACAGCCAAGGGGCACCAGGGACTGCTGGTCACCATCAGCCAGGAGAGGCATGGAGTGATGTGGCCACAAGCCAAGGAGCACCAGGGACTGCTGGTCACCATCAGCCAGGAGAGGCATGGAGTGCACCCTCAGCTGGAGTCTCCAGGGGTGGGTGGCACGTTGGTAAAGAACCCACCTGCCAATGAAGGAGGTGCGAGAGACGTGGGGTCAGTCTCTGGGTCGTGAAGATCTCCTGGTGAACAGGGCAACTCCAGTATTCTTGCTGGGAAATCCCACGGACAGAAGAGCCTGGCGGGCTACAGTCCAGAGAGTCACAGAGTTGGACATGACTGAGCAACTGCGTACCCAGCAGAGCCTCTAGAAGGAACTAATCTCACTGATAACCTGACCTCAGACTTCTGGCCTCTGCAACTGTGAGAAAATTAATTTCTGTTGTTTCAAACCCCTTCACTGGCTTGTGGTATATTTTTTACAGCCACCCTGGAAAACTAATTTTGTAGAGGAGACATTCTGATTAGGGGCCTTTGGGGGAAGAGGAGTTTTGCCTCCCAAATCCAGATTCTGATTCTGCAAGCACGTACTGGATCCCATCTGGTGACTTGACTCCTCAGGTAGGAACTGTTAACTTCCCTTGTTTTACAGATGCTATTGCTGCTGCTAAATCGCTTCGGTCCTGTTCGACTCTGTGCGACCCCATCTTTTACAGATGAGGCAACCGAAACTCAGATAACTTGCTCAGTCACATGGAAGTCAGAGAGTGGGGGGTCTGATTTCAAGTGCAAGAATTTTTCCATGAACACAGAGTTGGTGCTTAATGGCCGAATTCTTGTGAAACATCAGCATGTTGGGTTTAATACTGGGGTTCTCAGTGACACCCCCCGTCCCTGCCCTGGATCCCAAGACCTCACTGTGCTTTCCTCTGCTTCCTTGACAACACTGAGTTCAACTTTTCAGGACTTCAGGTCTCAACACACACCCCAAGGTGCAAGAGGGTTACAGATTCTGTAAAGGTCTGCAGTTGCTTCTGGATGGCTGGGGTAGAGGGCAGAACCAGTCTCAAAAAAAAGTAATGGCACACTAAGAAGGAAGCTGTTTCTGAAACTGGGGTGTGGGTCCAGTGCTCAGGAATTGGAGACACCTGGCTGGCAGGAGAGGGCTCCTCAAGGGAGTTGGGAACAGAGTTGCCAGATAAAATACAGGAAGCCTACTTATATTTGAATTTCAGATAAACAATGAATAACAATATTGCTTGGGACGTACTTACACTGAAAAATTATCTGCAATTCAGATTTAACTGGGTGTTCTGTATTTTGACTTGTAGAGTCTGGCAACCCTAGTTAGGAAAGGAAAGGCAGGTTAGGAGAATGGAGGGGAGTAAGGTCTAGAACACACGACTTCCAGTGCGGGAAGATGACTTTGACGTAAGCCCAGGAGGCTGTGTGAATCCACTGAATGGCGCACCGTCCACCCACCGGGGCAGACCCATGGCACCAGGGTCTCTGTGGGGGCCTGGGCCAACAACTTACCTCCAGAGGCTGGGCACCTGTGAACCCGGTCGACATTTGGAATCGCATAACCACCACCAGAAGCAGACAAGGAGAGGGCGGGACTCTGGGGGTCTGGCTACTCACCTCCAGGGCTTGGCAGGACTCAGGCTGGCAGCCTGATGTGCAACCAGGCTCAAGTGGAGGACGTGGGCCTGGGACCCAGGAGAGGCACAGGAGGGGACACAGAGGGAGCTGGCACCAGGACCCGGCTAGTGACCAGAGCAAGTTGAAACCCTGGGAGGCCCCGGCTGAGAAAGCGAACATGGCTGCCCAGAGGACAGTTTTCAAACTTCACCAGGGATGATGATGGGATCCTTATCTCCTCTCCCAGGGACAGCAGGCTCACAGGAGGGTCTGCAGGGTGAGCCCCTGCCCTAGAGACTGTTACCTGGTACCCTGGGTGAGGCCCGCTCTTCCTATGAGAGATTGGCCCCAGGAGTTCTGAGACCAGGCCTCCCCTCTTCCACCCTCTCTCCCCCAGCACAGAGACACCATCAAGTCAGGCAAGAAAAGCAAAGTGTTTATTTACATCTTGGTCTGTACACGAGAGTTCCCCAGGGAGCCTGCCTCTGCAAGCCTGCTCCTTTTTGGCCCAGAAGCAGGCGGGAGGCAGAGGGCTTGGGACCCTAGGACTCAGCCTTGGAGCCTCAACCCCGTCTCCCCACACTGGGGCCTGGATGTGGAGGTCTCACCCCAGCCCCAGAGCTAAGCCTGCTTCTGGATGCAGGCTCCAGGGGCAGAAGACTCCGGTGAAATCCCACAATGCGTCAGAGGCACCTGACAACCCCCTGGATGAGCTTTCGCGTGCAGCTCATCCCTCTCGGCTCTGGAGACCCAGCGGAGAAAGTGGAAGGAGCTGGGCGCCTCAGTGACTCAAAGTCCTGACATCACCAGGGATTTAACGGCACCCGGCTCTGAGCACCTTGGGTGGAAGAGCTCGGCGGTTGTTAATGGCAGGCGGGGGACGCAGCCTGAAGCCTCTTCCTTCTGCCTGCTTGGGGTCTGAAGCTGTTCAGACAGCAGATGGCGGTGGCCCTGAACCCAGGCCTGGCGTCAAGCCCTGGGAGCCAGGAGCTTCTTCTGAGGGGCCCAGGTGCATCCTCCCAGGAGCCCAGAGTGGCTGCAGACCCATGACAATCACTGCCAGGCCAACGCCCCAGGTGAGAAAGGTGTGCTCTGCCAGCTACAGGTACTGACACCGACTCGGGGAGGGGTTTGTGGGAGAAGCTGCTTTGCACACAGCCTTTTCTAGTGTGCAGGGTTCCTAAAGAGCGGCAGGCTGGGTGAGGCGCTGAGTGGGCCCAGGACCCCCACGCTAGGGACCGGAATGAAACATCTGTCCCAGGTTAGCGAGTCTGAGTGGCTGAGCAGGTGGAGGGCCTGGGGACGGCGTGCGGGGGGTCAGCCTCGTGTGGCGGAGGCGCGTGGACACAGAGGGGCTGCTTTGTATGCTTTACAGGGTTGGGCAGAGGCAGGGCCAGGGTAACCGAGAAGACGTAGAAAAGGGGGCAGTGGAAATGTGGGAACTCCTGTACAGGGTGATGGGGGGCGGGGGGGGGGGGGGGAGAAGGCACAAAGACAACGACCCCAAACCATGCAGACAAAACACAGCCTGTGCAGCACAGCAAAGCCGAGGGCCCAGAGGAAGCCTGTCTCCCGAGGCTGCAGCGCCTAGACCCCCCAACGGGGTGGCCTTGGGGTGCCCAGCTCAGCCACCCCCTGCTGGTGGCGCCGGGCGGACGGCCCTCCTTTATGGTCACAACGAAAACAAAGAGAGAAACCTACGATGTCAGAGCACCAACGTCACGTGACATCGAGCTTCGAAGGGTCTACGCTTTTAGAAACAGACCTTTCTAGAAGGCAGCCTGTTTCCCCAAGAAAGAGGAACATGGCAGAAGGGCGGGCGGGCCGGCAGGCCGGCCCATGGCTCCGGCCCCTCATTCTCCCTGCCCGCTCATAGGTCCGCTCAGAATGGGCTGGGAGGGTCTGGAGATCCTTAAAGTCAGCAGAGGGACTTGCTCTAAGTCACCCAGGTGGCCCCTGATGAGCCTGAAGCATCACAGGAGAGGGGCTGCCCGAGGAAAGTTCTGAAGTTCCGCACTGCCCCCTCCTCAGTCTACAACCCACCTCAGCCCTTTGGAGAGTCGCTGTAGACCTGCCAGGCGAACAAAGTCATTGCCTGGGCACCGCAACCATCCCAACACATCCCCTGCTCCGATCGTGTCTATAATTAGCTTTTAGGTTTAAATCTGCTAATGCATTAAACCCACACACCTATGCAGCACAAAAAAAGGGCTGAAATTTCTCCCCGGTCCACCAGGCCCCACTGGCTCCTGCAGGTCTTTTCCCTGCTACTAAGTCCCTCATTGGAACAAAAGAGCCTGCCTTCCTGACCCCCAGAACCTGGCTGGGCCAGGAGTTCAGCAGACTAGAGCCTGAAGCCTCCAGGGCTGGGGAGGGATGCTGGTGTGGTGACCTTTATCCACCCAATCTGAAAACAGATCAGAAAGCGGGAATCCCCTTCGGCTCAGCTATGCCAGTAGGTAGCTGCTATTTCTGAGGCTGCTTTCAGCACCCACCCCCCAACTCTGTTCTACCTACACTTTAATCACTGGGCCTCTGACTGATACATCCCAACACCTGCCACCCACCGACTCCATGAGCAACAGGCAAAGACCAACCTGCCCACTCAGGTTTGCTAATCCCTAGACTGGTGGCTCAGCCGGTGAAGAATCGCCTGCAGTGTGGGAGACCTGGGTTCATTCTCTGGGGTGGGAAGATCCTCTGGAGAAGGGGAGAATTCCATGGATTGTATAGTCCATCGGGTCCCAAAGAATCGGATGACTTTCACTTTCCAGGCTCCTGAGAACAGCTGGATCTACCCACTCCTGAAGGCATCTGGCCTCCCCCCTCCTGGGTGTGAGGGGGTCTGCTAACATCTCACCATCTGACATCATTAAAGGAAAAGCCTCCAACGTCTCAGCAGGGGAATTTAGTTACCTAGCACCTAGGTTAACAAGCCCAACAGAGGTTTTCTCTGCCTCTGGCCAACCGCCTCCTAGAAGTCCCAACCTTGGCTGCACATTACCATCACCTGGGGAGCTCTCTGAACAGTTAGGTGCCTGGGCCATACCCACACCAACTGAATCCAAATCTCTGGAGGCCCAGGCAGCAGCATTAAAAAAAAAATCTCCCTAGTGATTCCAATGCATAGCCCAAGTTGAGAACCACTATTACTATTTCAGGTCTGGGTACTTCGGGAGGTTGTCAAACTCTGTTTTTAATGGGTCAGAAATAGATTAGGAGTTTACAGATAAAGGATAATTTCTCTTTGACAATTCTCAAAGAATCTGCAAATTTAAAATAACTTACCTAACTCTGGCAATTCAAAGTTAATTTGTTTTTGGACATTGACTTGCTGGTTCAATGAATTTTGTTGGGGCTCTGATTAAATGTGAGGACTGCCCAGGGTCATGTCAAATGTGAACCTGCAGCAGAACCCCCTCCCCACACCCCGAAACAACCTCTAAAACCTGCAGACAAGTCATTGCTAATCCCTACTTGGTAGAGTTGCCAGGCTTAGCAAAAATGAAACCCACCCGGGGCACCCAGTTGAATTATAATCACTTGGGGAATTCTTAAACTCCAATGATGCCTGCGCTGCACCCCACACCAACGGAATCAGAACCTCTGGGGATAGGGCCCAGTTACCAGAATTTTAAAAATGTCATTTTAAATATATCCCCAATATTGTATGGAACACCTACTTAAAATTGTTTTGCCTGAAATTCACATTTCACGGGGCATCCTGTATATTCTCCAGCAGCCCCACCACCAAGACCCTGTTCTAGAACCTGCACAGGGGCTGTGGCTTGGAAACCCTGTGGCATCGCCCCCTCTCAGGCTAAAAAGCTACAGGATCTGAACAAGCCTATTGGATGTATTATGGCTGAAGAAGGGTGGATTTAACTTGGGGCATGTGTTAAATGGAACTCAGCCTCAATTTAAAGTCAGCCCGGTTCTCAGACCAGGTCCGGAGGGGCTTTCAGACCAGAGCCTCCTGGGGGAGTCGGCTCGCGTGGCGTCCCCTTCAGGCTGACAGCTTTCTCCACCCGCTTTCCCCTGGGTGGAGACTCCTTGCCACATTCTGACTCTGTTATGAACTCAGGCCTCTGCGGCCTCCCCTGGAATTCCACATCAGTGCGGCTAAAGAGCATATGCACCGTCACCCATAAAATGCTCCTCCCCCAGGGCGAGCCCCACCCCCACGGGCCAGGACCCGGATCCGGCTGGCTTCTCTGCAGGATGCCTTCTCATATAAAACCCAGACCCAAGCCGCAGCGTGAGTCATCAGCTTTCCGGTCTTCATTCATGCCATTCATTCCTCTTAGCAAATTCTCAAGAGACCCACTCCCCACGCCTTCCTTCCACTGCCGCTTCTGCTTAGACCCCTGGGGGCCCCAAGGAGACCAGCGTCCTGAGGGGTCGAGAGACTCCCAGGAGACTGACCCCCACCTCCCCACCCCGCTCCCATCCTCCTCTTCCTGGTGCGGGTGGCCCCAAAGTCCTGGGATCAGATCCATGCACAGGCTTAAACAGAAGTCACAAAATCCAACAAGAGTGACTGGAACGGGATGAAGACCAGTCCTGGCTGAAGCCCTGCTGTCAGTGGGAACACATCCGAGTCCCCAAGTCCCTGCTCACCCTCCCAGCCCTCTCTCCGCTGCACACACGTGTCCCCAACGTGCCCAAGCCTTCTCTTTCATAGGAGAAGCGCTGAAGGAAACAAACGGCAGTGACGGGTTGCGGGGGGGGGGGGGGGGGGGGGGGGGGGGATATGTTGGAAATAAGACCATGCGCATTTATCTGTATTTGGATTAAGGATATGGTTCACAAGCCACACAAAATTGAGACAAAC